>NC_143054.1:192515984-192819015 GCF_052426305.1 Pelodiscus sinensis
AAAGTAGTGATAATGAGGTTAATTCAGTCAAGGAGGGTGAGGCCCACTTCTAGCAGCTGATGTAGAGGTGTGAACACCAAGCGAGGAGAAACAGCTTTTGTACTTGGCTAGCCATTCACAGTCTTTCTTTAATCCTAAACTGATGGTGTTAAATTTTCAGATGAACTGTAGCTCAGCAGTTTCTCTTTGAAGTCTGGTCTTGAAGTTTTTTTGCTGCAGGATGGCTACCGTTAAATCTGCTACTGTCAGGGAAATTGAAGTGTTCTCCTACAGGGTTTTGTATATTGCCATTCCTAATATCTGATTTGTGTCCATTTATTCTTTTGCATAGGGACTGTCCAGTTTGGCCAATGCATATAGCAGAGGGGCATTGCTGGCACGTGATGGTGTATATATTGATAGATGTGCAGGTGTATTACAAACCTGTGAGTTCAGTAAAAACCACAACTGGCTCTACAGCTGCAGCCATCCTTGCTTAGGTGAGAAAAATCCTTATGGTAGAGTTGAAGAGCCAAAGAAGAAAAGTCTTGCATGATGTGAGGCTGATTCTCTGTTCCTCTGCACCTTGCATAGTCCATTACCGCAGTACAAAGTGAAAGTAAAATGCTATAATTATGATTAAGCAGCATTATATGTGCACTTTACATCTTGTCCTTCCCAGCTTTTGCAAGAGTCATATACATTTTTATTTGACTTTTTTTCAAAACCTCTTGCTAGCCCTACACTTTTATAGAGTTCCCTTTTTTATAGCACAGCCTCCTGGAGCTGTTAAATCAGCTACCTCCCTTTCCGCGGGTTAAATAATAGAAGTAACCATTATGAAACCAGCTGAATGTCACTATTCAAGTTGCCAGAAAGTAGGTTTCCTACCAGAGAGCAGAACCCTAATCCCACCCACAGAGTTAAGGTACATCTACACTGTGCAGCGTTCAGTGACGAGGAGGTGTTGAAACCGCCCTGCCGCTCAAAGTCGGCGTGTAGGAACACTTTGCTCTCCAAACACTTCCACCCTCAACTAGTGGCCAATGAGTGGGTTTCGCTTTGTCAGGAGGAGAGTGCTCTTCCACCTAACCAGTGTTCCAACTTGCACTCGCAGCAAAAATTTGTGATTCATATCGGGAACTGGGGGTGATGGTAAAACACCCTTGAACCACAAAAGTTTTGCTGATCAGATGCGAGTGTAGACGCAGCCCGAGATGCATGCCATTTTGGCAACAGGAATGGTCTCACTTCAGGCCTTTGTCTAATGAACCTCCAGGTAGAGGTTCAGTTCAGCAGCGATGGCATTTAAATCTCTTTGCATCCCCATGTCTGTCTGGCTGCCAAGTCTCTGGGACTCCTCCCAGCATCTGTGAGATCAGATCTATCTGGGAGATTTTTCTCCCCGTCTGTCAATTCTCTACAATCACTGTGAACAGGAGATGTGAACAACCCAAATTACACTCCAAGGCAGGAGCCTTTTATATCACATGGGGGAGATCATGTTGACTCAAATTCAGCTGCTTGGGATGTAAGCTGCTCTCTCTCTCTCTCTCTCTCTCTCTCTCTGGTAGGATAACTGCCTTATCAATTCCTTATTTTTCATTAATATTATTATTATTTATTATTATTTATGTAGCAGCCTCTTTATATACAGCTGCAATCTAATTGTTCCAGTTTTATTTCATGTAACTCACAGTATTTCAAAGGCCCCACTAAACTTACATCCATGTCAGCTTAAAGGTGACACACCAGTTTCCCATACAGCATGGTTAGACTGCAGCCCACCCACATATGAACAGAGCTGTCTTGCTATGGGGTGGTGCACTATGTACTTTACTGTATTGGTGTTGCTGATACGTATTATTATTTAGTGTATTAAGTTGATAACTCCAGCAGGCTGACAGCCACCACAGGCCCTGGGCCAAGGTACAGAGGCAGCTCCACGTGCCCAGAAGAGGCGGGGCCAAGGGAAGAAGAGGTGGGGCCAAGGGCAGTCGGTCCATAGCCCTGCCCAGACCACAGCATGGCCCCGGCCCCAGCCTCAGAGCCATGTGGAGCAGCACTCAGGCAGCAATTTAAAGGGGCCCATGGCTCCAGCTTCAATTGCCACAGTAGCAGCAATGGCATCCAGGAGCCCCAGGCCTCTTTGAATGGCCCCAGGGCAACTGCCCTCCTTGCCCCTCCCCCTCCCCTTCCCCATTTGGTGGGCCTGGATAACTCCAAAGATGGTCCACTAGTTAGAGCCTGAGACTTAGGAGACCTGGTATTAATGTTCTGCTCTGCCACAGACTTCCTGTGTGTGATCTAGAGCATGTCACTTAGTCTGTCAGTGCCGCAGTTTCTCATCTGTAATAGGGGAATAGTAGCAGTTCCCTAACTCACATCAGAATAGGGAAGATAAATCCATGAAAATTGAGGGTGCTTAGAGACTACAGAAACGGAAACCATATCAGCCTCTAAGATGGAATTTTAGAAGTAGCATATTTCTTTAATAATCCCCATTCATCAATAAGACCAAATGACATCAAATATACTTTCCTTCTGGTTTCAGGTAAACCACAGGGAAAGAGAAGGAGACCGGGAGCGGTGGTACACAATCAAAACCTTTTGCTCTGTACAAAGAAGGCTAGAGATGTTGGAAAGTTAAGTGACGGTCAAAAGCAGTGAAGATTCAGGGCTGCTGGGAAGTCTAGCCCTCTCTGAAATCCTCAGCATTAATGTGGGGGCAGGCGCTTTCTGTGTCACAGGATGTTAGAGCGATCACAGGGATGTGCTGGGATGGTAAGTCACGGTGACATTTTTACAGGTGTCCTATCACTTTGTGTTGGGATCCCCCCAGCTCTTCCAACATAAGGAAGATTGAGCTGGGTCGGTGCATGGTTCTGAGGCCTGGGGGGAACTTCGGCCGGGGAGGGGGGTTGGGAGGCTAGTGGCATTCTTCCCTCTGAGTGTGAATTTACACCCCGGCCTAGGATTGTGGGAGAGCCATGATGCCTTCTTACAGGATGAGAGGCTAAGTGTAAATCCTGACCATTTGTGGTCATGGGGCACACTCTCGCAATATTAATCCTGGGCAAACTGTAATCTGGGCAACAGCAAGGATGACAAGACTCCCCTGCGATTGTAATGAGGTATGGATTATTCACTTCTCGTCTGGATTGCCGCGTTAGCTCTGTTGTTAAACCAGAGCTGCCTTTTACCTCAGAGGTGGCTGGAATTCCCTGGCAGCGAAGGAGGAGGGAAGGGGACGATTCCGTCTGCAGTTTGCATATCACCTGGTAAAACCCTTTGAAACTAGAGGCACTTCAGGGTATAAATGGACTTTGCTATGGGTGTATTATTTTGACTGATGTGGAGGGCACAAACCGATTCCTGAGACTGGCCAGGGAGTATCCAGGGAAGCTCTACCAGGAAGCAGCAGGGAATACAGATAATCAGTTCCCAGGTGCAAGCCCTGCTCCCCAGCCCAGATGAAAGGCATTAGTAGTGATGAGGAAATGCTTTGAAGCAGCTGGATTGCAGCCTGCAAGGCACAGTCAGCTCCAGTGCTCTAATGCATCATGCTCTCTCTGGGATGAAGTGACTGGAGAAAAATGGCCAACAATGGGATGATCTAATAAAATGCTGAGACAAAGGACATGCTAGGGGCAAAAAAATTAACTATTAACATGTAAGGGGGGGGGGGGGAGTGTAACTATTAAAGGGCAGCAAGGGAAAAAATGAAACAAAAATACTAGTCTGCCAAATGCTGAGTCCCAGCAAAACTCCAGCTGACTTACCATGTTCTATTAGAGGCCAGACTGGTTGATTTAATGGTCTTAAAAATCTATGAAGGATTCAGGATTTGGCCTTGTGTTTTTAGGAAAAGAGGTAATTTCCCCTCTCCGTGGCATGCGGGATTTTTTACTAAATTTGAACAGATTCCTTATGTCAGGAGATGCTTTTTGTAACATTTCCTTTCTTTTCCTCTTTGAAAATCACGGGACCTCATTCTTCTCTCCCTGATCCTGTTTGACACTGGAAAGCAGCCCCAGAAATGGCCGGACTTCGGGATGTAAAGCAAGGAAGTTGCAGCCACTGTTCTTTACAAGTGGTGACAACAAGTTGATCTTTCATGTCCATCAAAGGGTTGTACGGGTTGCACACTCCTACCCGAGCTCTTAAATACAAATTGGACCTCCCTGGTCTAGCACCCTTGGCACCTGACCAGTCCCAAATGAGACCAAAAACCATGGATGCTCCAGGACTGGAGAGCCCAGGAACCTAACGGCAGGAGGGCTGGCTGGGGCTGGGGACAGCAAGGCCAGCAGCCCGGACAGGTGCTGGGGCCAGAGCTCCCCAGAAGTGCAGGATTAAGGCTGGAGCCCTGTAGTAGCTCCCAGCAGACTGCAGCAGTGCAGGAGCTGGGCCAGAGTCCTAGGCAGCCCATGGGCAGGGAGCCGGCAGCAGCTGGGCAAGCAAGCCAGCTGGGCTATTGATGTGGGCACCAGAGGCAGCATGTCAGCTGGGGCAGCAATGAGCCAGCAGCAATGATCGGGAAGCAGGCTTGAGGTTGGTAGCAAGGGACCTCCCCTGGTACAGCAAATTCTCCCATTCCGGACCAGTCAGGTTGCAAGAGTGCTAGACCAGGGAGGTCCAATTTGTATTTAAGAGCTCAGGTAGGAGTGTCTGGAGCTCTGAGCGCATCTGAGCATGAAAACAGAGTGCTCACCCTCACCACCGATATAAACTCAAGGGTTGATCCTGCATCCTTGGTGCACCCCACTTGCTTCTGCACCCAAAAGACTTCAGTGCTAGTCCCCGGCCATTTCTTTTCTTGAAATCCTCTGAGGCAGGCGGTTAGATTTCTCAGGCACCTTATCGCCTAGGCTAAGATTAATAGGCTCCTAAATCTGTACCGAGGTACCCAAATAGAAGGCCAGGTTTTCCAAAATGCCGCATGCATGACAGCACCTCAAACCTCTGAAATGGCAGCTTCCTCACATACTGCCTCCAGGCTGTAGCAGGCTCTCCTGTGACAGTGCTCACGCAGGCGGTTTGGCCCAACCGATGTCCTTACAGCGAGGAGGTTTGGCCAGCGGCTCTGCAGAGTTGCAGTTTCTCAGATCCCCAACACTGCCATCCACCGAGGTAGCCCCAGGGGCATAGACTATCTTGTGTAGGTTGCTTCCCCTCCACCATCTGGCCCATGCTGAGCAAAATCACGCTGGAATTTACTGTCTTTCAGGCCGGACTAGCCTCTTGAGTTAGAATGAAAGGACAGGATCTGCCCCACTGTGGACATCATTGTCTATAGTACAAGTGGCAGATGATGCATGGGGGAAGCATAGAATAATTATAGCAGGGATTTTGTTGATGCAGAACAGAGAAGATGGATAGTTCTGCCCAGAAAAGCTTTTCCGCACCTACACTCTGCTTGCTTTAGCTAGGATGATCACTCCTTCCCTAACAGTCTCTTGCCAAAAAGGAAACAATTTCCTTTTTTTAAAAATTGACATTTTTCATATCTATTACTCTTCTCCTAGTTAGACCCTGTGAGTAGTTGAACACATCAATGCATCCCTTAGGAAGCATGCATGGATGTGTGCATTTAAGTCAAAGTTGCTTCCTGGGGTCCAATGAAACTCACAGCGAAATCAAATCGAATTGAATTTCTGTAAGGATTTCAGGATTGTCAATTAATGTAAATAAGCCACGCTGCATTGTAACTGAAGGAAGTGCTCCGATTTATACCAGCTGAGGATCTGGCCTATTGTGTGTATGTAGAATGGATTTCCATGAAGAGCGAAGCGTAGGTTATAGGTAAGTCTAGAGCTCTGTGAGGGTTTTGGGGTGCGATCACCCCCTCCCGGTCCGAGAGGGGGGGGTCTGCGGACCCCTTTGGTCCTCCTTTTGTCCTGCGTTGTCCCTGGACCCCCGATGTGGGGTCCGGGCCCCTGGGGTGCGATCACCCCCTCCCGGCCGGAAGGGGGGGTCAGCGAACCCCGGGCAGTGAGTACCTGCCGAGCGGGGTGGGGCCGAAGCCCCCGGCTTAAGTCCTCCCCCCAGTCCGGGGTTCTAGTTTGGTCCCTGTCGTGTAGGGTGGTTGTCGGGTGCTGGACGCTCCCCGTGTGGAGGGAGGGGGACCCGGTCCCGCCCTCTCTCCAGGTCCCAGCCCAGGGCCCTAAGCGCCGGGGCCACTAGCGCCCCGGCACGGTGGACGGGGGGGGTGAGGATTCTCCCCCCTTCGGCTCGTCCACCCACGGCCACCAGAAGCGCCCTGCCCCGGGCTCCTTCCTCCCTCCCGTTGGGTCTGCCGGCCGATCCCCGTCGCCCTGGCGCCTACCTTGCCTCGGCGGTCTGCGGCGTCTGACGTTCCGGCGGAGTCTCGGGGGTGAGTTCTCCGGCCCCGGCGCGCTCCTGGCCGTCCCGGTCCCTCCTGGCTCGGCGCGGCGGGGTCCGCCCGCCGTCCGGCGAGGGGCTGAGCGCACGCCAGGGGCAGTGGCTGTCCCGGAGGCCCCGGGACCAGCGCCGGGCCGGTAGCCGGGCTGTGTGGCGCTCATGCTCCGTCCTGCGGCGGGGCTGCTCCTCCGCCGCCGCGAGGAGCCTGCGCCCCGCTTCTCCGGCGGCGAGCACTTTTAAACTGGCCCGCCGCGCCAGCTGCCGCCCGGGGCCCCGCCCCTTCCAGGTACGTCCCGGCCGTCGGCCCTGGCGAGTGGCCGTGCGCCCCGGCCCCGCCTTCCCCGAGCGAGCCGGTGGGGGACGAGCCGCCCATCAGCTGCCGGCGCAGGCGCGGGGGAAGCGCCCCCGCCTGTCGCCCCCGGCAGCTGGAGTTGCGGGGTTGCTGGGGGGTCTGGGGCTGGGGCTGGCCGGCGGATCCCTGCCGGCGGGGACTCCGCTCGCCCCGCCCCCGGGAGAGTGACGGCCGGCGGGGGCTCCGCTCCCCCTGCCCCTGGTCAGGGGCCGGCCCGTCACAAGCTGTTTATTTCTCTGATGAACAGCCCATTGTACACCTCCCCATATACTGTAGAGACCATCGGTCTTGACAGTGTGCCATATGTTTAATATAAAAACGATATGTATGAATTATAGTTTACATTTCATAAAAGTTGTATTTATTTAATATTGCTATTTTTTTCCTCGGAAAAAATGATTTTGCATGGCTGTTTATTCATTCTTGCCCCTTGGAGAGCTTGCTGCCATCTGTTTTTCTTGGCTTTTCCTTTCCCTTTGCTTCTTTCACTTGTTCTTCTCCCACTGTGCACCAATGAAGAGCTACATTGTGCACTATCTCATAGCCAAATTATGTAACGTATTGTAAACACGTCATAAACTTTGCCAGCTGCTAAGTCAAGGGCTCTGCAAGATTAGTCTAAGCCCTGGAAATCACTCAGAAAAAAAATGAACCTGTTTTTTGGAAGCAACATGATATGAAGATATACTCATCTCATAGAGCTGGAAGGGACCTTGAGGTGTCATCAAGTCCAGTCTCCTGATGAGCCAAGTACCATCCCTGACAGATTTTCCCCAGATCCCTAAATGGCCCCCTCAAGGATTGAACTCACAATCCTGGGTTTAATAGGCCAATGCTCAAACCACTGAGCTAGCCTATCCCCACTACATTAGTGTATGTTTCTAACTGCAGTGTGGACTGATGGGGCAAGAGGCAAAGCGAGTGCATTGAAGTGCTGTTCCTGCACTATCAAGTGGCGGCTGGGATTAGAGGCATGGATAAAAGTGACATAACATGATGGGTCAGCTAACATTTGTCCTGCATTTTCAAAGTGCATCTTCTCCATGGCTGTGTTACATGCTGAGAGTTCTGCTTGTAACACAAGCGATTGTAAGAGGTCAGCCTCTGTACCCTATCACTCATTGAAGTCAATTGCAACACTCCCAAAGACTGCAGTAGGAGAAGGATTCTCTCCTCAAAAATGTAATTCTGTTCACAAGTACTGGAACTCAGAGTGCCGGGGGTGTCTTGAAACGGTTTCTGTAATATACCAGATTTACAGCTAGGTACAATGATTGACAGAACCCCCACTATGAAAAGTGTTCCATCCCTGCTGATTCTGTTCTTTGCAAGTATATTAGATGAAGTGGGCCATATCCGTCTGTCAGTTTCACCAGACAGCTCAATAAAGGTCAAAATACTGCTGACACAGAGCCAAATTCAATGCTTGTATAAGTGGACCCAGGTAACACTGAAATCAATAGGAATTTTGCCTGCTTATCACACTAAATCTGGGCTCAATGTCCTTGTAATCTTGTAAGGATAGGACACTCTGTCAACGCTCTATATCCATTAGTAGCAACCATCCACTAATGAAATAGGATCAGCTAGTTGTCATGGCTCATACTCAGACATGCATGGATCACAGTTAGGGTCCTAGATCATTGCTAAGCGATGATGATAACGGAACAGAGGTTGCATTGCCAACACCAGGAATTCAAACATCATGAGAGAGGTCTTGCAACATCATGAAACAGGCTAAAAAATCATGAGATTTAAAAATTAATAAGTCTTGTATTTTTCTTTGCCTTCTGAACCTGTGGGATACACTGGGGTCTCACTTTCAAATTTCCCCCCACAACCATAAGGGTTAGAAACTTATTTTTTGTAAATGAAAGCTGAGATTCTCTGCTAATCATTTGAATTCCAGGGCTGATGCTTGAAGATCTCCAAATAGTGTGAGATTTGCTAATGAGGATCGCAAGAGTTGGCAAGAAAGTGGATATTCATGGGATTTTAGCTTTGTATCTTTCCCGATGCAGGGCTTGATTCAAAGCCTATTGAAGTCAATAGGAATCTTTCCATCAGAGTCAAAAGACGTTGGCTCTGGTCGATATGGAAGAAGTGATTACTTGCATATGAGGGAAGGAAGAAATATCTAAAGTCAATTCCTTCTGCTTCCGTCTTTGCTGTAAATCCAGAAGGGACATGAGTTAGCGTGTCCACCCAACACCAGGCAGAACAGGTTAAATTAGATCAATTAACCTTGGCAAGATGTCCCTGCGAGGAGATTGAGGCTTAATGGACATGCACAAATTAATGATGAAGCTCAATTGGGGAGAGACAGGCTGAGCTTGTAGAAAACGAGCAAGCTGAGAACAAAAGAGGATTGAGGACAAGCAGTCTGCAGTCAGTCCTTGGGAAAAGGGTGGAGTTTTGGGGGCTATGGAGTTAAGTTGTCTGCAGTTGCTCTCTGTGAGGAATGAGTTGGGCCAAACAGCCCATTGGGGCCTAATGATAGAGCAGAAAGGTCAAGAGGGCTTTATTTTCCGAAAGATCCCTGTCTAGACTGGCGCTTTTTTCCGGCAAAGCCCTGAGCCGGAAAAAAGCGGCAGCCATGTTTATACAAATGAAGCGGGGAAAATTTAAATCCCCTCTTCATTTGCAATTCCGACCTGTCTCATCTGCATCCCTTTTCCGGAAAAGGGGTCCAGTGTAGACACAGCCCTTGTGTTATGTGGCCTATTCCTTTATTTATAATGCATCTATGCATGGTGCCTTTGATACACAAAACCATTACACTTGGTTCCCAGGGGGTTAGACACAGGAGCCCCAGTGATTATGTGGACCACATATTCCGGGCCCCAAAGCACTTGCAATCTAAGTCCAACTTAGGCCAGTTCTGGTGAGTGAGGGCCTGGGGTCTCCTGTGAGGAGAGATTGCTTGGGGAGATGAGAGAATTTGAAGCCCGAGAGTGGGCGACTGGCAGGCAAAATCAGGGAGACGATCCCACGCATGGCAGGCAACATAGTAGAGAAAATCCAGGACAACGGGACAAAGAACCGTATGGCTAATGGACTGGGGCAAGTGAAGATGTTGAAAGGGAGAGTAGGAAGAAATGAGGACAGGGCTGGAGTAAAGCTACATAAGGGGCTGGTTGGTGAGGGTGGGGGGTTTAATATAATGTGGAAAGAAGCAATAAGCTAATCGTGGGGATAGGAGAAGGGGGTGAGGAGATGTGAGAGAAGATGACCTTGGTAGCAGCACATTGGGCAAGGAAATACTGTGAGGCCAGGAAACCGTTATGGTAACAAAGCAGGATGGTGAGCAGAATGTGGACCTTGGGGAAAGGACATATGTTGGCAGTGTCAAAGAAGTGGAAGTAACGGGAAACTGCGTGTGTTTGCATGTTGCCCTGTTTGCTATAGGTCCCCTTCGCAGACAAGATAGAGTGCACTGACGATTGAACTAAATAATCAATCTTCTCCTGGGATTGCAATCCGCTCCGTTGCACCCATAATCTCTGTGCTGCATTAACATAAAGCCGAAGCATAACATAAACATCTCTGCAATGCTCCCCTCAGTGTTGCTCAAAGAGGCAAGCATCAGAAGCTGAAACCAAGAGGCACACGATGGGTCTGCACAGCCTCAGGGTTGGAAAGGTAACCCCTGTCCACCCGAAGACCACGTCACATGTGCACAAGCAGCCAAGCCAGAGGATGGACAGCCAGCCGCACCACGTTGGCCAAACTCAACAAGAAACAGGGCTGCTCTGTGCTCCCCGGAGCAGGCTTTGATGGCTGTGACCACTAGGAAGAAGGGAGCAATGTCGGCCTTAATTGTTTGCACAAACAAGCCAACATTTTCAGCAAATTTAACTCCATTCAATGGCCATTTTGTGGGTGTGCAGAGCTGGGAGGGTGGGCCTCCTTTTTACCCCTTCAATGTCAATTGCAAAAGTTTCATTAACTTCATTGGGGGCCGAGTTAGGCCAATGCTGCATCCCTTGGAAATACCTCGGGCAGGGTGCAGAGATGCCCAGCTCTGGGCCTAGTGTGGGCGGCACTCACCTGTGAGGAGAGAGGCAAAGCACAGAGCTTCCCAAGAGGCTGGGGAAACATGTGTTGGGAAAGCAACTGCCACACCCCTCAAGCTACGTGGTGAGATTTGGGCCACAGCCCTACATGAAGGGACAGTGCAGATCTGCAGGCCTTGAGGAGAAGCAGTAGGAAGGCCGCGCGTCAGACTGACAGAGAAGCTCAGATGGGCTTGTTGCTTGCTCTGGGGTCATGACCTATCCTTTGACTTTCTGGGGCCCTGCCCAGTACTATTAAATTGGTGCCTCTGTGTCCAATGGCAGCGCGGGCAGGGGTATGATGATGAATTTTTAGAGATGTGATTTTATAACCTTCAGCAACACGCTCACAAAATAGTTTTTAAAACCAATTTTAAACGCGGGGCCTGTAGACTAACACAGTGAAATCAGACACCGGCAGGGGTTGGCAAATGCCTGTTACGTGGCTTCATTACCACTTGAATGGCTCTTTCACAGGCTCTGCCAATAGCTCTGGCAGGCTACTTCACTTTTAAATGAACTGGCTCCTCTCTGGAGGAAGTGGAGCAGGGATAGGAAGAGGGAGATAGGTGGACATTAAGACCCAGTGGTGCCCCAAATCTTTGGATGCCCTATGCAGCTGTGTATTCTGTCTATGGGTAAACATGGCTCTGGACCTATCTCATTCCTTGCCCCCCTCTTGAAGTTTTCCTCTTTAATGCATGGCTGACCAGCCCCTCTCTGGAGTGCAATACCTGAGAATGCACCTGGCTTTTGGATTAGCACAAGCACCAGGTCTGTGTCTAGACTGGCAAGTTTTTCCGCAAAAGCAGCTGCTTTTCATAGAATCATAGAATCATAGAATAATAGGACTGGAAGGGACCTCGAGAGGTCATCGAGTCCAGCCCCCCGCCCTCAAGGCAGGACCACGCTCCGTCTACACCATCTCTGAGAGATGTCTATCTAACCTGTTCTTAAATATCTCCAGAGAGGGAGATTTTTTGTAGAAAAACTTCCCAGCTGTCTACACTGGCTGCTTGAATTTCCACAAGAACACTGACTTCCTACTATCTGAAATCAGTGCTTCTTGCAGAAATACTATGCTGCTCCCGTTCGGGCAAAAGTCCCTTTTGTGCAATGCTTTTGCGCAAGAGGGCCAGTGTAGACAGCTGAGATTTGTTTTCAACAAAAAAGCCCCGATCGTGAAAATGGCAATCGGGGCTTTTTTGCGCAAAAGCCTGTCTAGATTGGCACGGACGCTTTTCCGCAAAAAATGTTTTTGTGGAAAAGCGTCCATGCCAATCTAGATGCTCTTTTCCACAAATGCTTTTAACAGAAAACTTTTCCGTTAAAAGCATTTGCGGAAAATCATGCCAGTCTAGACGCAGCCCAGGGCTCTGGCTAATGTACATGTCGAGGAGCAGATTGTGGGGGTCTCCTGACAACCTTTACCCTCCTTGTGCACTTATGTTCAGTCCAGGCTTGCTGACAGGAGGAGGAGGGAAGAAAGGACGGAGCTCCTGGCTGCGGCTACTACAGAAGTGGCGGTGGCCAGAGCCCCATACCCTATAAATCACCGCCAGAGTCCTGCACAACAAGCTCTGGGTAGTGTTGAGGGCTGGGGGAGGTGCTGAAGTCTGTCTGACCCAGCCCCGCCCCTTCTGCCTGAGGCCACGCCCCTTCTGGGATAACGGAACTGGCTATCCTCACCTTTCCCCAGGGCCCAGCAAGTCTGTCAAGCTCCCTGGTTCTGCCTTATTCAATAATGGTTAGAGTAATACCAGAGGTCAGACAAAGTGCATTCCCTTGCTCAGACAAAGCTCTGTAGCCAAGAGAAAGGTTAATCGGCATTGAATTGGACACGCTGGTCAATGAGTCCAGCCCCATTCACTGAGGATGAAATAAACCTAGACCATCCTTGAGACGTGTTTGCTCAACCTGTTCTTAAATGCTTTGCTTTTCCAGTCAGAGACAAGGAGACTTTTATACTTTTATACTGCCGGGCTTCTTGCCTGCTATATTAATGTGCTAGGTCACACTCAAAACACATGTGCATTCTAAGTGTTCAAAAATTGCGGTCTCACATTAGGCTCCTATTTAATCACACAAGTACCTGGTCTGATTTTCCAAAGGACTGAACACCCAGCACTTGCCATTGAATTCAAACTGAGCTGCCGGTTACTCAAGATTATTAAATATCAGGGTTGAAATCGTGGCCTAGTGAAGTCAATGGCAAAACGTCCAAAGGCGTTAGTGGAGACATGATTTCAGCTCACATGCCTGAATACAGACTGAGGGAGGTAACTTCAGCTGTACATGCCAAAATATTTCAATAAAGCCCTGAGCATCCAGCAGTATCCCATTACAGTCAGAGAGCTCAGCCTGCTGGGAAATCAAGTCACGTATAGAGGTGCCTAAATAGGGACTTAGGAGAGTGATGGGCAATTTTTTTTTTGTCCCAAGCAATTTCTTTTCATTGAAAATTGCAGCTTCTGATGGACATAAATGTTTGGTGAATGCATGTCAATTATAGCACTTAAAAAAAAAAAAAAGCTTTCATTGACAGGCTATAGAGTCATTCACTCTCTTTCTCAGGCTCAGTGGCTATCCAAGTATTTTAATCACAAGTGGAACAGCTTCCAGAGGAGAAAATGAGAGAACCCAACAGCAAAATATCCCTTCAGCTGGTGGTTAAGGAACAAACCAGGAGAGGAAAACCTGGAATCAAGGCCTTGTTTCAAAACAGGGATTCAACTTGGGGTCTCCCACATTCCCTGATGCCATGTCTACACTAGTAGATTAGTCCGAATTTACTAAATTCGAGTTCTGGACACCTAATTTTACAAATTCGGAGTTTCGTATCCTCACTATAGGGGACATCTAGCCTACGTTTTTCTTTCAAAAGAAGATATGCAAATTCGGTGCAAATGTGCATATCTTCTTCCCATTGCTTTTTCGAAAGAGGTTTTTTTCGAAAAAGCAAGCGTTCTAAATGCAGTTCTTTTGGGGGAAAAAAACCTTTGTTGAAAGAACGCTGTAAACCTCATTTTTTGAGGAAGAAGGGTTCTTTCGAAAAACGTTTTTTTCTGAAAGAATCGTGTCTAGACTGCTTGCTTTTTCAAAAAACCTCTTTCCAAAAAGCAATTGGAAGAAGATATGCAAATTCATGCCAAATTTGCATATCTTCTTTCGAAAGAAAAACATCATCTAGACGTGCCCTATGGGGAACAATCTAATTTAATCTGAAGCAGGGTCCGTTAACATGGATGCACTACCTCAGACTCAGAGCGCCAGGAAGTGCTCTGGGGAGCTGCAGGAAGCATTCTGGAGGCCATTGTTTGAACCAGTGGCATCAGAGCATCCACACTAATATTATTTCAGATTTTCAAGTTTGGGAATAGTGTTATTCCTCATGAAAAGCAGGACTACAGAGTTTGAATTCCGTGGCCCCTTATTCTAGAATAATGGGCTTGGTAGTGCGAACACATTGCTTACAAATTTGACCTGAGGGGGGCTAATTTCAGACTAAGGTCCAAGTGTACACCAGGCCTGAGTGCCCTAGCCCCTGGGTGAATGAAATGGCACCTAACATCAGTTCCTGAGTTTTGAAAAACTTGGCCCTGGTGTTTGTGATTGTGATCACATTGCACCTTGGCTACGTCTAGACTGGCATGATTTTCCAGAAATGCTTTTAACGGAAAAGTTTTCCGTTAAAATCATTTTCAGAACAGAGCGTATAGATTGGCATGGACGCTTTTCTGCAAAAGCACTTTTTGCGGAAAAGCGTCCGTGCCAATCTAGACGCGCTTTTCTGCAAAAAAGCCCCGATTGCCATTTTCGCGATCGGGGCTTTTTTGCGGAAAACAAATCTGAGCTATTTACACTGGCCCTTTTGCGCAAAAGTTTTGCGCAAAAGGACTTTTGCCCGAACGGGAGCAGCATAGTATTTCCGCAAGAACACTGACAATCTTACATGAGATTGTCAGTGCTCTTGCAGAAATTCAAGCGGCCAGTGTAGACAGCTGGCAAGATTTTCCGGAAAAGCGGCTGATTTTCCAGAAAAACTGGCCAGTCTAGACACAGCCCTTGGGTTTTCCCTTTGAATATGGCCTTATGGGCAAGGATGGAGCCTTTTCCCGCCATAGGCTACGTCTACATTACAAAGAAAAGTCAGAAAAAGATACACAAATTGCGAATCGCAATTTGTGTATCTTTTTCCGCTTTTCTTTTGGAAGAGGCTTTTCCAACATTTGGCGTGTCTACATAGCGCCAAATTTCAGAAAAACCTCCTCTTTTGAGCCATCCCTTCTTCCTCATAAAACGAGGTTTACAAGTATGGCGAAAGAATGCATCCGCTTTTCCGAAATTTTTTTTGGAAAAGCGGATGCATTCCTTGGATGTAGCAGTGTTTTTCCGGGATACTTCTGGTATCCCAGAAAAGCGCTGCAGTCTAGACGTAGCCTTAATTGTAGTCATTGTGATTGTGGGGTTTTTGTTGTTGTTTTTTTGTGGCCTGAGCAGAATAGGGAGCTACTTTGCAACCTGATTTTTCTAAATCAGTGGTCTCCAACCTTTTAAAGCACAAGATGGCTGTGTCTAGACTGGCCAGTTTTTCCGGAAAATCAGCGGTTTTTCTGGAAAATCTTGCCAGCTGTCTACACTGGCCGCTTGAATTTCCACAAAAGCACGGACAATCTCATGTAAGATTGTTAGTGTTCTTGCGGAAATACTATGCTGCTCCCATTCGGGCAAAAGTCCTTTTGCGCAAAACTTTTGCGCAAAAGGGCCAGTGTAGACAGCTCAGATTTGTTTTCCGCAAAAAAAGCTCCGACCGCAAAAATGGCGATCAGGGTTTTTTTTGCGGAAAAGCGTGTCTAGATTGGCACGGACACTTTCCCGCAAAAAGTGCTTTTGCGGCAAAGCGTCCGTGCCAATCCAGACGCTCTTTTCCACAAATGCTTTTAACGGAAAACTTTTCCATTAAAAGCATTTCCAGAAAATCATGCCAGTGTAGATGTAGCCCATAAGTTTTTGAATTTAAGTTCAATACAAGCTCTACCTCAAACTCAGACATCCTTGCCCCCTTTTCTTCCCCACTCCTTTTCTGAGGCTCTGCCCCTATCCCATCCCTTCTCCGAGCCCCCTCCATCCTCACTCACTTTCACCAGACTAGGGCAGAGGGTTGGGGATGTGGGCGCCAGCTGAGCACCATGGACCTCAGACAGCTCCCAGGTGGTGGCGCAGCTGGACTAATGCAGGTTCACCCCACCCTGGCCCTGTGTCTCTCCTGAAAGCAGCCAGCAAGACCCTCTATCCCAGGCCCTGTCTCATCACCCCTCACCCATGGAGATGGGATATACTGACATCAGTGCCAACTTCCTCTCCCTCCCCTGCCCTGCCCTGCCCAGCAAGCAGCAGGCTCCTGGGGGCAACTTCAAAGCACAGGGCAGGAACAGTATAGGAAGGGGAGGGTCAGCTGAAATGCCAGCACTTGATAGACTCCTGGCCAAATCAATCAGGATCAGCTGTCAGAGGCTCCAAGTTTTACCAGTAGATCCCGATCTACCGGTTGGTGACCACTGTTCTAAATAAACCTCATTCATTCTCTGGAGAGCCCAAGCCTTTTCTCTTGAAAACAGGGGGCCTGTTAAGGTACACATCAGTGGAGAGAACATAATTTAAAGGAAAAAGCAAGGGAAAATAACACGGATGTGAGCCCCTTAGGTAACGGAATGTATTTTCGTATTGTTTCAGATCACCGGTGAACAGCTTAGCACAGTCATAGCCCACGTCTTTGTGCTTTTCTGTGCTGCTGGGTCTTTAAAAAGGAGCAGAGGGGAAAAAAGGACCCTCTGAAATGTTTAAAGTACATGCGGTCTGCAGGACATGCTGAGAGCCGGGATTAGCTCTAATGGATGGCAATTGTGGTTCAGAGCTGATCAGATGTGGCCCAGCTTTCAGCCAAACGTGGCTTAGCGACAGTAACTAAGGGGTCAGTGGAAATGAAGACAAAATGGCAACGCGCAACAGAAAATGGTGTCTCGTTACTGGGCCAGGTTCCCTATTTCAAGCCAAGAGCACAGGGTGCAAGATGGGAGGTCTCTGTAGGCAATTTTCATCATCAGCCATCCCACTGCTAAGCTGGTTATCTGTTGCAGAAAGGCTATCAGCTAACAAACCATATGGGCCGCTCCATGCTACACTGGCTCCTAAAGAAATTGCTAGACTGGATGAGACCTGTGATCCGTCTAGTCCAGTATCTCTGAGAGTGTCCAAGGCCAAGAAACCCAGCAGTAAACAATTAATCCCATTGCTCATGCCTCATCTGTATGTACCTGTATGCCATGGTTATAGTTATGTATCCATTTTAACACACATGAAGGTGTGATTGCCATGTAAATTACATTACCATGGTATTTCCTCTGCAGCTCTAATAGCTGCAACTTCGTTTGGATTGCTGTACAGTTAGGTGGCTAAGTGGTGTGTGCTTCTGGAGGGATGTCACCACTCAGATCTTAACAAGTGCCTTTCTAAATAATCAGTGTTGTCCAACCCTTCCAGCTATTCCCTCAGTTAAGCCTCCGGAGGAAAATTGTAAATGACATGCTAGTAATGTTACCTGCTTGAGAACGCAAAATGGCAAAGATTGAAGTGTTGAGCCCTGTATGAATCCATCCAAAGGGGAGGAGATTATGTAACGGTATAACAATGGCTATCAGGCACCTCAGCAGACACGTTCCATATATTATTTTTTAAAATTTGGCTTGCAGAACAAACCTGCATGCTACCCCTCCACCCACAGCTCCAGTGTAAACTCGTATCCTAATTTTGCTTTTAAAACTGGGAGCATTAAGCCAAAAATTCACCAGATCCAACAGGATACTGACCCTGAATTAGAATTTTTCAGATGTTCTTGTACCAGGATGTCTATTTTCTCATGGTTGGCTTGTGCTCCTCTGTTGTATTCACCTGTTGTCTTTTGTCTTTCATTGGGGCTTTTCAGCTAGGATGACCTGAAGTCAAAGGTAGGATATGATAGAGGTCTATAATCATCATCATCATCATCATCATGTGATCTTTCTCCTGCGATCCATTATGATGTTATGAAGACTAGGACTTTAACAAGGTTCCAAAAAGAGCTAGATAGATTCATGGAGATTAGGTCCATCAATGGCTATTAGCCAGGATGGGTAGGAATGGTGTCTCTAGCCTCTGTTTGTCTGGAAATTGATGACAGGAGAGGGATCATGTTATGACCTGTGGAACTCCTTGCCAGAGGATGTTGTAAAGTTCAAGACTATCATGTGGTTCAAAGAACTAAATACATTTATGGGGGAAGAGTCCATCAATGGCTATTAATCAGGAGGGGCAGGGATGGTGCCCTTTACCTCTGATTGCCAGAAGCTGGGAATGAGTGACAGGCGATGGATCACTGGATGATTGCCTGTTCTGTTTATACCCTCTGGGTCATCTGGCATTGGCCACTGTTGGAAGACAGGATACTGACTAGAAGGACCTTTGTTCTGACCCAATATGGCTGTTCTTATGTTTTTAGACTCAACTCTTTGGGGGCCAAGACCAATTCTCTGTTTAGTTTGTACGGTGCTTAGCCCAATGACCTCCATGACTGAGGCTCCTAGGCCCAATTGCAATATAAACAATAGTATTTTGATGGTGCAGTGTCAGGGATTGCAGCCAAAATTTGGGAGGCTCCGGGTGCCAGCACTGAGTTTTTGCATTGACTGGCACAAAGGAGTCCCCAGATTTCTAAGGTGCAGCTGTAGTGGCTCATTTCCCTGTTTACTCTGTTGAATGGGGGGGAACAGGAGCCTGAAGTAGTGGCAGTATCTGGGTACCAGTTCTGGGCTTTAGTGGCACCCTGGCCCCAGAACCCTTCGGCCTGCAGAATTTTTGTTGTAGCAGGAGCAGTTTCAACCCACACTGTATTTAACCAGCCATAGTTTGGCTGGCTGTAGGTGTGGGGTGAGGGGCTTGTGGCTGTAGGTGGGGGGTGAGGATTCTGTGGCTCCAGGTACAGGGTGAGGGGAGTTGTGGACCTAGGGGCGGGGGGAGGAGATTTCTGTCTCTCATTGTGGGGTGAGGGGTTTGTGGCTCTAGGAGTCAGGGTGAGGGAGGCTGTGGCTCTTAGGGGGGAGGTGAGGGGATTTCTAGATCTAGGGGTAGGGCAAGGGGGTTGTGGCTCTAAATGTGGGGCAAAGGGGCTATGGCCAGGGTCCAGTACAGAGGGACCTGTGGCTCTAGGGGAGGGTGAATGGGTCTGGTGCAGAGGGGCTGTGGCTCTGAGTGGGAGGGGCCCTGGTGCAGAGGGGCTGTGGGCTGTGGCTCTAGGGGTGGGTGAGGGGCTCAGGCCGGGGTCTGGTGCTGTGGCTGTAGGAGTTGGTGAGGGGGTCTGATTCTGGGGGGCTGTGGCTGTAGGAGTGGGTGAGGGGGTCCGGTGCAGGGGGGCTGGAGGGGTACACCAGGGGGTCCGGTGCAGGGGGCTATGGCTGTAGGGATGGGTTAGAAGTTTGGTGCAGGGGGACTGTGGCTTGGAGGGCTGAGTTGGGGTCCAGTGCAGGGGGGCTGTGGCTGTAGGGGTGGATTGGAAGTCTGGTGCCGGGGGCCTGTAGGGGTCAGTGAGCGGGTTCCTGTAGGCGTGGGTGAGGGGGTCCATGGCCAGGGAGGCTATAGAGGTGGGCGAGGGGTTTCCGGTGCAGGGGGGCTCTAGGGCTGTGGGAGGGGGTTCCGGTGCAGGGGGGCTGTAGGGCTGGGCGAGGGGGTTTTGGTGCAGGGGGGAGCTGTAGGGCTGGGTGAGAGGGTTCCGGTGCAGGGGGGCTGTAGGGCTGGGCCAGGGGGTTTTGGTGCAGGGGGGAGCTGTAGGGCTGGGTGAGAGGGTTCCGGTGCAGGGGGCTGTAGGGCTGGGCGAGGGGGTTCCGGTGCAGGGGGCTTTAGGGCTGGGCGAGGGGGTTCCGGTGAAGGGGGTCTGTAGGGCTGGGCGAGGGGGTTCCGGTGCAGGGGGGCTGTAGGGTTGGGCGAGGGGGTTCCGGTGCAGGGGGCTGTAGGGATCGGTGAGGAGGTTCTGGTACAGGGGGACTGTAGGGTGGGTGAGAGGGTTCCGGTGCAGGGGCCTGTAGGGCTGGGCGAGGGGGTTCCGGTGCAGGGGGGCTGTAGGGCTGGGCGAGGGAGTTCCGGTGCAGTGGACTGTAGGGATCGGTGAGGAGGTTCTGGTACAGGGGGACTGTAGGGTGGGTGAGGGGGTTCCGGTGCAGGGGGCTGTAGGGATCGGTGAGGAGGTTCTGGTACAGGGGGACTGTAGGGTGGGTGAGAGGGTTCCGGTGCAGGGGCCTGTAGGGCTGGGCGAGGGGGTTCCGGTGCAGGGGGGCTGTAGGGCTGGGCGAGGGGGTTCCGGTGCAGGGGGCTGTAGGGATCGGTGAGGAGGTTCTGGTACAGGGGGACTGTAAGGTGGGCGAGGGGGTTCCGGTGCAGGGGGGAGCTGTAGGGCTGGGTGACAGGGTTCCGGTGCAGGGGGCTGTAGGGTTGGGCGAGGGGGTTCCGGTGCAGGGGGGCTGTAGGGTTGGGCGAGGGGGTTCCGGTGCCAGGGGTCTGTAGGGCTGGGGGAGGGGGTTCTGGTGCAGGGGGTCTGTAGGGTGGGCGAGGGTGTTCCGGTGCAGGGGGTCTGTAGGGCTGGACGAGAGCGTACCGGTGCAGGGGGGCTGTAGGGCTGGGCGAGGGGGTTCCGGTACAGGGGGCTGTAGGGATCGGTGAGGGGGTTTTGGTGCAGGGGGGATCTGTAGGGCTGGGTGAGAGGGTTCCGGTACAGGGGGCTGTAGGGCTGGACGAGGGGGTTTTGGTGCAGGGGGCTGTAGGGCTCGGGGAGGGGGTTCCGGTGCAGGGGGCTGTAGGGCTGGACGAGGGGGTTCCGGTGCAGGGGGCTGTAGGGCTGGGCGAGGGGGTTCTGGTGCAGGGGGCTGTAGGGATCGGTGAGGAGGTTCTGGTGCAGGGGGGCTGTAGGGATCGGTGAGAGGGTTCTGGTGCAGGGGGGCTGTAGTGCTGGGCGAGGGGGTTCCGGTGCAGGGGGCTGTAGGGCTGGGCGAGGGGGTTCCGGTGCAGGGGGGCTGTAGGGATCGGTGAGAGGGTTCTGGTGCAGGGGGGGGGGCTGTAGGGCTGGGGGAGGGGGTTCTGGTGCATGGGGGTTGTAGGGTGGGCGAGGGGGTTCTGGTGCATGGGGGCTGTAGGGTGGGCGAGGGGGTTCCGGTGCCAGGGGGCTGTAGGGCTGGGCGAGGGGGTTCCGGTGCAGGGGGGCTGTAGGGCTGGGTGAGGGGGTTCCGGTGCAGGGGGCTGTAGGGCTGGGCGAGGGGGTTCCGGTGCAGGGGGGCTGTAGGGCTGGGCGAGGGGGTTCCGGTGCAGGGGGGCTGTAGGGCTGGGCGAGGGGGTTCCGGTGCAGGGGGCTGTAGGGTGGGCGAGGGGGTTCCGGTGCAGGGGGGCTGTAGGGTGGGCGAGGGGGTTCCGGTGCAGGGGGGCTGTAGGGTGGGCGAGGGGGTTCCGGTGCAGGGGGGCTGTAGGGCTGGGTGAGGGGGTTCCGGTGCAGGGGGCTGTAGGGCTGGGTGAGGGGGTTCCGGTGCAGGGGGCTGTAGGGTGGGCGAGGGGGTTCCGGTGCAGGGGGGCTGTAGGGCTGGGTGAGGGGGTTCCGGTGCAGGGGGCTGTAGGGTGGGCGAGGGGGTTCCGGTGCAGGGGGCTGTAGGGCTGGGCGAGGGGGTTCCGGTGCAGGGGGCTGTAGGGTGGGCGAGGGGGTTCCGGTGCAGGGGGGCTGTAGGGCTGGGCGAGGGGGTTCCGGTGCAGGGGGGCTGTAGGGCTGGGCGAGGGGGTTCCGGTGCAGGGGGCTGTAGGGTGGGCGAGGGGGTTCCGGTGCAGGGGGCTGTAGGGCTGGGCGAGGGGGTTCCGGTGCAGGGGGCTGTAGGGTGGGCGAGGGGGTTCCGGTGCAGGGGGGCTGTAGGGTGGGCGAGGGGGTTCCGGTGCAGGGGGGCTGTAGGGCTGGGCGAGGGGGTTCCGGTGCAGGGGGCTGTAGGGTGGGCGAGGGGGTTCCGGTGCAGGGGGGCTGTAGGGTGGGCGAGGGGGTTCCGGTGCAGGGGGCTGTAGGGCTGGGCGAGGGGGTTCCGGTGCAGGGGGGCTGTAGGGTGGGCGAGGGGGTTCCGGTGCAGGGGGCTGTAGGGTGGGCGAGGGGGTTCCGGTGCCAGGGGGCTGTAGGGTGGGCGAGGGGGTTCCGGTGCAGGGGGCTGTAGGGTGGGTGAGGGGGTTCCGGTGCAGGGGGGCTGTAGGATGGGCGAGGGGGTTCTGGTGCAGGGGGGCTGTAGGATGGGCGAGGGGGTTCTGGTGCAGGGGGCTGTATGGGTGGGCGAGGGGGTTCCGGTGCCGGGCGGCTGTAGGGTGAGCGAGGGGGTTCTGGTGCAGGGGGCTGTAGGGTGGGCGAGGGGGTTCCGGTGCCAGGGGGCTGTAGGGGTGGGCGAGGGGGTCCGGGGCCGGGGGGCTGTAGGGTGGGCGAGGGGTCCGGGGCCGGGGGGCTGTAGGGCTGGGCGAGGGGGTTCTGGTGCAGGGGGGCTGTAGGGTGGGCGAGGGGGTTCCGGTGCAGGGGGGCTGTAGGGCTGGGTGAGGGGGTTCCGGTGCAGGGGGTCTGTAGGGCTGGGCGAGGGGGTTCCGGTGCAGGGGGGCTGTAGGGTGGGCGAGGGGGTTCCGGTGCCGGGGGGCTGTAGGGCTGGGCGAGGGGTCCGGGGGGGGGGGGCTCTAGGGCCGGGGCCAGGGCTCCCCGCCCGGTCGGGAGGGGGGGGGGTCTGTGCGGAGGATGCCAGGGCGAGGGGGCGGGGTCGCCGATGGAGCAGGCTCGCCCCAGCCCTGCACGCTCCCGGCGGCGAGCGGGGCGGCTCCGCTTCCAGCAGCGCCAGGCGAGCTGGGGCTCGCGCTCCGCCGGTGCAGCCCGGATGTAGCCGCAGCCCGGAGCCGGCGCGAGCCCAGGGAGCCGGGCATGGCGCGGGACGCGGCCGGGGCTCGCCGCAGCGCCGGGCGCTAGGTAGGCCGGGGGGCGCGGCCGGTCCCCGCCGGGAAGGGGCAGCAGCGGGATGCGCGGGGCGCTCGGAGCCGGGAGCTCGCGCCAGCTCGCTGCTCCCTGCCCGGCCGCTCGAGGGGCGCGCGGCGGGTTCATCCCAGCGGTAGGGCAGCGCCCCTGTGTGAATGTCCTGCGCACCAGCCCGGTAAGGCAGCGTGTGTGATGGGGTAGGTGGCGGTGTGTAGGGGGAGGTGATGTGCCTGTGTGTGTGATGGGGTAGGTGGGAGTGTGGGTGTGTAGGGGTAGGTGGATGTGGAGGGTGTGTGTGTGTGTGTGTAATGGGGTAGGTGGGAGTGTGGGTGTGTAGGGGTAGGTAAATGTGGAGGGTGTGTGTGTGTGTAATGGGGTAGGTGGGGATGTGTAGGGGTAGGTGAATGTGGAGGGTGTGTGTGTGTAATGGGGTAGGTGGAGGTATGTAGGGGTAGGTGAATGTGGAGGGTGTGTGTGTGGGGGGGTATGTAGGGGTAGGTGAATGTGGAGGGTGTGTGTGTGTGTGTAATGGGGTAGGTGGAGGTATGTAGGGGTAGGTGAATGTGGAGGGTGTGTGTGTGTGTGTGTAATGGGGTAGGTGGAGGTATGTAGGGGTAGGTGAATGTGGAGGGTGTGTGTGGGGGGGTAGGTGGGGGTATGTAGGGGTAGGTGAATGTGGAGGGTGTGTGTGTGTGTGTGTAATGGGGTAGGTGGGGGTGTGTAGGGGTAGGTGAATGTGGAGGGTGTGTGTGTGTGTAATGGGGTAGGTGAATGTGGAGGGTGTGTGTGTGTGTAATGGGGTAGGTGGAGGTATGTAGGGGTAGGTGAATGTGGAGGGTGTGTGTGGGGGGGTAGGTGGGGGTATGTAGGGGTAGGTGAATGTGGAGGGTGTGTGTGTGTGTGTAATGGGGTAGGTGGGGGTGTGTAGGGGTAGGTGAATGTGGAGGGTGTGTGTGTGTGTGTGTGTGTAATGGGGTAGGTGGAGGTATGTAGGGGTAGGTGAATGTGGAGGGTGTGTGTGTGTGTGTGTAATGGGGTAGGTGGAGGTATGTAGGGGTAGGTGGATGTGGAGGGTGTGTGTGTGTGTGTAATGGGGTAGGTGGAGGTATGTAGGGGTAGGTGAATGTGGAGGGTGTGTGTGTGTGTGTGTGTGTGTAATGGGGTAGGTGGAGGTATGTAGGGGTAGGTGAATGTGGAGGGTGTGTGTGGGGGGGTAGGTGGGGGTATGTAGGGGTAGGTGAATGTGGAGGGTGTGTGTGTGTGTGTAATGGGGTAGGTGTGGGTGTGTAGGGGTAGGTGAATGGGGAGGGTGTGTGTGTGTATGTGTCTGTGTGTGTAATGGGGTAGGTGGGGTGTGTGTGATATTTACATGTATACTTCAACTGGGTGCTGCAAAACCCATGCAGGTACCCATTTCCTATGGACATTGGACCTCTGGGGCAGCACGTAAGTCCCTGCAGTATCAATAGTAAGGGTGGGGCTTTAGCATTCGCCTGGATTCGAAAACGAAATTTAAACTACACCGGGTTTTTCTTTCCTGGCTGCAAAAAGCTCCATGACCTTGTCATTTTTAGGTGCTAGTGAGAATTGGCATGCACTCCCTTCCAGCGACAGTGCAAGAATCACCTGTCAGTCCCCTCTGATAGGGAAACTTACTTGAGCACTTATGTATTCAAAGCAACCTTTGGGGTGTACTTTGGCGGGTGAGGGGGGAGATATTTTGTTTTAAATAACCTGAGCTAACCCTCTAAAACAATGGAATAAGTAAGACATTCATTTAACTAGTGAACACACACATAAAATTGTTCTTTGAAAGCTGGTTTATGTAGCTGAAAACACATCAGCAATGTTTGCATTGACAAATTACATTAACATCACAGAATATAAAATATTCTATGAAGTGACATCTAGACGTGTCAATAAAAAGAGGGAGTATGAATTCTGGGATATTAAAAGGGCTGGTTGCTTAAAAAGGGTGTAAAACTAATCATCATAAGCAATCGCCACAGAAAGCTTTGTCAAAATGTGTTTTAAAGAAATGCATGTTAATTGGAAGAATTGAATACGCTGTAACAGCCCAATCTAAGATTAATACTTTGAGAGAGACACAGTGCAGACAGGAAAACTGGGCAAACTGCCAATAAAATCAATAGAAGATAATGCCAAGCCTCTTTGATAACACTGACTTTAAAATCAAATCAAGCCTTCTCACATGATTTATTTTTGTTTAATAGCTCTTATGAAAGGAGATTACTTTTTAACGTATGCCACTTGTGCTGCATTTCTTCGTTTCACATGTCGCTCAGTGGGATGAGTAGAGTTTTAGATAGTGTTTTAAAAATATCTGAAGTTCTTTTAAATAATTTATCCTATGTGGGCGGGAAGAAACCCGAAACCGTTTCTACAAGGCTATTGACCTTGTGATGGCATTAGAGAAGTAAGAGATATTTGACAATGTTGCTAGACAAAGAGAGCACTGGGCAACGAAATGCAGTCAAGCATTCATAACCATGATATTTAAAAGCAGAGGGAGGGTTTGGTTTGCATTTGTGGTTTGGTTTGTGAGCCTGCACTTGAAGCATAGGGAGGAGGAAACTGGTGTTGAGGAAAGGTTCTTAGGAAAGTTCTGAACTGAAAATGTTAGAATGGTAGAAAATGTTGAAATGTGTAGAAATAGAATGGTTTAAAATATGTTGAGAAAGGTTGTCAACCATATGATGAATATTTGAGGAAGGAGTTTAAAGTAATAGCTTGGTGCAAATTGTTTGTTTGGTTTGAATCACGGACAACGTTTTCTCAAGTGACTCTTGATTTGGAAGTTCCTCAGCTTTTGGGAGCCCAGTTTGATTTTCAGGGGAAGTTAGTTCAGAATTATCTGACCCTGAGGCCCTTTTAAGATGTCATCTGGAAAAGCGAGGCACCCTGAATCCTGAGCCACTTCTGAAAATCTGGTCAGCATATTTGCAGATAGCTTTTGTCTGGCCGTGCTGCCAGACTAACAGGGGTTTAGAAATTCTCTTCGTGTATTTTATCTATCTTCTTTTCCCCCTTGTTATATTTGAGCATGAAGAGCAAAAGCAAGTATGCCACTCAGTGATGTGAATTGTAATTTAAAGGTTCACAAACTTTTTCATAGTGTGGACCACATATGAATAGTGAGATTTTTTTTCATGGGCTGCTTCCTCTTCCATTCACAAATATATAGACTGCCCTTTTTCACAATCATGGTCATATAACATCCCTGCGCTTACACGGAAAATTAATACGCAGAAAGCCTTTGGGTTGGCATTTCCCAAAGTGCTCAAAGTTGGCCTACTGATGTCACACTCACATCTCTGTATCCCTTTTTCTTTTCTTTTCTTTTCTTTTCTTTTCTTTTCTTTTCTTTTCTTTTCTTTTCTTTTCTTTTCTTTTCTTTTCTTTTCTTTTCTTTTCTTTTCTTTTCTTTCAGCATCTGAGGAAGTGAGTTGCATCGTACGAAAGCTTATGCCCTAACACAGTTTTAGTATTTAAAGTGTAAGGGGACAAATTATTTTTGCTGAAACAGACTAATGTGGCTACTCTTCTGAAACCTTTTCTCCCATTGATGTCCATGATAAAACTCCTGTTAACTTGAACGAATCAGGCCGACACTGAGAACTTGTGAAAATCCCACCCTTAATTTTAGTTTCTTTTTAACATGATTTATCAGCTGGGAAAAGGGAAGAGAACTTGCACTGTGTGATCAGACACACATCCATAGCCCATTAGTAGGCACTTGCAGAACCACTGTGTGTATGTCTACACTGCAGCTGGGAGCAAGCCTTCCAGCCTAGCAAGACAGACTCATGCTAGCAGGGCTCAAAGCTAGCATGCTAAAACTAGATCGTTCCCATCGCCCAGCTAGGGAGCCACTGGGTCAAACTTCAGTTTTTTGCAGAGCCATTACTGTAGAATGAAACTTTTGTTTGCAACTACCCAGAACAAGGGAAACATCACTGTGCCATCCTTAACTTTCTGAATATTCTTGATGGAACTAACTGTGGGTGAGGTTAACAGCTCAATGCATTTTGGTATTGGTGACAGATGTTCCATTCCTTGGCATGGGAAATCCCCGCCTTTGAGGCTGGAAAACTCAGGAACTACTCAACAACTCAAGTAGTTGGCTCTACTACTAGGCTATGTCTACACTACAAAGCTTTTGCACAAAAATGGCCATTTTGTGAAAAAACCAGCAGAGTGTCCACATCTCAAGCCTATTTTAGCTCAAGAAAATTGACAGAACAGAGGGCTTTTGCCAATAGAGTTATTCCTCTCCCCCATGAGGAATAACTCCTTTTTGTGCTACAGCTCTTGCACAAAAAGGCACGTGTGGATGCTCCGGAGGGGTTTTTGCGCAAGAAACCCCTATCAGAAAAAGCATAGGTGCCCTGGTGGCCATTACAATCAGAGCTTTCTTGTGCAAGAGCATCCATGCAGTGTGGACGCTCTCTTGCGCAAAAGCACATCGCTTTTGTGATGTGCTTTGAGGCCTAGACGTGCTTTTACGCAAGAAGTTTTTGCAAAAGAACTCTTCTGCAAAAGGCTTCTTGTGCAAAAACCCTGCCGTGTAGACAAAGCCCTAGTGTTTCCCCTCTGCAGAATAGATAGGGGATTCAGAGCCCTGGGGTCCACATGCATCTTGGTCATGCCCATAGAGGTCCTAGCCCTGCACACAGCTGCCTTGTGCCCCACCCCATATATGTCTTCTGTGTTCCCACTAATTGACCATGTTGCGAGAGAGGGAGACATGGATGGATATCCAGATATATACACTTGTATATCCACCACCTCTGGAGGAAAGATCCATATCCTCCTGATGCGACCTTGAAACCTGTCACAAAGGGGCCCTACAGAAGGAGGGTGTATTTTGCAGAGCCTCTCCCCTAATTCCATGATCTGCGCATTGCTTCAGTTGTGGCTCTCCTCTATCTCAGATTCTGCTCTGACCTGCACTGCCAGAGCTTCTGAGAATCCCCCAATTTTATTGTATTTATTTCTTCATCCCTCCCTCCCATGAGGTATTATTCCCATTTCACAGATGAGGAACATAGATGCTAAGTGACTTGTCCAAGCTCTCACAGGAAGTGTTTGGTAGAGCAGGAAATTGAACCTGGATCGCCTAGTTCCCTAACTATCCTTCTTCTATGCAGAAGAATAAGGTTATGCTATCTTTGTGGTCCTTCAATGGTTCTTAACTTCTGCATTGTTAGTCCTAAAATGGGCTGTGTTGTGTCCTTCAGATTTGCGGTGTGCTTCCCAGGTGTGTTTTTGATTAGTTTTAGTTTCAGTAGCATTGACCCCTGATGCCACTGTGAACATCCAGGCTTATATAAAGTATTTATGTTTAGCTGAAACAGCAGGATCCCAATTTTAACCCTAACGAAAATTATCATTGAGATAACTTACTGAGTATGTTTCTTACAAAGCATATTATTTTGCAATTCTTATTTTAGGGCTTCAGGAAAAAATGCATTATCCATCCTTCTTTAGGACTCACACTGCCATTATCATGTGTTCTTTTTTGCACCCGTTTTAAATGACATGTATGTGATTTATCCTTGATCCAGTGCGCCTTTATTCAGAGGAACCCCAATTCACATCACTGATGTTTTTCCTGTGAAAAGAAATTGACGTAGATACTTTACAGGCAGTATTCACTTTGAGAGAAGCTTGGTTCCATGTACAAGGCTGTGGTTCCCTTTCTCCCCTTTGCTTTCTCTCCCTTTCTATCACACACAATTGAAACTCAAGTTAACTAGTGGGGTCTATTATCATTCCCTTGAAGCTTTTACAATAGAGAATCCAAACTATTTGGCACATGTTGGGCATGTACTTATTAAAATCCATAAAGTAATGGTGTGTTTTGATTTAAAAAAAAATTCATACCACAGAAGAACGCGCACTGAAGTATGGTGGCATATGTTTTCTATGTATTTTTGGTTTAATGAGAAAACTAAGTGTGCCTGGTGTAAATAAATATATACTGTTAAGACAGGAACTTGTATAGAAATACGCAGGGGACACAAACCTTACTTCCAGTATCCAACAGTTGTAACTAATGGTGCTTTATCGACATCCACAAAATATCTCTGCAATAGTACCTGTTGAAATAATTGGAAGGCTATTTATCTCAGCTGCCTAGGAATTTATATGGTCCTTGCCACTGTTCTGTATGTCTGTCCCTGATTTCAGTGAGAGCCATTGATTAGAGTTGATTCAGGAGGTCGGGTGAGGGCGGGGAGGAGGGACAGTTTTGGGAAAGTTTCAAAATGTTGAAGATTTAACATGTCAAAAGGGACTTATTTTTTGTGTAGTCGAAGTTTTAGTTTTTTCGCCCCTGCCAATTATTGTTCAGTCTCATTCTTCTTGTAAATGAAACTTTTCCAATGCCATTGCAATATTATTTTTTTATTTAAAAAGTAAAATGGCACTATTTATGTTTGGAAAAAATGAAATGTTTTGATGGCTTTACACAAAAAATGTTTTAGGAAAAAAAGGCCATATTTGAAGAAAGAACATTTAGATCAAAATATTCAACAATCTCTATTAATGAAAATGTTTAAAGCTGAAGTGACTGTAATAAGAATTCTGAGCTAGTAGGCCATAGAAATACATGAAAGACATTTTCTCACTACTGTGGTCTGTCTCCCAATTCAGCCAGCATTAGTTTTTAGGGCAAAGGCTATCTTCTGAACCAGAAGGACAAGGTATTTTATATACAAAATAAAGACTTTTGGAGAAAACAACAAAGCTCTGTGAGGGTCTGAAATGGTCTACATATTGCAGCTGATGGACTTCTGTTGTCCCAGCTCTAAAAACACAGCCATCTTCAACTAAGAAGTTAAAACACTAGCTCCCTTAGCTCAGCAAGTAGGAGGCAGTTTTTTAATGAACTCACCCTTTGTGCTCCAAGCTCCGGTAGCATAGGAGAGTTGAATATAAAAGAGAAGTGGACACTTACCCAGAGAAAACAAGCCAGTGCATTTCAAAACCTCCAGTTTCCTAAGAGAAAGGGTGCCCTCTATTTTAGAATGGACTATCCAGGGTTCACAGGAGATTATCTGCATTGCTAGGTAACTTCATTTGATCCAGTTTCAAATATCTTGTGCATTCTCTGGCTTAACCCAGAGGCCAAGACTACAGTCATGGGTTTTAGGGCTAAAATGTGCAGGGCTTACTTTAGCAGCAGACAACCTACAGCTCACTGTGTGGCCTACAAGACATTTCTTTACAGCTGCCCACGTGCAGTGTTGCCAGGCTCTGCTGGTTTTCGTCCACACAGGTTTTTTTTTTTCTGTCCATATAGCTAAAGTGACACTCATGTGAAGCAAGGGTACATGAGGGAGGTGTATGGTGATTGCATGCAACTTTGAGAGCCGTGCAGTCTCTCTGTATCCAATCAAGGCACTGCTACGGTTCAATCTGCACACCATGCGAATTCTAGGTACACGAGTGCAGTTAGCAAAATGACCTTATCCCAGGAGACCGTCTTGGTGCTGACAATCTTGCAGCCCAATGACATGAAGGAAAGCCACATATTCGACCCACTCGCTTGCTTAAGTTTCGCCTCACTGCCTTATTGGGTTCATACATCATAAAACCTCCCACTGAAATCAATTGGAATTTGACTTCAGCAAAGACCACAAGATTTGACCCATAGACTTATATTTCAAGTACACTGCTTGACCATTGTGACATGGGAACAGCATGTTGCCAGTATGTACCTTACCATGCGGGTGATAACAAGCTAGGTGATAGGAAACCAAAAGAGGGGAGAAAAAACATGAAAATCTTATGATGAAATGTATACATTACACTTGTCAATTCTTGTGTCCCTTTTAGATAATCATGTATTGTGAAAAAATGGTTTTCCAGAATCAGTAGCTCTGTGCAGGGATACAAGGAACAGCTAATGCATCAGGGCAGATAGTGTTTTGTTAGAAACCTACTGTGATCTTTAAATTGGTTTTCTTAATCCAGCGCTTTTGATAACATAGCTGGCAAACTCTTCCCATACATAATAATATAGATACTGTAAGGTTTTAATTAAAATTTAGATGTGGGAACATGGAAACGTGGAAGGGACTTCAGCAGCCATCTAGTTCATCCCTCTATAATGAAGCAGGATTGAGTATACTTAGACACTGCTTGAGAGGTATTTGTCCAGCCAGTTCTGTAAAACCTCAAATGATGGGGATTCCATAGTCTCCATTGGTAATCTGTTCTAGTGCTTCGCTTTTCTTAGGGTTAGAGAGTCTTTCCTAAATCTAACCTGAATCCTCTTTGCTGCAGCCATTCCATACTGACTATTATTTATATTGCTTTTGGACCTAAACTGAGATCAGGGCCTCATTGTGTCAGAGATGCCAATTCTGAAAATAGTTTAAAAGAAAGATCTCAGATGCCAGAAACATTTGTTTGAGATGTACTGTTTTCTGCTAGCGGTCGTTGTAAGGCAAAAGAATATATCACAAGTAAATAGGGAATTGTAAATCTGTACACATAGACAGTTGTGATCAAAGAAAGCTACCATGTAAATACCTGTATTTCACAAACCACAGGATAAATGCCCAGTAATCACATAATTTGACGATGTTGCAGTTTTGGATGTCACTAAACTCCACCCATATTAAAGAGCTTATTGTTTCCATAGTAACTCGTACTTCATAGGGGGAAGGGAGGAATCAGAGTTAGGCAGGAGAGAGGATGAAAAAGCCATAAAAAAGATATGCTTGTGATGGGTTCTGTAAATGTTTTATTGCCACTTATTTGGGCTCTGTAAAGATTTTATTGCCATGTCCTATGTTACACATGAGTAAATCATACATCCCAAACTTGCAGCGATATAAAATATATGGCATCCCACACCATTGCAAATTCACTATAGACTGCATATAGTGCTTTCACTTGAGCCAGTCTATTAATATTTTAAGGCCCAATCTTGGGAGGTACTGAACTCACATTGATATTGCAGCTCAAAATGATTCTGCCTGAGTCTGTAATCCCAAATATCTGGACTAACGCTACATCTACATTATGGTCCAGATCAACAATCAGAGACTGATCCACTGGCAGTCAATTTAGTGGGCCAAGTTAAGACCTGCTAAATGGACTGCAGATCACTCTCCCGGTGATCCTGTTTCTCTACCCTGGATTAGAAGAGTAAAGGAAGCCAACAAGAGAGTTTTTCCCGTAGAATTCCCATGACGTAGAGCCCACAGGTACATTGACTCCATCTACATTATTCATGTAGCTGGAGTTGCATAGCTTAAGTTGACTTTCCATTGTCGTGTAGATGGGCCTGCACATGCCCATCCAAAACAGGCTTCCATATTTTCCACCCTTTTCTCTGTTCAAATATATTTATCGGTGCATTTAAAAAATGTGTATGAGATAACATTGTCGTTTACTCTAACATGTAACATAGTATGTCTGAAGGAAAAAAGAACCAGTTAGAAGAGATACAGTCCCCTCCTTAATAACAACAAAACACCTAGATAGTGAAGGTCCATAGTCTCGAATGTCCATGGCTATACTATATGTATGACTATATTCCAGAGCTCCACAGAATTATTGGTCTGGTGCAGCCAGGTAAATCACAGGTGGTACATGACCGCTGCCAGTGTATGACCGGGCAGCGAAACATCCTGACCTCTAGTGTGACCTTTAGGCTTGGTACTCTGGGACTTTCTCTTTGAGGCATTTATGCTCCCACTTGCTTTGTTAATACAAACACTAAAATAAAACCCTCTCCATTTCTTGGATTCCCTCACGGGAATTTTTTGCTGCTGTTGGGTTGAAGAGTGCATCCCCAACATTGTTAAAAAAAAATTCTGATACATCTTATTGAAAGCAATAAAGGGTGTGATTACACTTCCCTGCTAAGCTGTTTGGGCCATTGGTAAGTGTCCATTGTTGAGGCCATGTCTTCCCTAAACGAAAGATCAATGCTGCTGTGATTGATTTTCCGGAGTTTGATTTAGGGGGTCTAGTTAAATCTCACTAAATCAAACTAAGAGGGTGCCTCTATGGAAGGATGATACTCCTGCTTCTGTGAGGAGTAAGAGAAGCCAATGGGAGTGTTCACTCCCATCAGCCTCCCACTCTGGGGATGGTGGAAAAACTCAAAACAAGGTACGTCCACTGCACCTACATAATTAATATAGCTGGAGTTCTGTGTCTTGATTCTACCTTCCCTTTTTAGTGTAGATCTGGGCATAGAGTTAGCAGTGCCCCGATACGTAGTTCTATCCCTGACTCCGCCACTTCTTTCCTTTGTGATTTGTGGACATCTTATTTAACCTCCCTGTGCTGGCATTTCCACATCTATAAAATAATGATTTGTGATAGCCAGTTCTTTAAGGCCCTTGGGGTAAAAAGTGCTATCAGCATCCCAGTTGTATTAGGTGCTGAGAGCCCTCTCAATTTCATTTGAATGCAGTGGCAGTCCGTGGCTTTCAGCACCTTAGTCAGTTCTCTGTGCAAGTCCTATGTACTTTGGTGTTTCTGCCCCTTTCTTTTGACTCTCCTGCCACACCGCTTACTAAGGGTCTTTAGAACTGATCGCATGGTAAAATACCAGGATACAGAATATACAGGAATGACAGAGAAGACTGTGCTGATGGGGGAGTGGCACTGTATGTGAAAGAAAGCATGTGAGAAGAGATTACAAAGACTTGTATGGAGTGTCACCTATATGAAATTTCTCTTCACCTCTGCACAATCAGGCTGCTCCATAGCTGGTACTTTAGTTTCATGGCTAAGCAAAATTTCCAAGGAAACTATCGACCAGTGAAATTAAGATTAGGGAAGGGAGTGAAATTGGGATTGGGGAAGGGGATTGTGCAATGGGATTGCAGAGGCATAACCCCCTAAGTGCAGAAGAGTTTCAGGAGAAACAGATGATGCTCCAGCCATAGAATAGAAAGGAGTTTATCTCCCTTCGTCCCCATGTTGATTCACCTGTGCAGGCCCATTAGGTTGGGCTTTTTATGGGGTGAGCAATAAGAAGGAAGCAGGGCTGTCTGTAGAAAGATATATTTTTCCTGTCCAAATAAATAGGAACACTTTCACGAGAGTGAAGTGAGTGACTGGTGCCATGGGAAATAGGGCATTTTGCATGTTCGGTTGTGCCTCTAAACCAGATTTTCAGAACATTCAAGTGAAGAAAATTTGTCCCCACAATGACACATGTTTTGCACTCACAGTTGCATGCTGAGCACCTCTTTGGTGATTAACATGCATTTCCTCCTGTTTGTGCCTCATTTGTTTTAGGTAAATGGACACCTCTGTAATTGACAGTAAAGTAAGGAGCAGGTGAAAACATGGTTTATCTGATACTGAGCCCAAAATGTTAATTAGCTTCTAAAATGAATCCTCTTTTTCCAACTATTCTCTAAGGAGCTGATCCAAATCCCATGGAAGTCAATGGAGAAATTCCCATTGATTCCCATGGATTTTGGATTGGACTCAGAACCCTTTGTTTGACCTGTTAGTAGGATAACATGTCTAGGTTTTTTTTAATGCATATTAACACCGACTTTGTCCAGCACACTCTGCATAAACTAGTGCATGAGTGAATTCTTGAGAGGCGGTAATTATAAATTCTCTTCACCTCTGCAAAGATTGGTACTTTAGTCTCATAGCTAGGTAAAATATCTGAGGAAACTACTGACCAGTGAAATTAACATTGGCTATGCGGGAAATCTTGGAAACTCTTAAGGGATGTGATGGAAAAACACTCACGTTCATTAAGGACAGGCAGCATGGATTCAGCTATGATGGAAAGCAGCGCTCTGGGAACCTTTTGAAATCCTCGAAAGACTGTCCGCTAAAGGTGCTAGGTTTGAGTATGAAATTAGAATAGCCTCTGCTCAATTCAGTGTGTAGGTCTGGGCCTATTCAGGACAGGGAGGACCTCTGTGAACTGGCAGGACTATGGATGTTGCTGGACCAAAGAGCCCTGCTGGCCAGGAGTGGAGACCAGCGGGGAGTCCAGCAGCAGAGTGGCCAATGGCCAGGAACAGAACAGGGCCAGTGGCTGGAGCCAGGACTACAGTTGGGGCTGAGGGCAGGGCCGGGAATGTGGCTGGGGACAAGATAGCTGGGACAGGAGAATTGCTGGGGCCAGCAGCTAGAACTGAGAGCATTGCTTGGGCTGACAGCCAATGTCGAGCTGGGGCCAGGATCACAACCAGGGTCAGTACCTGGGGCCCAGACTGGGAGCATTGCTGTGGCCAGGAGCACTGCCAGGAGGCTGGTCGCCCCCCGGGAGAGCCTAGAGTCGGCAGCAGGGGGCCAGAATTGACCTCCCCTGGTCTGGCAAACTCTCTCGTTCTGGATTTGTCAACTCCAGAAGGTGCCAGACCAGGGAGGCCAACTTGTAGAGTGATCCCAGGGGCACATTAGAAAGGAGCGAGTGTGCATTTCAGATTAGTCAATGCACTAAAGGAACTTGCTCTGATGCAACGGTAGTCTCCACTAGAAAAGCTTGACTGGTATAGCTGTACTGGCAAACCCCCCTAGTGCAAACACCGCTTATCCCATTGAAAATGTGCTTTTGCCATTATACCTTCTAGCAGTTCCCCAAATGAAAAAAGAAGGGGGAAAAAGCACTTAAAAAAACCCAAGTAAAACTGTGGTTAGTATAAACACATAAAAAACATCCCTCTAGTCAATATTGCTGTCCCAGCATAGGTTTCTACTGCATACTTGGCCTTAGAGCCAAAATAATGTAAAATGATTCTATATAGCATTGCAGGAGTCTTACCTGCATTTTTCTAACTTGGCAGTATGAAGGACTGAGTTCACTCTGCTAAAATTGGAACCCGTGGTCACAAGGAACGTAGTTATTTTAAAACCACTTGAGGAATATCTTAATAGTTACTGATTAGGAGCTTCAGCTCTGATTGGGAAAGAGCTGCATCGTTACTACTAATGCCCAGAGCTAGATTGACTACAAAACGAAAAGAAACTTTTTGTGACCCAAGTTATTTTCTTTTACTGTATTTGCTACCAAAACATTAAATTAGGGGGAACCCCCCCCCCATCTGAGCTTATAAGCTTTTCTGCAGTATGTCGATGGAGTCCAGAGACTTGGTGGCTTGCAGCCTTTTCACATTGTTTGTCCGATCAGCAAAGCCAATGCTGCCTGGCAAACTAAGCTCCTCTACTTTTTCCATTTATAATTTGGGAAGCAAATTTTTTATAAGCAAGAGGTGCATGAGGTCTGCTGCCCTCTACTCATACAATAAAAATAGCAGTGTTTCATTACCTCGGCATTCACGTGATTTGTAACCCAACGCCAGCCAAAACTGATAATTGGACAAATCAGTCTCCTGGACACCTAGATAGATTAGGGGTGTCCATGTAAATACAATCTGGCCCTGAAACTTCTCCCCTCCACCCCCCAACTTGGCTGCCTCATTATTAGCTGCCAGAATGAGCTCTTTTAGACCTTCCCTAAAAAAAAAATCACAATTTGAAATTATTAGTTTGGCCAACATTGCCGAAACGAATGTGCTGAAATTGTCCTAAAAACAGACCTGCCCGACTGCGTTAGCGGCAGCCGCTGGAGCCCTGGGCCCTGTAAATCATCACCGGAGCGCTTCGCCACCCTGTGCGCCTTGGGCAGTTCTGTGAGCTGGGTGAGGTCACAATCCGGGATGCGCTGAAGACACGTGGCGGGGAGGGGGAGGAGAATAATACTCTGGGCTGGCTTCCCTAGGCCTTGCCCCTTCTGCCTGAGGCCTTGCCCCTTCTGGGAGTGCAGAGCCAGCCTTCCCCACACCTTGTCCGGGGTCTGCGGTGGCTGTTGCCTCCCCACCCCCATAAAAAACAGCTGTGTAAGTGAGCTAGTCTTTGTTCATGCTTTTAAAAATCTAGTATATTTTTCCAGATACATGTATTTTATCATACACACTTTAAAAGGATACAGTATATCAGTGTTCCAATTCCAGCCAATGACTGCATTTGCAACACTGCATGTCACTAGTTGAGAAGAAGGAGGATGTGGAGAAATCCTTGTGGCGCACATCGCAGAAGATGGACCTGCTATCCTTGACTTCCCCTGGAAACTGACAGAAATTGCTACATGGGCCTTCCCTAATTGGTACCGTCAAGGGAAAATGTAATGGGGAAAGTTCAGTGGATCAAAGGACCTGGCCAATTTGTTTACATATGTACTCTTCCTGACCCTACAAGATATACAGCTCCCATACAAATTCATCCCATCCTAGGGACAAATCCTGCTGCCCTTAGCCACAACACAGCTAGATTTCCCAGCATAATTAATAAGCATTTTGCCTGAATGAGAACATTAGGATTTATAGCCCTATGTAATGTTCTTTAAAGTCCATAGAGGTTTTTCCATTGACTTCAGGGATCTGTCCCTTAGCCCTGTAGGACTAGATTGTGCAATGACACTAGGTAGGAATGCATGTAGCTGTAATGTGGGAGCACATGAATAACACTTTAATGTTTGAAGGAGCATTATATCTGCTTCACAGCTTCTGGAGGAATTTGTTGCATAGTATTTTACAGTACAGGCAGTCCCTGGGTTACGTACAAGATAGGGACTGTAGGTTTGTTCTTAAGTTGAATTTGTATGTAAGTCGGAACTGGTACATATTGTAGGGGAAACTCTAGCCAAACATTTCTCCAGAGCTCAGTTTTATTCTCCCACACCTCACTTCCCTCAGTCCTTTATTCTCAAGCTGAGGTGTCTGCTGAGAAAAGCCGCTCCACGTCTCCCTGGTCTGCTGGGAGGGGTGCTAGCTTTGCGTCTCCCTGGTCTGCTGGGGGGAAGCAGCTAGTGCGGGGTTGCCTCACCCCGTTTGTAAGTAGGGATCTGATGTAAGTCGGATCCATGTAAGCTGGGGACTGCCTGTATACATTTTTGGACCACACCCAAACTTGAGGTTTGACTATGTAAGGACTTCTGGATTTTGCCACTAGTATTTCTGTATACCACTGTATACTTCTGTTTGCTTTATTATATCTGACATCCTGTTTTTACTGGTGTACTTGTATCTTGCTATTATACCTTTGCTTTAGCTTTCCATTTTATATAAGAAAGGAAAATAGACAGCTACTCTGATTTAGCTTGAAATTAAACTGAAAGTAGTTTGCACTAGGGTTGTCAATTCATCGAGCTTAACTCACACGGTTAACACAAAATTAATTGGTATCATGAGCTTTCATGGGCACAGCCCACTTCTTCAGGTCTGTGCCCACGAAAACTCATGATACCATCTACATGTTTTGTTAGTCTATAAAGTGCTACCAGACTATTTGCTGTTTTTTACGTTTATCCTGTACAGACTAACTCAGCTACCCCCTGAAGCTTCAAAATTAATTGCGTTTTTAAAAATTAATCAGTTAATCACACTGTTAAGCAATAGAATGTCAATGGAAATGTATTAAATATTTTGTATGTTTTCTGTTACAGTACAATACAAATTGTACAATGCTCACTTAATATTTGTATTACAAATATTTGCACTGTAAAAATGATAAAACGATTGGTATCTTTCAGTTCACCTCATACAAGTACTGTAGTGAAAACTCTTTATCTTGAAAGTGCAATTTAAAAATGTAGGGTTTTTTGTTTTTGTTTTTTGTTCTATAACTGCACTCAAAAAACCAAAACAATATGAAACTTTAGAGCAGGGGTTCCCAACCTTTTTCAGTCCCCATACCCCCTTGACTTTTAGTAAGCCTTTCCATATCCCCTATTCAATATGAAAGGAAATAAATTCTAGACTCTAGAATCCACAACTTTTTTTCACTAACACTACTACTTTTGAAATATTTCAGTTAGGATAATCTAGTTATTTACCAAATATTCCCCGTGCCCCCTTGACAAGCTTCTCGTATCCCCTGGGGGTATGCATACCCCAGGTTGGGAACCCCTGCTTTAGAGCCTATAAATCTACTCAGGCTGACTTATTGTTCAGCCTACTGCTAATGCAAACAAGTTTGTTTGTATTTAAGGGAGATAATGCTGCCTGCTTCTCATTTACAGTGTCACCTGAAAGTGAGAACAGGTGTTCACATAGCACTTTTGTAGCTGGCATTGCAAGGTATTTACATGCCAGATATGTTAAACATTCATGTGCCCTTTCATGCTTCAGCCACCATTCCAGAGAACATGCTTCCATGCTGATGACACTTGTTTAAAAAAAAATGTGTTAATTAAATTTGTGCCTGAACTCTGTGTGAGAATTGTACGTCTCCAGTTCAGTTTTACTTGCATTCTGCCACATATTTCATATGATAGCAGCCTCAGATGATGACCCAGCAGATGTTCATTTTAAGAACACTTTCACTGCAGATTTGACAGACTGCAAAGAAGGTACCAATGTGAGATTTCTAAAAATAGCAGCAACACTCAAGAATCTGAAGTGCTGTCCGAAATTTGAGAGGGGTGAGATGAGGAGCATACTTTCAGAAATCTTAAAAGAGGAACACTCCGATGCAGAAATTACAGAACCAGGATCACCAAAAGAGGAAAGCAATGTCTCTTGGTGACATCTAACTTAAATGATGAGAATGAACATTCATCAGTCCTCTCTGCTTTGGATCATTATCAAGCAGAACTTGTCATCAGCATGGATGCATGTCCTCTGGAACTGCGGTTGAAGCATGAAGGAGCACGTGAATCTTTAGCGTCTTTGCCATATAAAAATCTTGCTGCGACGCTTACAACAGTGCTGTGCAAATGCCCTGTTCTCACTTTCAGGTGACATCCTAAACAAGAAGCAGGCAGGATTAGCTCCTGAAAATTGTAAGCAAACTTGTTTGGCTGAGCAATTGGCTGACCAAGAAGTAGGTCTAAGTGGATTTATAGGCTCTAAAGTTTTACATTGTTCTATTTTTTTTAAAGCAGTAATTTTGTGTACATAATTCTATATTTGTAAGTTCAATTTTCAAAATAAAGAGATTGCACTATTGGATTTGTATTAGGTGAATTGAAAGATACAGTTTCTGATTTTTCACAGTGCAAGTATTTGTAATAAAAATAAATATAAAGAGAGCACTGTGCACATTTGTATTCAGTGTTCTCATCAAAATCAATATATTGAAAATGTGGAAAACATCCACAAATATTTAAATAAGTGAGATTCTGTTATTGTTTAACTGCGCTATTAATTGCGTGATTAATCATGATTAATTTTTTTAATCACTTGACAATTCTAGTTTGCACATATGAATTTGTTATTTAGTGGTAATAATTGCCAACTGGAGCTTTCTTGTACATGTTATACTGTCAATTTGTCATTCAAAACAAATTTTGGATAATGCATTGTGTCATTGATGCAATTCCCTTCTTTACTCGTTATTCAGTCAACTCATCAGTTAATCTGATCAACTCAAAATATGCCTTTAAGAGTTTCCTCTTTCCATCGATCCTTATTACATATGATCATTTCAGTAGCTTTTGTACTCATCTGTGATGAAGTACAATAGGTTAATTTCATATTCTGGAGGAACAGAACTTTAAACCAAGACTAGCATTGAAATGTTTTTCTTCTGCAACATCTTCCCTGTTCTCTTCCCTGCCACTCAGCAATGCGCCTATTTGCAATTATTTTTCCCAATTTCTCTAGTAATATATGTTAATTTCCTCATTATTACTTTTTAATGTAAATTCTTGGGCGGGAGTCACACTTGAAATATATTATAAGAATATAAGATGTTTCTACACCCATTAGCAGACTGTGACTATACACTCTTCCCAATGGAGTGGGTGATGTTTGTTTTCTTTTATCATCTTTACTAGAGGATTTACCCAGCATTGTTCAGGTCCTTAACTCAATTTTTGTTTTTTTGGAAAATGAAATGAAAATGTCAATGCTTCTTTTAAATCATTGCTCTGAGGTGGGGCTGGGGATGAAGGGTTCAGTATGCAGGCTTCACTGAGGAGAGAGGGCTACCCAAACCCACTCTCATGGCACAGGCTTAGGGCCTGGTAAGAAGCACCTCTCCATGTCTGATGCAACTCCAGAAGGTACAGCCGGGGGAGGGGTGCATGTCCCCCCAGCTGGGTTAGGTCCAGGTTCATCTACCCTGCACTCCTCAGCCAGAACGAGGGATGCAGCAAACTATGCACTTCCCCTCACTCCCTGACAAAGGGGAACAGCCAGAAATGTTCCCTTACAAATCGGGGGGGGAGGGACCTCAGCCCCCCTTCCCTAAAAGGAGTCAGGGGTCGGGAGAGTCAGGGCTTAAGCAGTCCTGGATGGGAGCAGGGATGCACCCCCAGCCAGTCCCTTTCACCTGCCTGGAGATTGTTTTCTGTATGGTTTTGTGAGAAGCAATCCCATTGCAGGCCCATCCCATTGTCCTGACACAACCAAACCCTGGCCTTGCTTTAAGTTATGATAAGAGGAAGCTGCATACCGAATTTGATGGCCCTGGCTCTTACTGTTTGGGAGGCGTTCTTGAACAAAAAGACGTACAGATGAGCAGATGGACAAACTCTCTCAAATATTTAGTAGATAATGAAATTGAGATCAGAATTCTTGGATTAAAACCCAGCAGTATGTATGGTAGGGAAAGCATAAAAAGTTTGCTTTAGGGATGGTGAAGCAATGATGGATTGGCATTTTGTTCGCGGTAATGTAGGACGCAGCAGTTACTCAATATGCTACAGCAGAGATCCTGGTCTTGCTTCCCAGTATATTGTTGTACGACTTGCGAGAAAAAAAGCTACCAGGTAAAATACTGGTTGCTGTGAAGTCAATGGAAGTTTTGCTAATGAATTTAATTGAGCCAGGATTTCACCCACAACATTTAAGCATTTGAGGGATAAAATTAATTCCAGTAGCTAGTCTTACCAACCCCAAACATTCAAAACTCCCAAAGTATCAGGAGACTGACTTAAAATTCATAAGATTAAAAAACAAAAACAACAAAAAAAAAAAACCAAACCTCAGACGTTTTTCTGTGCCTTCCAGCAGTTGAGCCGTTATGGTGCACTTGGGTCACTTGTCATGCTTTTCTCTGCAACTTTGAGGTCAAGAACCCTTTAAAAAAAGGTAAAGATTCTCATGTGATCAGTTGACTCTGGCAGCTGAGATTTTAGGTAAAACACCCAAATATGGGAAGACTTGTGTTTAAAATTTAAAGAGTTAGCAACAATGAGTAGCTGGCTTTCCATTTATTACAGAAGATTCTGTATTTTATGAACTAATTGAGGATTGAAGAGGTCCTAAAAATCAAACATTCATAAAATTGTGCACCTTGAAATGCCATAAAACTGGTACGTAAGCTGCAATATGGTGCACTGAATTGTTTTCTTGTCCTTTAAACTAAAGCCCTGCAAATCCGTGGATATTCTCTTTATATCTGCAGATGCAGATATCCACGGCTCATTTTTGTGGATATGCATACAGATACAGATACAAATTTTATATCCACACTGGGCTGTACTTCAAACCATTCCAAACCAATTTTGGCATTGGGATGTGAAGAAATGTCAACTTGATCTTCATCAACATCAGTTTTATTTTGCAATCCTCCTCTATTCCCAGGGAGGAAATTGTTCTTATAATTCGCTCCAGAGGCGTTTATCATGGCCCAGCTCTGACTTCTGGCCAGGTCAGGATGGAGAGGGGAGCAGGATCAGGGCCTTGTGGGAAGTATTGGCTAAGACCCACCTCAGTCCCCAACCGGGGAGGTGTTGGCTATGCAGTTTGGGGGAGCAGTGCAGCTCCCTCATTGCCAAACTATGCCAGGTTAAAGAGTGGATGGGCATGGCCCTCCTGCTTTTAAAAATGGCAGGAGCATGTCCCGTCCCCCCCCCCCCCAGATTCTGGTCCCCCAGGCCGTTTGAAAGGTTAAAGCTCGTAAAATTGAAGTTCTGCAATATTTTGGTTTTAAGCAGCCATAAAAGACCCTCCCACCTTACAGGGTCCTAGAACTTGGGCTCCAACCTGGGCCCAGACATCTACACTGCAATGAAACAACCCCACAGCGTGAGCCCTGCAGGCCGAGTAGCTGGCACAGGCCAGCCCAGGATACCCAGCTGCTGTGTAGACCGACCCCAAGATGCTCCAGCTTGAACATTTCTGCAGCAGGCTGGCACAGAGGAGAGGTGAGTTCCCCGGTAGGATGGATCTAGCCCATGTAATGCTTTGCAGCTTGAAAGCCACGCTTTAGACTCTACCCAGAAGGCAGTAGGCAGCTGATAGAACACTAGTGTTGGGTATTCTTAGCAGGGTTCTTCACAGAGGCGTCTGCCTTCTGAGCTTTCTGGCATGCTGGTCACAGTCTGCCCGTACTGTGGTGAGTTGCCTGTTGTCCTACCCCACCCCCACAGTGGCCAGGGGAGCTGAGGAGCCAGGCAGGATGTGTCCCTGCAATATTTAATTTAATTTACATAACACCAATAAAAACCACCCATGCAAAAAGCTCTGGTTGCCATAACAATTCATTAGGAGAAAAAAAAAAAGTCCAGTGACATCTTACAGACTAACAGATTCATTTGGGCATCAGCTTCCATGGGTAAAACGAATCACAGTGGCAAATGGTAAGCATCCACCAGCCTGAAAAAAAACCTATACAAAAAACGAATTAGCTCAGCTTGCCAGTAAATCAAAGCTGCAAGGCAGGTGCCTTAATTCCCACTGCCCTGCCACCTACTGCTCTCAGACAGACATACATTACGGCCAGAAAATCATACAATTTGGGCTGTTTCGGAGCAGTGGGGAAGGGACCACGTTCCAGAGAATTTGGAGCCCTCCCTGATAATGCAAAGCTATCTGGTCCCTCTTGCACAACTAGCTAAACAGCAAGTTGAATAATACTATAAAGCAATTAGATGCAGTAACTGCTACCACCAGGGAAATGCCCATGGAACAAAATGTCACTAACGTGCACTTACGATGGGACAGACTCTGTGCAGATTAGCACAGTTTGAGAACTAGCAAATGAGGCCCCCTTTTAAGAAACATGAGCTTGAATTCCGTTGACATCAATGGAAGTCAAGCATGTGCATAATGTTAAGCATGTGTGTAAGTATTTTATTTGTTATGCTTTTCTTTATGGGAGTGCTCTCCTAAATCATGTGGAAAAAAAAAAAAAAGAAGCATTGCAGTAAAAGACAGAATCCAGCATACTGCTTCGCATTTCAGTTACTTTGTCAAGTGTAGTTTAGTTTTAATTATTTATGGCAGGGCTTCACAGCATGCCAGTAAATGCACTGCCGCGTATTTTGTAAAAGGAATACAATTTTAGTAAGAAGAGACCTCGCTACGGCCCTCAGCTAGTAAATCTTTGCTGCTTACTGTGGTGAGACGGCAGGGTCCTTTATTACAGTGAGCCTGTTTGAGATTTAGCGAAGTGAGAACTTGCCAGTTTGGGCTGTATTTGTGATCAGATATTCTCCAGAACCATTCTTCATCTCTTACGTCCATTCAGATCCAGTTCCCCTGAAGACAATGAAGTTAGGCCAGAGGAAAGACAGGAGGGTTGGGCACTTTGAAAATCTTTTAAGGGATAATTGGACAGGCTGTAAAAAGTCAAAGTCCATGATATTGGAAGTGAATGGATCTTTGATCTTTGTAAAAGAATGGATTGTTAGACAGTGCCTCACAGTAGAAAAGCAGAGTAGGAGATAATGATTCAAATCATAACTCTGTTGGGCTGGTTAACAATTCAAATTAGTTTTCAAAGGAATTTGGAGTCACCAGAATACGCTCTGATACAGTGCAGACAATTTAAAAAAGGATCCCTGTGGCACTTTATAGACTAACAGATTTATAGATGCATAAGCTTTCGTGGGCAAAGACCCACTTCGTCACATGCATCTGACAAAGTGGGTCTTTGCCCATGAAAGCTTATGCTCCTATAAATAGGGTTGCCAGATGGTTGAAACAACCCCCCCCCCCATGGGAAAAAATTCTTTTGAAGGAAAAAAAAGGGGGCGAAACCAAAGTTGTTGAGCAAAACAAAAAAAGGACTCCGAGGACTTATTAAGCTGTAACAGTGAGTGCAGGGATAGGAACAGGGGAGCAGTTGAACACTAAGCCATTTTGTACCGGCAGCCTTGGGGAACCAGGTAAGCATGGGGGCTGGGGGTGTTGGGAGCCAGGGAGGGGCTTGTTGGGGGGGGGGGGGGCAGAGGGAGGCCGGGTGTTGAGTGTTTGTAGGGTTGCCAGGTGCCTGGCATTTTCGCCTCCTGGCCAGGGAAAAATTCAGAAAATGCCAGTCGTTTTAGGTTTCCGGTATTCTCTGAATTTTTTACCGGACAGGAGCTGAAAATACCAGACTGTCTGGGTGAATACCGGACACCTGGCAACCCTACTTATAAATCTATTAGTCTATAAGGTGCCACAGGACTCCTCATCGCTTTTGCAGATTAGACTAACATGGTTACCTCTCTGATACTTAAAAAAGGATTGTGAATCATCTAGACTGATGTGTACAGCTGATTGTTAGTCCTTGAGTGAGGTTATTTGACTATGATCAGTGCTTGGGAAATGGGGTGGGGCCATTGAGTTAATTTTACTTAAATCATGACAAAAGAAGCAGGAATCATTGTGTTGAGCTATTTGGGAACAGGTAAACAATTCTGACAATTTAGAAAAAACCTCTACAAAATGTGGCATAGAAGCAAAAGTATGAATTAGGATTGTCAATTTATCAGTTAACTCATGATCAACTCAAACTTAATCACATTAAAAATTAATCGTGATTAATCACAGTTTTAATTGCAAGGTTAAAAATAAAATGCCAATTGAGTATTTTGGATTTTTTACATTTTCAAATATATTAATTTCAATTACAACACAGAATACAAAGTGTACATGGCTCACTTTATTTGGGTAAATAAATTTGGATACAAATATTATACTGTATAAATCACAAAAAATAGTATTTTTCAATTCACTTCATTACAAGTATTATAGTGCAATCTTTTCATCATGAAAGTACAGTTTACGAGTACAGATTTTTTTAAATTTCATAACTGCACTCAAAAACAAAAATGTAAAACTTTAGAGCCTACAAATCTACTCAGTCCTATTCAGCCAATTGCTAGGAGAAACAAGTTTGTTTATATTTACGGGAGAAGCTGCCCATTTCTTATTTATAATGTCACCTGAAAGTGAGAGCAGGTGTTCACATGGTATTTTTGTAGCTGGTTTTCAAAGATACTCTTGTGCCAGATACATTTCATTTTTTTTGGTTCAAAACTTGAGACTTATTCCCAAGTTTTCTTTAATTTTATTTTTTTAAATCAAAACCACTTTCAAATGGCTAAAATGGGAATAGAGTGTTTTGAATTTGTTGAAACCTTTTTTAAAAATCCAAACAAAATAAAAATTATAATTCCTGTATTTGCACAACTTTGCTTGCAAAGCAAGTTGATCTCCATGTCATCCAGAAATATCAAAGTTTCTCTTTCTTATTTCCTGGAAGTTTTTAGACGAGATGTGTAAGGAGGGCAAAGAGAAAGTAAACACTAGACTCTGACTCTCTAACATAAATACCAAACCCTTTCAGAATGGTATTGGCCACTCCTTTTCCTACTATAAGAACTTACCCACACAATGAAGTATACCTTTGCCTAATTAGGCTGTGTCTACACTTACTGGGGATTGAGGTTGTTGTAATCAATGCATCAGGGCTAGATTTAGCAGGTCTGGTGAAGACCCAGTAAATCAATGGCAGAATGCTCTCTGGTCAACACAGGTATTTCACCAGAATGAGAAGAGTAAGGTAAGTTGACAAGAGAGTGTCTCCCATCAACACAGCATACTGTAGACACTGCAGTAAGTCGACCTAAGCTACGTCAACTCCAGTTAAATTATTCCTATAGCTGCAGTAATGTAACATAGGACAATTTAGTGTATTAGCATAGACTACGCCTCAGAAGCACCTGCAGTGATACAAGATGAGTTTACACAAAGCAAACGTTCTTAGTAATAGTTTTCTCAAGCTGACTACTCACAAGAGAGTCACTTCTGTGTGTTGATCCAGACTGCTTCTTGCATTAGGAATGCAATGTTTAAGCCATATTGCAGCCATTGCTATCGTCTCTTCTTTTTAGGTTCATTATGCTATGCTCAACACTGTAGTGCATGACCATAAGTATGGCCATACTGGGTCAGACCAAAGGTCCATCTAGCCCAGTATCCTGTCTTCCAACACCAGGTGCCCCAGAGCGAATGAACAAAACAGGGAATCATCAAGTGATCCATCCCCTGATGCCCATTCCCAGCTTCTGGTAAACAGAGGTTAGGAACATTTCAAAGTATGGTTTTGCAGCCCTGCCTATCCCATAAATTTATCTAGTTCTTTTTTAAACCCTATAACAATCTTGACCTTTACAGCACCCTATGTCAGAGAGTTCCACAGATTGTGGTTTGTGTGAAGAAATTCTTCCTTTTGTTTCTTTTAAATCAGCTACCTGTACATTTCATCTGGTGATCCCTAGTTTTTGTATTATGAGGAGTAAATAACAGCTCTTATTTTCTTTCTCCACACCAGTGATGATTTTATAGACCTCTATCATGTCCCCCTCTCTTCGTCATCTCTTTCCCAAGCTGAAACATCCCAGTGTTATAAATCTCTCCTCATCTGGAAGCTGAGGTTGCCTTTTATTGTCCCTTTTCTAGTTCCAATATATCTTTTTTGAGATGGGTCGACCAGATTTGCATGCAGTATTCAAGTGGTGAGCATACCATGGATTTATATGAGGCAATATGATATTTTCTATCCTATTATCTATCCCTTTCCTCATTATTCCCAACATTCTGCCTGATTTTTTTTGACTGTCTCTGCACATTGAGTGGATGTTTTCAGAGAACTATCCACAGTGACTGCAAGATTGCTCTCTTGAAAGCCACATTCCAAAAAGGATGACAAATTACAAAGGATTCAGAAAATGGCTACTAGAACAATCTGAGCTCTGAGAAAACTGCATTAAAGTGCAAGACTTAATGAGCTCAGCCTCTTTAATTTACCTCAGAGAAAGTTAGGAGGTGACTTGGTGGTCTACAACAGGGGCGGGGAACCATTTTTTGGTCAGGGGCCACTGACCCACAGAAAAATCAGTCAGGGGTCACGTACAAGTGAGAACAACAACAAAAAAAGTTCCTCACTGATATAGTCCCCACACTCTCCACATTCCCCTCACACACCAGAGCCTATGAGGGCCCAGGCTAGTAGATTTTGTGTGCTCCAGCCTTGCGGGGAGACGACAAGGGACTGCAACACCAGTGCGGGCTCTCCAATGCTAAGCCTCGGGACCTGGATCCAGGCAAGCCTGGCCTTAGGTTCCCCACCTCTGGTCTAGAAGGAGAGAAGCTTTTTGATGGTACAGGGCTGTAACGTATTATAAAGAGGCAGAACAAATCCACTTGGCTCTAAGCTGAAGCTAGACATATTCAAACTGAAAATAAAGTGTACATTTATAAGTAAGGATAATTAACCATTAGAAAAATGTATCTAGGGATGTGGTGGGTTATCTATCTGGGGTGGGGGGCGGGTGTCTTCTATCCAGAATGATTTTGTGGCTTCTTTTTTAACATGTATTCTAGTTCAACCAAAAAGTATGGATTGGATGCAGGACATTACTGGGTGAATTTTGTGGCTTATGTAATGCAGGAGGTTAGATTTAATGATCATGGGAATCCCTTCTGGTTTTAAATCCGAATCTGTGAATATCCTCTTCCTTTTCCTCGCCTGGTCTTTCATTCACAGCCATCTTTAACACTGACCGATCCAGGGATCTGAATTTTGAAAGAAGGGGAAGAAGCATGTGAGTGGGATTCACAGGAGGGACTTAGATTCCCTCCTGCCCCATGGAATTGCCCTCTCTGTGTGAGGAGCTCTGGCTCCCTGTACAATGCATGGAGAGAGACACCTAAGAATGAGATTCACAAAAGCTGATGGAGAGCTGCCTAAGTTAGCCAATAGGAATTGCTGAGGAAAGGGATGTGGCCTCAGCCCCATCCTGCAAAGGGAGTTAGGCACCAACCATGTACCATCTCCCGGAGTTATGTGCCAAAGCCAGGTCAGTCCTTTTTCAAGAAAAAACAGTAGTGGTATGTGCTGCTGGCCTGAGTTGCCTCGTTAGTGTCGTGGTTAGCACCATCATCTGGTAGGTAGGAGGAGGGGCGGCCCGAGGCAGGCTGCCGGCAGCTGGCACCCTAAGTGGAATGCGCGCTCGGCGCCCCCGCCTGCACAGCCCTCAATGGCGTGACGTCATCATTGGGCGCCCCGTTGAACGCGGCGCCCTAGGCAAAGGCCGAGTCGTCCTATACGCACGGGCCACCCCTGGGTAGGAGACCCAAGTTCAGTTTTCTGATGTGCCGTGGTGACTTGAGCTCAGCTCTCCCATTTCCTGGGAAAGTGCCCTAAAAACCAGGCTGTGGCGTATACTGAAGCCAATCCCTCCTGCTGAAGATGTGTAAAAATAATCAAATATTCATTGGGCCAGTGATAGAGTGAGCTCCTCCCCCCGCTCCCTTAGAATCCAGTGGTTGGGTGAGGGATAGGCAATAATTGTCTTGCTGGCCAGATGTGATTCACCTGAGTTAGCCCGTGGCGGGCTGCCAGATGCTTCATTTTCCTGTGCTCCTCCAGGCATGGCTACTCGCAGCTCCCATTGGTTGTAGTTCGCCATTCCTGGCCAATGAAAGCCGCAGGAAGCGGTGGCCTGGCCCACAACATGTCCCACAGCTCCCATTGGCCAGGAATAGTGGACCGCAGCAGGCAGCTGAACCTGTGGGCAGGCAGGTGAATGAAGTTTCTGGTGGCCCGCCAGGAACTAACCATGGTGAATCGCACTCGGACTGTAGGCTGCATACTCCTAGGTTGTGGGAGACCCTAATTCAGTCCCTGTGTTCCCATGGCTCTTTATTTATATGCAGCACGACAACTTCACCAAGAGAGGTTGAGACCCCCCTCTTCCCTGGTTAAGGTATTCTCCTGGGAGGTTAGGATATTCTCTAGTTGATGAGTCCCCCTTCCGAGTCCCACTGAGAGTAGAATATATTCCCAATGGAATAACCATATGCTCTGCTGAATACATTTTAGAATGTGGTGCTGCTATTGGGGCTACAACACTAAAAGACGTGGCTGAGTGTATAGAAGTAATAATACAAACAAAACAAAGCAAACTGAATAATGCATGAACAGAGTTCTTCAAGGCTGGTGGAAATGATTCCAGTTCTCTATAGCAGACTGTTGAGGACACAGCAGGAATATAGTACTCAGTATTATAAGGCATAGAGATGGAGAAAATAGCAGAAAGAAACGAAAATCGTTTGGGAGCACACACAACATTTGTGTGTAGAATGAGAAATGAAAGGCCAGATTCTGATCTCATTTACACCCGTGTACATCCACTAAAGAACAAGGTGTCTAGAAGCAATTTCAAATGCCCTGTAGTCACACCCACAAATGTATGTTCATGAGAAAAAAGTAATGCTACGTGGTAGTGGTCTACTAGATAGCAACCCGCTATGGCTCTTAGGAGATCTGGGCCCTGTTCTTAGCTGTGCCACTGCTCTCCTGGGTGAGCTTGGGCAAGTTGCTACCCTGCTGTTTGCCTCAGTTTCCCCATCCATAAAATGGGGTTCATGAAACTGACTTCACTTTGTAAAGTGTTTTAAGATCTACTGGCAAAAAGTGCTATATTAAGAAAAACTTAATATACGTGGTATTATAGAGTATAAAAACAAGAGGTGTCAGTGTGTGCATGAAGCCATATCTCAGTCTAGGGAGCTACTAGAAGACAGATTCAACAGGACATTTAAGCCCTTGATTAACATTAGACACACAGGTCGTCCCATTTCAGGCAATGGGTCTAATTGTGGGCTCAGCCTTAGGCGTGTGCTTAATATCTTGATGAATCATGGCCACAGTTTTGCCTTTTCAAGGCTAAATAAAGAGAAGTTTGTGGCAAGTAAAATCTGGAAATTTCACAGAGCTCTAAAAGTTAAGGAAAGAGAAAAGTTGGAGATTGAAATGTTTTGTCTCGTCTTTGGACGTTAATTATCTGACATGCTCTATGTACTCTAAAAGGCGTTTTGATGGAATCTATGCCAACAAAAGCTAGCTTTGGAAGCACATGTTGTGTGAATAGGCAAGGAAAGAAGCCACTTAAAAAGTGATAAGGCAGTGGGACTCTGTGTGTGAGCTGCATTTTAAGGAATAGAGGCTGTGAGCTAGGCAGGGATTTGACAAATACCTTCTGTATTCCTACTATTCCTACGGGGCTTAATTGGACAACATGCAGCAGATGGAGCGATTTATGGTAAGTGAGGATGTGTGTATGTGAGAGAGATTGGTCAAACAAAGAAAATTACGTACAGAAATCTTTTCAAAACTGTTAAAAGACTGAAAGGCTGTGAAGTGAGGCACTCTGAGGACAAGAAATGGCAAAGTTAAGGATGCCTTTGCATCCTTAATTCAGCCCCCTTGTGTGTGTCTGCGGGTGTGATTCTAATTACATGATCACTTACTGTTTTTTATTTCAGCAAGACCCTTGTCTCCTTCAGTGCACAGATTGGATGGTGAATGATGCAGGACAGTAATAATGAAGCAGCAGTCCAGAGGACCCCGAGACTCCTGCCTCATTAAGTGATGGTATTCATTAATGAGACAAGGAATCCTGTACTTGAGCAGGAACATATTGAATAAATATTTTGAAAAGGCTCCTGAGGCATGCCTAACTAAGGCACAGATCCTGTAGGAAAAACTAGAATGCAGCCACTTCGTTAAATCCTGCCTTTTGTTGACAAAGGGCATAAGGTCCAAAGGGCATCCTTAACTTCTTGATTTCCTAACTTTTTTGAAGCATCTGTGGCTCATGCAAAAAATAAAAAAGAAATGATAGGGAAGGTAGGGCTGCGATTCAATGTAGAGATATGTAAAAGCTTGGTAAGTGGAGATAAGGATTTAAACATCAAAACTGATGATGAACAGTTCGAGAGGGTAGATTGATTCGGATCTCTTGGAAGCACAGTAAACCAAGATGGTACATGCAGTGAGGAAAGAAGAAGAAGGATTGTAGGGTTGCCAGGTGTCTGGTTTTCGCCCAGACTGTCTGTTATTCAGGCCCCCCATCCGGTAAAAAAAAAAAAAAGAAAATATCGGACATGTGAAATGTATTCCCTGTTTCCCTCAGACAGAAGCCTGGCAGGGACAATTTTCCCCTGCCGCGTCTGGCGATGGTGGGGGAGTGAGGAGCGTGGGGCCATTTAAAGGCGCAGTGCCCCCCCCTTATTTTTCTTAACAACTTTGGTCTCCCCCTTTTTTTTCTCAACAGCATATTTTCCCGTGGTCCTTTTTTATAGGGGGGAGCAGGGTTCAGTATTTTTTGTTAAGCCATCTGGGAAGCCTATTGGCAAAGCAAATTCAGCCTTGAGTAAACTTAGGAACATTTGGAAACTTAATGCCATATCCTTACATACAAAATTAAGCATCTACTCAGCCATCTTTGTAGCCATAGCAACCTATGGCAGTGAAACCTGGCAACTTAAGAAAACAGATGCTCAGAAGTTAGATGCGTTTAATCATAAGTGCGTGCAGAGAATATTAGGAGTAAGCTATGAGGGGAAAAAATGAACAATGAGGGTTAGAAAAATGGCTAAAGTGAGGTCTCTATGACAAATAATTTGTAAGAGACGACATCAGTGGCTCTAGGGCATGTGTTACGAATGCATTCGTAATACGACTACCGATTATGGATCTCAGTTGGAAGCCAGAAAATTCAAAAGGAAGAGGAGGGGTAGGCCTAGGATGACTTGGAAGCATACAATTATCAACATGGAAAAATATAATTTGAAATGGGAGGACTTAGGTTACATGGCAGCTGCCAAGCAAGCATGGAGAATGTGGGTAGCCCAGTGTGCTGAAAAGCACTGGATGGACTAAGGCAGGGCCACTTAATGAATTTTGGTAGGTGGTCATGGAGGAAGGTGATGAACCTTTTATCCCCAGATTAAAAATACAGCAAAGGGTTTGTGGCTCCTGGCCCTGCCACTACTGCTTTGCCTGGCAGCCACATGGGGTTCTGCAGCTATTTAAAAGGTTCGCGGCTCCAGCCTCTCCCAGGTTAGTGCCACGACTGGGAGTCATGAGCCATTTAAATAGGATCCTGCTGCCGGAGGCACTGCCGGGAAATTCAGTGCCATGGGCAGCAGGATATAAATAGAAAGCAGTCAGATGCAATCCGTGGGCTGGATTAAAGCGTTAGGCGGACCGCATCTTGCCCAGCTCTGGACTATGGTCTAAGGTAAGCATCTATTCTTCCTGGGTTTATTTAGTTTAAACTTACTTTCCCTCTCCCCATCCCTCCTTTGCCATTAAAACCCTGCTTTCCCCAGGACTATCTCTTTTCAGCAAACCCTTCCTCATCATAGACCTAGCCACAATATAGGACACATTGATGAAAAACAAAACAGCTAATCAGCTGAATCCCACTATGATCCCAGCATGTCTCCAAGTCTATGCCTGGGGAGAAGAGAACTATCTTTCTCATCTCTCTTGCCCTTTACTTCTGCAAAGGTTTTTGAAGTATGATTAACAATGATTGCAATAAAGGGACTATTCTGTGCAATGAAAATAACTTCCCCTTCCCTGAGAAGATGTACTGTTCAACAGGTCATTTTCTAAATCTCTAATGCAGTAATTCTCTAATCAGAAGCATACTTGTGGTATTATGGTGCATTGTGAGAGTCTAGGTAAGGAAAGAAATTACAGAAAACACGGCATTCTGGGGAAGATAAGACAGTGGGAGAATAGATGCATGATGATAAAGTACATGAGAAAAATAGTGGCATTGATTACTGTAATAAATGAGCCTAAATAGCCAATGTAACTGGCACAGAGGCACTGGGGGACATTATGAATAGTACTGTCTATAGTATTGAGGAGTGATACTGGGGCTGTATTGCTTACCAGCACATTGAAACAAAATGAGTTATGAATAAAATTGTCTTGTAGCAGACTTGTGCACAGACTACTGCAATCCCAGCTACTCTCTGTATTGTCCACCCAAGGCTGCAAATACCCTGCCATGAGTACTGGCAATAGGTACTGGAATTCATAGCAAAAATATCAATAGAAACATGTTCAGGGTAGCTCTTCATTTTTTGGCTGGCTTGTTTGTAGGAAAGGAAACTGATAGTTAAGAGCAAAATAAGGTGACAGATTCATTTAATATTGGTAGTGTAGATAGTTCTTTGATCAAAAACTATTCAAGGACTGCAAAGACTATAACTTTTCTACATAATTATTATTTACTCTTTATTAATCCCTTATAAATGGATCCTCAACATACAGTTCAGATTCAGGAATGCTTAAGAGGCAGGGGAAGTTTTCTTTGTGACATTGATAGACAGTTAGAGGTGCTATTTTAAAAACAAAGTTCATTTTTATGCCAGAGTGAAGTATTGTGAGACCGATAGAAGATTTGCTTCAAAGGAATCTTGATTTGATAAGATGAGTGCCGTCTTCTAGCTGGTCAAAGAAGGAGGAAAGCATTTTTGTAATGTCATCATTTGCATGTCCAGAAGCAACCAGGTCCACCTTGAGGGTGGAGTGACAACTCCTGTGCTGGAAGGTGAGGCAATAATAGATACAAAGTCACTGCAGCATTTCCATCTTCCCACAATCATCATCGTCTTCTGGGTAGGTTCATCTTCATCCAGCTAGCTGCATGATGTCCAGACGATCATTTGGGATCATTTGATTTGATCACTGAGGTTGATTGTATTGATGACTTCAGTATTGACTACACGTTGGTTACAATACTGATGTATTTCTTCTTCAGCAGGATGTACATATTGGTGTATATTAAGAAATACATAAAGAAAAGAAATAGAATAAAGGAGCTAAACTAAGGAATATTCATCAGATTACCTTTTCCATCTTGTTTTAGTTGACATTTTATGTATTCATAAATACATCGTATATAAATGGACGTCTCTCCATCCACTTAAAAATCGCTAAGCTTTTTGAGTAGCAAATTTGCTCCAAGTAGCAAATGAAGAGGAATTGCCACTTCAGAAAAATGAGCGTTTCAAGACAAATCTTTAACATTTCCTGTAGAGAAAATCTGCATGATCTGTATCTTGATTCTTGTAAGAGTACACGTTGCTGCACTACCTAATTTTTCATCCAAAATTACCTAATTCTCAATTGCCTGATGGTGTGATTTTACTTCCTAATTACTTGTAGATTGCTTGCAGTATTGGGTTTTTTGATTTTATTTCGTTTTCAATTTATTTACTCTTTCTTTTGTCTGCTTTCCTCTGTTCTTTCTTTTCTTTTCTCTCTCTCTCTCCCCTCTCCTTTGTTTGGCCGGAAGTGATTTTGACATGTCATCGTAAATGCAATGAGAACTGTGATCTTCTGAACCCTTTCAGGAATGACTTCTAACTGTTGCTAAAAGAATTCTGTCTCCCACTTTCAGGAGCTTGATTTTTGAGGTTGTCAGCTTCATAGTTCCCGAGGAGGGCCATTGTCACAAAGAAAACAATAGTCTCTGAGGCATTTTGGGCCAGTACTATGGAAGGTTCTGATGATTTATGCCAAAGCTGGTCAGAATATGGGGTCAGGAAGGGAATCTGCTCAATTTTTCAAAAACATGACTTCAGTTGTTTGTAATTTCTTTTGCGTTGCAGTTTTCTGAGTAGCTGTGATTAACACAAAGACTATAAATGTGACCCAGTATTCTATGGGGAGGGGAGCAGTGAGGTATTGTGCTCTCAGTGATTCATCAGGAAGGATGGTTCAGTGGTTAGAGCACTAGCTTCATCAGTAGGAGACCTTGGATCCGTTCCTGCTCTGCCACACATTTCCTGTGAGACATTGAGCAAGTCATTCAGTCTCTCTGTGCCTCAGTTTCCCATCTGTACAATGGGGATAACACTTCCCTACCTCACAGAGGTTTTCGAGGATAAATGCAGTAAAGATTCTGAGGTGCTCACATAAGCACCACAGGTAAATATTGCAGTTGAGGAGACAGGTGCTGCATTTGGGTCCATGCTGAAGCACTTTTGGTGACTGGGAATATGGAAGTTACAAAGACCTGACTCGCCATGGTCAGACCTGTGTTTGCTAAGATGAGTGCAGTCTCTTGGCTGGTCAAAGAAGAAGGAAAGCATTTTTGTAATGTCGTTTTTTGCATGTCCAGAAGCAACTGGGTCCATCTTCAGGATGGAGTGACAATTCCTATGCTGGAGGGTGAGGCAATAATAGATACAGAGTCTCTGCAGCGTTTCCATCTTCCCACAAACATTGTCATCTTCTGGGTAGGTTCATCTTCATCCAGCTAGCTGCCTGACATCCAGACGATCATTTGGGGTAAGTGTAGGAGGTGGTGTTATTTGCATCAGCTGGGTATGCCCCGGAAGTTGCTAACATTTGAGACACACATTTGCCTTGTGGCTTCATGTTAATGTTTATAATCAAAGGGGAAAGATTCAAGCACCATGGAGATCCACAGCTAAGCTCTCTGGAGGTAGATTTGTTTGCTTGTATTACAGTCATACCCCGTTACGGTATGCATTGTACACACAGATAACCAAGTCAGTTCCTGCCCCAAAGAGCTTGTATTTGAAGATGGTTCTTTACTACTTTCTCTCAATTATTTTGCTCAAAAGTGTCAGATTTTGCCCTGGCCCGTAGTTTGTAAAGTGTGCTGGGTTCAGAGGTGGCTTCTTGAGAATTAGCAAAACTATGGCATGCTTCAGAGGAGATAGTCAATTTCCCTATTCAAAAGCTGTTTTGACAATCTCTCTCAGCAGGGAGTGTGCATGCAGATGGACATCTTTCACCTGCTGTGGACTGGAGGTGACTGAAAGCACCAGAATAATGGTGGTGGATGGTGACATTTGGCGATGGTTCTTTGCCAGTCAAGGTCGAAAAAGTGTGCCTTGCCTTCCTTCCAAGCTCCGATTCATATGTCTGTTCTCAGAAATTCATTCAGTCTTTAATTTTTGCACCCATGTACCTCTCGGTATGGATGCTGGGCTGGTACTCCGCTGGCCCACCTCCACCAGTGGTCGATAAAGTTGGGTGATCGCCCTTGTGTGAGGTTGTTTAAACCAAAGTGGAGGCAACATGGAAACTTGCCTAGCATCTTACACTAGATTACCATGCAGCCAATGTCTCAACTCACAGCACCCTTCAGCAAAGGGAAAGCTTTCAGCAAGGAGAGGGTCAAAAATGGCAGCCATATTTAAAGAGGTAGTTTTTAAATACTTTTCCTTTCCCAAAGTGAAGAGTTTCTTCCATAATGTCTGGCTCCACGAACGGGATGAATTCTGTGTTTCATCTTGGGAGCAGCTGCTTTTGTTCAGAGTGGGCATCCTGGATGTGGGAGAATCAATGATCTCGGAGACATGTGCAACCAGGTCTAAGCAGACTAAATTATTTTTTTTAAATTAATGGAGATTGCCTATCTCCTAGAACTGGAAGGGACCTTGAAAGGTCATTGAGTCCAGTCCCCTGACTTCACAGCAGGACCAAGTACCATCCCTGACAAATATTTGCCCCAAATCCCTAAATGGTCTCCACAAGGATTGAACTCACAACCCTGGGTTTAGCAGGCCAATGCTCAAACCACTGAGCTATCCCTCCCTAAACAGAGCAGAGCTGGCTCCTAAGGTGGTGCAGAAGCAGCCATGTCAGATAGTGATTTAGGGTCTGGATACATGTTTCAAGGCAGGATATAGTCACCACAATGGCAGAGGACATGAAGTCTCTCTTAGCCTTTAGCATGGTATACCATTATGGAAAAATCCTTATATCATGTCAGTACCTGCGGGTCTCGAACCCAGGTCCGTGGGCGTCGTCACGCTCCAGCCAGCCACCTGGCAGCTCTCACATATTGGCTGGGACTGGGGCCCATGAAGCTCCATCGAGGCCTCTGCATTCTGATTGGGTGAGTTTCCAGGCTCCTGATTAGCTATAGCCTCTATTTAAGCCAGAGGAGGAACCAGGAAGTTGGTTGTATGACTGGACTTCATTCTGCTATGGGTACTGGTATGGTGTTCGCCTGTTCCTGTCTGCTGACCCTGCTCTCTTGGTATTCTGACTTGGAATGACTCTTTGTAAATGGCTCTGGATCCTGCCCACTAGTTTGTCTCCCACTTCTCATCTTCTGTCTTCCAACCCTGCCTGATTCCTTGTAATTTGTTCCTGGCCCTTGGCCCATGCCTGATGCTAATGCCCTGGCCCTGTCAGCCAGAGATTATCTGCATATGTTCCTGTTTTCCATCAGTAATGCTCCAGTATACTTCCTTCCTACTTCAAATGGAAGTGGGAGAGGGAAGGAGAGGAAGCATGTACTAATGGTAGTTGCTGCTGTATCTCACCAGATTCTCCAGTACTTGCCCCAGATTAAAGATTCAGTTTTCCGAGGTTCATCTCTTTGGAATATATTTAGACACACCAAGTATTCATAATTCTAAATATAATGAGGCGGAGGAGTTGTTCCGCATTTGAATGCAAATGTCTATAACAGATACAGCCTGTTGTGAAGCAGCATGTTAGACTGTATGTTTCTACAGGAGAATGGCCTCCATTCTGCTTAGGCCAATGGCACGAAAGGTTACATGTGAAGAAGCATTTCTCTTTCATTTTGGATAATTAACTCTTTAAATGCAACTGCTGTTTTGACCCTCTTTCCAGAAGGTTTCCTTTGAGTAAGAAGTGCTGTGACTTGAGATGTTGGCTGCATGTGAAACCAGTGTAGGGTGCCCGGCAAGTTTCCATGCCGCTTTCGCATTGGCTTAAAGAGCCCGGAAATAACCACAGGACGATATCGAGCATTATCAACCACTGACCCTAGTGGGGTTTGGCAGAGAAGCACCAGCTCAGCATCACTGCTGAGGGGAGCCCGGGACACCATTAAAGATTTAATGACAATTTGAGGAATTTAAAGGGAATTCAAGGCATTGTGGTTTTTTGGCTTTGATGTCTCCAATTTAAGCATAGCAGGATGTGTGTAAACAATCCCCCAAAATTCCTCCTCTTCTCGTGTAACCATCCCCAGTAGAGAACGAACCTCATCTTATAAAAATTAGTAATTAGAGAGAAAAGGTGGGTGAGGTAATATGCTGTTGGTCAAAGTGTCAGACTTCAAAGCTATGAAGAGCTCTGTGTAGCTCGAAAGCTTGTCTCCCTTTACCACCGGTAGCTGGGCCAATAAAAAGTATTTACCTTACCCACCTTGTCTCTTTAATATCCTGGGCCCAGATATAGCTACAACACTTAAAACAAGGTGTTAGCTTATATAATTTTATGAACTGCCAGCTGGTAAGGGTGGAACGTTTCAGCTACCTATAAGTTTCTGGAGAAAACCAGATAATGAGCCAGAGCTTCTGTTAAAAGTAACTTTTTTACTGTGTAAGCCGGTTTGACATCTGTTTTGATCTGTTACTCCCCGGAAACTTTTTCTTTCTTAATAAGAATAAATTAGGTGTTTTGTTACAGAAAGTCAAATCGTTGTTTTGCGAGTCTTGAATCCACAGCATTTAAAATCATTTGTGAAGCAAAGATACAGTTTCTCTCAGTGTAGAGGTTGTGGAGCTCGGTCTTGCACCAGGATTTGGTTTCATGCCCAGCATGAAAGCTAAAGTGCACTGCTGAAGAGATGTAGGAATATTATAAAAACAACAAGGAGTCTCATGATACCTTTAAGACTAACAGCTTTATTTGGGCATAAGCTTTCACGGGTCTTTGCCATGAAGAGGGGGTTCACTAGCCATGTGCCCTCCCCCTGCCCAGGGAAGGGCCAGGACCACCCCCTTCCACTCCAGGCCCTGCGTCTCCCCAGCCCTGCCTTGTCCCTTACTCCACCCCTACCCTTGCTTCACCCATAGGGAAGTGGCAGGGCAGGTGGAAGTAGCAGAGGTCTGCACTGCACTCTGCCCTGCACTCACCAGAACGGTACGGTAGGGGAGCGGCGCTGCATGGGCTAGAATCACCTGGCCTTCACTTTTCCCACCGCCACGGCTGGTGAGTGCAGGGGGGCAGGGAGGGGTGCAGACTCCTGCTGCTGGCACTGGTCCTCCAGCTGCTAGCCCACTGCCAGCTGCTCGCTGGCCCCTCCTGCCTTGGGCAAGTGCACCCCCAACACAGTACATGTGGCCCCACATGCACTCCCAACACGTTGCCTATGCCCAAATAAATCGGTTAATCCTAAAGGTGCCACAGGACTCCTCATAGTTTTTGCAGATGCTGATTAACGTGGCTGCCCCTCTGATGGGAATATTATAGACACTCCCTCGTGAGATGTGCCCGTCCTGACTATTGCCAAGGATTGAAGCTAAAGCTCTGATGGCAAAATTGTTGTGGATGATTGGCTGGTTTTTCATGTAGGGGAGAGTCCAGGGACATCAGTGTTCTCTATAAGCTGTGAGTTTGTGAAGCTGCTCAGGAGAGTTTCAAATGCTGCCTAGCTGATTAGCATAGTGCCCACAACTAGGTTTTGTGCCTACTGGTAGTGCACATTCCCACATGCTTCGGGGCACGTAAAAATTATTCTGCTCATGGATGGAAAAAATCCACATATGGATGGAAAAGAGTAGAGGGAGCATTGCTCGGGGTCCAAATCGACCTTCCTTCTCTTGAATAGAAGAAGCTCTTAGGGAACTGCCTGGATCAGGGAACAGGAAATGGAAAACGGATCCTCTGATTGCTGCTCTGAGGCTACAGCTACACTACGAACTTTTTCTGGAAGAGGAAATGCAAATGGAGCGCTCATTTGCATATCTCACTCTCATTTGCATATTATCTTCTGATCCTTTTTCTGGAAGAGGTTTTCACACAAAAAAGCACTGTGTAGATGGCGCCTTTTTGCACAAAAACCTCCTTTTGCACAAGAGCTCTTCTTACTCCGTTTTTGATTGAAAGTTGTTACTCTTTGATGGCTGTAAAGTGGCCTTGCTGAATAGAGTTGCTGAGCAAAAATGCAGTGGGTACCAATAGTCGGTACTACAATGGGCTGCGTGAGGTGGGAGGGCATGGGGATTACTGTCCTCTCCCCCTCTGGATCAGAGATGAGACAGATAGACGTAGATGAGTTGTGCAGTGGGAAAGCTTGTACTGTCCTTCTCACGTTCTGTCTATGCATTGGACTAATGGGAGACTTCAGTTTGAAATGGTTTCATGGACCCCTAGAAACCAAAGCGCTCACAATGATGAATGTTGGTCTCATGAACATATCAGCCATTATCAGCCAGTCTCTTACACAGATGTTGTACTTCCAGTTTTTAATGCCTTAGTAAAAAGCACCTGGAGTATAAAAACTGTAGACAGAGCCACATTCTTTTCTGGTTTGCCATGAGGGTATATTTCATAGTCTATTAAAGCATTGATTCATAGCTTATTAATATGAACATAAAAGTTTTAAACACATCTTCTGGGGGATGTAATGCACCATCTGAAACTTTAATACTCTGTTCTCTGATTTGACAACTGTGTTAACACTCTAAATGTTTTCCCAATGCTGGGTGTTGTTTAGTGACTTGTTAGTATTTTTCCTGTCACAGATTTCCAGTGGATATTGGGTGGTTTTGTTATTTAGTTTAAAACATATAGTCTTCATTCCCGGCTTTAGAAGTCTGTGTGGGTGACTCTCACCCTTGTGCAGAAGGCCAGCACAAATCTTAGGTACCACGCAAGTGGCATTTAAGCTTTGCCTGAGAGTTTTAGAGGCACTTAACTGGACCACAGACCTTTTGCTGACCCCCCTGCACAGTTAAATACCATGCTGCGAGTCTCCTCTCACACTATATCAGTCAATGAGAGATTCCCCACTGCCTTTGCTGGGAGAACCACTGAGTCCTCATTAAGGTTTTTTCAGCTTCCTTGAATATCTCTCCTTGATTCAATCAAACCACATAACATATCAATAGAAATGAACGGAAATTGTAGACTGGGAGTTTTAAATGGTCTTAAGGGAGTTAGGCATCAGTGTATGTTGCATGTTCAAATCCCAGCTCTAATACTTCCTCCCTTCTTACTATGTATTAATAGTATTTATCATTGTTGTAGTGCCTAGGAGCCATAGTCATGGTGCTGCAGACACACACTACACTGCGGCTCTCTGATAGATAATTAGCAAAGTGCACCCTCTGGCAAGAAATTGCAAGCCATTGCTGAGAGCGAGGAGTGAAGCAGAAACTCTGGGCTCTGAAATCTCACATTGCTAGGAAAAAATATAAACAAAGCAGATGCTTGACTAGAACATTCAGAACCATTTCAAGTGTTGCTATAAACTGTGAATTATCTGAGGACCTTTAGTATTCGCAGCTGTGACTTTTCCCCTCTTCCGCAATGAGTCTCATCTGCTTTCCTGTGATTGCAATCTCTCCTTGTATGTTACCAAAAAAAAAAAAAATTAAATGAATGAATGAATTCAGCACTACTGTAGCTGCCTAGGGAATTCTTTTTGCGTTAGTTTGTGCCCACCTCGCTTTTAAGGGTGAAATTCACTCCAGGATAAGGGACATGCAAGATCTTATGCATCACTTAAGACCTCATCATAAGGTTCCTAGGGCTCTGTAGGGTGCTGTATTCTGGGATGAATTTTGCCCAGAGTACATAGAATAAACAAAGAATAATGGCAGTCTCAAAGGCTAGTTAGTTATTTAATGGTGCATAATAATTTTTTGTGCAAAAAATTATTTAAAACATTTTTCACATTTGGAACAATAAAGCCTGGAGTTGCTTTGGGGTAACAAGCAGAACTTGGCCCACAATTTTAAATAAAAGCTTGGAAGTTTTATAGCTTCTGTTTAAATGTAGGCCAAGCTCTGAGTTAAATCCCCCCTTTCTTTCTCAGAGCCTAACCGCCCATGGTCAGCCTTTTAGATTTGAGATGCAGCATCACCCAGTGTAACTAGAGGAAGAGCCATGCCATGACCTCAATCCACAGTAGATCTCCTAGGGTATGTCTACACTTGCACCCTCTCTCAAGAGAGGGATGCAAATGAAGACATTCGAAATTGCAAATGAAGCCGGGATTTAAGTATCCTGCACTTCATTTGCATATTCACGTTATGGCGCTATTTCAGAATAGTGCTATTTCGAAATAACACACGCTGTTAAAACGTGGTTATTTCGAGAGAAAACCCTTTTCTTGAAATAACTGGTAAACCTCATTGTATGAGAAATAAGGGTTATTTCGAGAACAGGAGAAACCAAGGTACCATCCAGTGCCTGAGGAGTGAGGCCAATGCTTTGGTGACAAATGCCGAGCTAACCCCAGCGGATTCAACATACCCAGGGTCACATTATGACTTTCGTGGGACCTAGACACTCTTACCTTCATGGGCCCCTTCCTCCATAAAAAAAAAAAATATTAAAAATTATTGTTGATATCACTTTAAATACTTCAACATTTTATTTTTTTCTGTTTTAGGCAAAATTTAATAGATTTTCGTGAGCCCTAAAAGTTTCATTTTTTTCTGATGCGAGAAAAAAATTAAAACATTTTCTTCAACCCTAAAAGTTCATTTTTTTTTCTCCTGATTTTAAAAGAAATTAAAACATTTTCGTGGGCCCCTAAAAGTATCATGGGCCCTAGGCACTGTGCCTACTGTGCCTAATGGATAAGTCAGCCCTGAACACACCCTATGCTGCAGAAGAAGGCCAAAAATTCCTAAAGTTCCAGCTAATGTGAGCAAAGGGGAAATTAATTCCTGACGCCAAAACTGGTAATCATTTGACTATGAGCAAGACTCATACCAACCAGGCATCTAGATATTGGCCTCTCTGTACTATCTTAGAGCACCGGTCCACCTCTGTGCACTGTCTAATCTTCAGCTGTGCCCTGTCTTCTTTAGAGGAAGATGAGGAACCCAGAATACAACATGCCAGCTGTGCATTGTAGGTACAGAACTCGTTAATGTTAATAGGACTTCTGCAAACACATGAATAGAGCAGCCCACGGTTCTAATTTTAATGCTTTCTAGCTATTTTTATCTCTTTAAACCCTAGCTTGTTAAAGAACACTGCTAGCATTTGAAATCAACCCCTTCAAAAATTAATAAGCAGCACTAGAAAACAATCTTGTTGCTGCTGTGTTCGGAAACATTGCATTGTACTTGCAGCACTTTGTTAGCCACAACCATATTTGCTTAGTAAGTGTATTTTAATATCTCTTTCGCAGTTCGCCTTGTTAACAGAGAAACCAAATTGAAGTGGCTACGATGAAAGCCTCTCGCCATCATCCTCATGCAGCAGCAAAAGTCTAAAATGTCAAGACCGGTTGGCAAACGCAAGAGTTACGTTCCAGACAGAGCCCGACAGTCAGGCCCCCGCGAACACAGTGAGGCAAAGGGGATAATTGCCCTGAGTGATTCAAAGAGGCCTGGGGCTCCTGGCCATCATTACTGCAGGACCAGTGGCAGCCAGAGCCCTGGACTCTTTAAATTGCTAACAAAGCAATGCCCAGTGTGCCCTGGGCAGCTTTGAGAGCTGGTTGCTCCCAGCCCTGCCCCTTCTGCCTTAGGCCTTGCCCCTTTTGGGAGTGCAGAGCCAGCCCATCCCCCCACACACACCTTTCGGAGCGGTCCAGCAAGTCTGTTGGCCCTTTGCTAATAGTAGAGTCGAGTCTGGCCCTGAATCAGGCTGGTATTGGGCAGGCAACTTTTTTGGTTTGCACAAGGAAGCTCCTGGAAATAGCCTGTCACTCAACTGTCACTTGCCCCCAATGGAAGTCTTCACTTGGGGGGAAGAGGAAGTTGTGATTTTTAAATATACAACATGAGCCTTTCAAAAATCGAAGTGCTCACACTGTGAGTCTGTGGGCACCGGTATGTCCAGCTGCTCTCCAAGTAAATCAGATCAGATGGGAGGGGCCTGTGCACTTGGAATTGTAGCAGTAGTTGGAAAAAACATTAGTTTACAAAGGTGGTGAGTGGATTCACTCTGTTAGCCATTCAGTAGTGGCTGCCTGATCAATGTTAAAAGCCTGGAGTCTAGACAGAAAATTGTTCCTCTTAAATGGGGTGCTCAGAAATACTACAGTAAAACTCCATTGGTCCGGCATCCAATGCTCCAGCACTCCTGATGGTCCGGCACCATCAGGAATCTGGAAGTGCTCTGGCTGCCGGACAATTGGAGCTGCTCTGCGTCTGGATTCCCCGATTCAGCCGCTGCTGAAATTGACCAGCAGCTGAATTGGGGAAGCTGGGGGCAGAGCAGCTGAGGTGCTGCTCTGTCCCGGGCTTCCTGGAATAAGCCGCTGGTCAGTTTCAGCAGCAGCTGAATCGGGGACCGGGCAGAGCAGCTGGGGTGCTGCCGGGTTGGTCCCGTAATGCCATTCCTCGGCGCTGCGGGACCAACCCGGCAGCACCCCAACTGCTCTGTCCCAGGCATCCCCAAGAGCATCTGGGGTGCTGCCGGGTTGGTCTCACAGTGCCGAGGGGCGGTGCTGCGGGACCAACCCGGCAGCACCCCATCTGCTCTGCCCCAGGCATCCCTGATTCAGCCACTGCTGAAACTGACCAGCAGCGGCCGAATCAGGGACGCCTGGGGCAGAGCCAGACTATTGGAAGGGGGGGCTATGAAGGGTCTGGGGTGGCATCCCTCCACCCCACCTTAGACCCCTCATAATCCCCCCCTTCCGATAGTCCGTCATATCTGATAATCCGGCACCCCCCTGGGTCCTAAAGGTGCCAGATTATCGGAAGTTTACTGTAGTAGGAGAGGTTTCAAGAGGAATTTTTCAGGAGTGAGTCCAGTTGCTGATGGCGTTATCCCCTCCTCTGTGTGTGTGTGTGTGTGTGTGTGTGTGTGTGTGTGCGCGCGCATCTAACTTACATTTTTCCTGTCTTAACAACAACGAGAAGTCCTGTGGCACCTTATAGACTAACAGATTTATTGGAGCATAAGTTTTCATAGGCAAAGACCCACGAAAGGTCTTTGCCCACGAAAGCTTATGCTACAATAAATCTAATAGTCTATAAGGTGCCACAGGACTTCTTGTTGTTCTTACAGATTCAGACTAACAGTTTCTTTTTTTGTGTGTCTTCCTTTCCCCCCCACAAACACTCTTCTTTCAGGAGCACTAGAGATTTGTACCTTAAGGTTATAAAGTGGTTTGTGCATAAAATCTGTGTACTCAGTTTTGATACTAATTATGCCCTTTATATTCCACTCCTGCTTCATGTGCCTACTATCAAATTCTGCTTTGCAAATGATAAATGATGACAGTTTGATTTATGCTAAGGATATTAAGAGTATATGACTGTCAGAACTGTTCTTTTTTTAAATCTCAATTGGCTTACATCTAAGACTTTAGTTTCAGTGAATAACATCAGCATGCTTTTTTCCAGACTCCTTCAGCTTTCTCTTGTTCTTTTGTTCATTCTTTCAGATGCATTTGCAGCATACACAGCTGGATCTGTGCACGCAGGTGCATCTTTTTCAGGTGCTAACACCAGCTCAGGCAGATGTAAACATTTATCAGATCCTGTCACAGGGCTGGCCCTTTATGAAAGACATATACGCAACCTGCCTGAATCAGACTTCTAGAACCTTTTCATACTTATTGCCTTCTAGGATATAGTTTCTCCCCTTTCTGTTGATATGACCTGCATTCCTTGTTCCTAGATGTGTTTTAATACAGCCAAATACATCATTATACAAGTTACCAAGTGGTCCAGAGTCATTGATAACAGCTTCGACAATCTTAGTGTCACCCACAAATTAATTACTTTATATTTTCAGATCACTGATGAAAATGTTGAATTGTGTCAGGATAGTTCCAATTCCTGAGAGCGCTACTGAAAACTCCCCCATTGGATGATGATTCCGCCACGATGACTGCTTTGAGCTGTTAGAGACACTAAGGTGGGTGTAATCATATTTTTTTATTGGAGCATCGTCCACTGAGGAGAGAGAGAGAAGCTTTCAAGCTACACAGAGCTTTTATTCAAGTCCCAAATGGTTCTTTTATGTATGACCTTGTGTTTGCATTCACGAGCATTCTGTTTGAATGGGTCTTGCTTACCGAGCAAACCTGACTGCTCTATACAACTTTCCTGGCCCCACCATTAATTACCAGTCTGCCAATCTGTGTCATCCACAAACTTTATCAGCCGTGACTTTACATTTACTTCAGCCTGTAGGAATTGGATCTTAAAGTGAATTGGTATGTATTACCCGTGCAAAAGAAGTCTGGGATGAGGCCCCTCGGGAGTTTATTCTGTTATTGGATTTACACACAGGGCTTTCTGCAGCCTTTCTGGCTTTCTGGCCTGCAGGGGAGACAGCAGCCATGCTGGGCCCCTGGGCAAGGTGGGAGTGGGGGCGCTTCCACACTCCTGGAAGGGGCGGGGCCTTGGGCAGAAGGGGCGGGGCTGGGGGCACCTCCCAACCCTTAGAGCCACCTTGAACATGTCATGTCACGCTCTGGTGGTGATTGAAAGGGCTCAGGGCTTAGGGTGCTGCAGCAGTAGCAATGTCTGCCCCTTTTCCTCTCCCTGCTGCTAGCGGGTCTGCTTATCTGGAAACTTTTTGAAAACTTATCATAGAGCTGGAAGAGACCTCAGGAGGTCATCGAGTCCAGCCCCCTGCCCAAAGCAGGACCAACCCCAACTAAACCAACCCAGCCAGGGCTTTGTCAAGCTGAGACTTAAAAACCTCTAGGGATGGAGATTCCACCACCTCCCTAGGGAACCCATCCCAGTGCTTCACCACCCTTCTAGTGAAATAGTTTTTCCTAATTTTCAACCTAGACCTTTCCCACTGTAACTTGAGACCATTGCTCCTTGTTCTGCCATCTGTCACCACTAAGAACAGCCTCTCTCCATCCTCTTTGGAACCTCCCTTCAGGAAGTTGAAGGCTGCTATCAAAGCCCCCCTCACTCTTCTCTTCTGCAGACTAAACAAACCCAAATCCCTCAGTCTCTCCTCATAGGTCACGTGCTCCAACCTCCTAATCATTTTGGTTGCCCTCCGCTGGACCCTGTCCAATGTGTCCAGATCCTTTCTATAGTGGGGGCCCAGAATTGGATGCAATACTCTAGATGTGGCCTCACCAGAGCCGAATAAAGGGGAATAATCTCTTCTCTAGATCTGCTGGCAATGCTCCTCCTGATGCACCCTAATATGCCATTCACCTTCTTGGCTACCAGGGCACACTGTTGACTCATATCCAGCTTCTCATCCACTGTAATCCCCAGGTCCTTTTCTGCAGAACTGCTAATTAGCCAGTTGGTCCCCAGCCTGTAACAATTCTTGGGATTCTTCCGTCCCAAGTGCAGGACTCTAATTTGGCATCCTATATAAATTAGAAATGGCTTGGGGCTGCTCTAATCTACCCCCAGCTGTTTGGCCATTCTGGGAGCTAGGCATAGCCAGAATGTGGAAATACTTGGTGTTTCATGCCTTGCTACCTGAGAATGCCCAATAGCCAAGTTAAGCCAGCCTCTTTGCGCCACCAGGAAGTGTAGGGAGGAGTCAAATCCCCAAACCGGTTTCTCTTTCAGTGATAAAAACAGGCAAAGCTATAATGCAGTTTCATTTGAGAGAGTCCTGCCTGTAGGTCACACTTCCTTATTTTGGAGCCACCCACATATTTATGTCTCTTTTTATAATCTGCCCTCTGATCCTGCACAGTTCTAACTAGTACATTTCAAGCCAATGTTGAGGCGGAGAAAAATTCTGTGTGTGAACTGTATTACAAAAATCTGTCTGGTAAAAGGTAAAATGTTAATTTAATATACATCTCTCTTAAAAGAAGCTCTTGTCTTTCCTGCCTTTGGCTCCATCAGTTCAACATGGGGCCAAGTTACTCACTAGTGTAAACTGGTGTGGCTCTATTGATGTCAAACCCATCCCAATGTATACCAGTAGAGAACTTTGTACAAGTGAGAGAATAATGTAAAGCTTTGGTTTTCTTAATGGTTTGAAAAAAGAATGAAGAAATTTTGAGAGGACTGAGCAGTTCCTGGTTAGTAACTTAACACAGGTATTTTTCAACACTTTTTTTTTAAATTGGCTCTTCTAGTTTGACAGCTGAGTTAAAGTTCAGTCAAGTCTCTCTGACCTTGCTGCAGGGAAAGCTTGGTGACCATTTGTTATTTTAAATCCCTTTACTTTTCATTTGTCAGATTCAATTAAGGAAGCATTTACAATTTCATTTGGAAAGGGCAATGGCGAGCAGAAAAAAAGCTGTTCCCGAATCGGGTGAATGGTTTTTAAACTCTCAGCTGTTACACTCTAATCTTCATAGTCCTGTTGACAGCAAGTATTACAGGGGGTATTTTCTTATCTCAATTTGCTAGGAGTTTCATGTGCAAATCTTCATGCTCCAGAGCAAAGCTGTAATGCTGAGGATTTAATTCACAGACATGCACCTGTGTATGGTTTACAGATGTACATGTATAGGCAGATTTAAGAGACTTGTTTTACACAGAAGCTACGTCTACACTGCAGGCTTCTTGCGCAAGAAGCGCATCGCAAAAGTGATGTGCTTTTGCACAAGAGGGCGTCCACAATGCATGGATGCTCTTGCACAAGAAAGCTCTGATGGCCATTCACAGAATGGCCATCAGAGCACCTGTGCTTTTTCTGGAGCATCCAGACCTGCCTTTTTGCGCAATAGCTATAGAGCAAAAGGGAGTTATGCCTCGTAGAAGGAGGTTTACCCTACACCAGCAAAAGCCCTCTGTTTTGCTGTTTTACTGCTGATTTACTTGCACAAAAGTGCATTTGAGGTGTGGACTCTCCGCAGGTTTTTGCCCAAAAACCTTGCAGTGTAGATGTAGCCAGCGTGGATCCTTTGAAGTCTATGGCGGCCTATTCATGGACCTCAGTGAGTTTTGGTAGAGTCTGTGCTTCCCAAAATGCTTAGGTTAGCAAAGTCTTTGAAAAGACCGAACCTTTGATTTCTGTTTGTGGTGTTTTGTTCTGTATTTGTTTTTATAAAGCTCATTGGATCTCTCAGTGATGAAATCCTGGCCCATTCAAGTCAGAGGGGAGTTTAGCTATTGCCTTAATTGAGCCAAGATTTCACCTCAGCAGCCCCAACTCCTACAAAAAGGTCTCTCCTTCGGTAGAGTATGCCACATCTTTCCCCTGTCCGTACCTTCTCTTCCACATTGATCACTCTGCTTTTGTGATTGACGGCAGCCTGTAGTGTAGACTCTCTGAGTTCATGGCCTGTGAATTCAAATTTAACAAGTTAAACTGTCATTGAGCCCAGTTCTGGCGGAGTTAGCCAAAGCCTGCAAAATCTGAGCCATGTTAAGAAGTCTTTTAGCTGTGCTATTAGGGTCTGATCCAAAAGTCCAGACAAGTTAGTGGAAAGAATCCCACTGATTCTAATCTGCGTTGGTGCATGTACATATAGCACTCATGCTGATGGAAGGAGAGACTTCTGGTTAGTCCTAAATGGGCCTTGCCTACACTTACTGGCACTGTCTATCTACTTCAACTAGGCAAATCGCATACTCAAGTTGACATACTTACCCCGGCATCTTGTGTGTGGTAAGGTCAGTGGGGGCTGCTCTTCTCATCTAGCTAGAGTACTGGCATTGACAGGTGCATGCTCACAGATCGATTGATCATCCTCTACTAGACATGATAAATGGATGGCTGGTGGATCGAGCATAGCAGTGTCCATCCCAAGGCATAGTGTAGACAAGGCCACAGTGTCCTCCAAGCAGAGCAAGTGCTGGCTTGATCCCTGCTCCCAGACATTGGCTCTGCTTCCATGTCGGATTGCTTGGGACTCTGATGGTGGGTGGTACATGACGTATTGAAGCATCCATACGGAGGAAGTGAGTCTCATAGGAAAGCTGCTCCGAGAAGCTTGCAGGAGAGAGCCCTGTCCCTATTCAGAGCTCATCTGAAGAGTAGTCATTGTAGATGTTCGCTGCAGGGAGATGGGGATTGTCCCCCTAAGGAGTCAGAGAAGGGTTATGTTCCCTACCTCCAGCACAGCCCTCTCTCTGGGACTCTTTTCTTCCTTGGCTTGGGGCTGCTTTCATATCCCATGGCGTTGCAAGGGATTCCATGTGCTCAGATATGCAGACTCGGTGCATTCAGACAGTCCCATTCCCGCCGCTGGCACTTTTTAAGACTGCTTTCCATGCAACTAGGTAGGGCACGGGTTGGCTTCCAGCAAAATCAAGGTTCGCTTACTCCTTTTTCACTTCCAACCCCTGAGGCTCACGCACATTATGTCTCCAATCTATCACAGGTTTCTCTGGCGCCAGATCTATCCTAACGGTGCTCCTCCCATGTCTCCACGGAGTAAGTTGTGGAAACTTAATGGTAGAGATCACCACCGAACTCAACACTTTTGGGGCTAGCACTGAAAGGGTACATCCAGTAATCAGGTGCGGTGCCATTGTAGCACCTGACGCAAACACTATCTGTGCCCCCAAGAGGCATTAGAACTGTGGTTTTCAAACTGGGGCACAGGGATGCACCCACAGCTTGAACACCGTCCCCTGCTGCCAGGAGCCAGCAGATTGGAAGCTGGTGGGAGGTGCCCCCTCCACTCGGGCCCCTGGATCTTGGTGCTGTGGGAGCCGGGGCACTGGCTGGCTGCCCTCTCCATTCTGCTTCACAAGCCAGGCTGTTCTGCAGAGCCAGGTGCTCCCTAGGCAGGGTGGGGAGCTGCACCTCCACGCTGAGCTGCACCCTAGCATACGCTTGCCTCTGCTATGAAGGAGCTTGGTGCCAGCCAGCAGCACCTCCCAGAGTCGGTGCCTGCCCATGCATCCCCATTAGGCACCTGCCTCTCAGTGGCCACGTCACATCCCCACTCACTGCCCGGGGCTTTGCCCTTGCAGCTGGGTCACTCTCCCCACACTGCCTGCATGCAAAGTGGAACCACTCCCAGCCCCACTCCGCTCCAGCCCCAGGGCTGCCAGGCTCGCGGGCACACAGCCTGAGCTCGGCCATGCAAGCCCCATGCCCAGCCCAGACACAGGAGACAGGAGGCTGCTGACAGGGCAGACTAGCTCCCACCAGCTCCAGAACCCCCTGCCTGCATGGGCACTCACCATAGTGCAGGACGCAGGAGAGTGGCTATGCAGTGCATGGAGTCTGGCCGATGCTGGTGGGCCCAGTCCTGTGGGAAAGCTGATGCCGCTGGGCCCAATCCCGCCCTGCCCCACTTTTGTGCTCCTGCCAGCTCTGTGCCCAGAGCGGCTGCCCCTCTCTCCTTGCCCTAGTTAAGCAAACATGGTCAAACATGACAGTTTTCAGAAACTATGTCACTGATGAAGAAGTGGTCAAGGCTTAAAGAACATAATCCTTCTCTTACTTACCAGGGGAGAAAGTTCCATGGGAGCAGAGAAAGCTGCATGCTTCGAGTTCATGCTGGTCATCCCTATGCCTGCCGTAGTGTTTTGTGCCCCTCCCTGTTGGATTTGTCACTAATGCGGTGCCAGAAGGAAAGGATGGTTTAGAGCAGGCCTGAGCAAAATACGGCCCACAGGCCACCAAGCTACCAGATCCAGCCTGTGGACGCCGCGGGGAACTCCAGGCAGGCTTCCTGCTTGCCTCACCCCACCCTCGTGCTGCTCAGAAACATGGCTGCGGGGTAGTTTTTCTTTAAAAACTGTGAGTCTGGAGGAGAGGAGGAGAAGAAGCTTTAGGAGCCACTCCCTCCCCCCCAGCACAATCCCATTGGCTGGTTTCTGGGTAGAAACCAGCCAGTGGGAGCTGCCTGTTTCAATAACAGGCAGCCATGAAGTACAAGCGGCTCCAGAGCACATGGCTGCAACCTTTGCAGGGGCAGGGTAAGCAGCAGTGTTCCCTCTAAACTGTGTGGCAGCCTAGCTGCACGGGATTAATCAGCCCGCCCAGTCGGCGGCTCCAGGAGCTGACTGACTGGGCGGGGCTGATTAATCACCTGTGAAGCTCTGCTTAGGGTTACCAGATGGCTTCCAAAAAAATACCAGACACACTTGCTCTCAGATGGGGGTGGGGAGCGGAGCTGGCCAGGGGAGATCAGGAGTGTGGGGGAGGGGGAATGGCCAGCGGGAAGCAGGGCTGGCCAGGAGGAGGGACAGGGGGAGCGGGGCAGGCTGGGGGAAATCGAGGGGAAGACCGGCCAGCTGGAAGCAGGGCCGGTCGGGAGGGGGTTGGGGAGAGCAGAACGGGACGGGGATGGCGGGGGGGGGGGGGGAGAAGAGAATTGGCCAGTGGGGAGCGGGGCTGGCCTGGGCGCACGCAGATCCCGGGGTGCTGCCCATCCTGCGTGCAGTCCCAGCAGGGCACAGGGGTGAGTCCAGCCCCGGGGTTTCCATCCTGCCCCAGCCCCGCCCCCTCTTTCTCCTTCCCCCTCTACTGTGTAGTTGCATACTGCCTGGCTGGTAGACATGCTCATGCAGCATGAGCGTGTCTACCAGCCAGGCAGTATGCAACTACATACTGATACGCATAATAATAAAACGAACTTAATTAGAAAATACCAGACATGTATGTGTCTGGTATTTTCTCAGTTTATTTACTGGACAGAAAGCTCAAATACCGGACTGTCCGGTTAAAAAACGGACACCTGGCAACCCTAGCTCTGCTGCCATGCAGCTTAGAGGGAACTTTGCAGACAGGGAGGCTGATTCAGGAAAGGCTGCTGGCTGGTAAGTCTCCTGGCCAGGGCTTGCCTTTGGCACCCCAGTCCCTCCCTTCCTCAACCTTCTGCCCCCCACTCCACATATCAAAATCCTCTGCCCCTCCTGTATCCATATCCCCTCCCAAATCCAGCACTCCAGTCCCCTACCCCAGATCAAATTCCCCTCCTGCCCTAGCTCACAACCTAAATTTCTTCAACCCTTCCTGTATCCCAATTCCCTGCCCTAGGTCACAGTCCAAGCCCCTGCACCCCAGTCCAGTGCCCCAGGTCACAGCTGCCTCCTTCATCCAAATGCCCTCCCTTACTCCAAGTTCCCTTCTGCACCCAACCTACATCCCAAACTCCACATTTCCTCCATTAATATCATGGAAGAGTGAAGTCCGGCCCACAACCAGTTTCCAAATTCTTGGAGTGGCTCCCCTTTCAAAAATTATTACCCATCCCAGGTTTAGTGGTTAAGGTGCTCGCCTGGGGCTTAGGAGAATGGTGTTCAACTCCCTTTTCTGCCACAGACTTCCACTGTGACCTTGGTTAAGTCTCTTTATTGTATAAAACATAGCACTTTCCTGTTGGGAGTGTTGTGGGAATAAATCTGTCAAATAGTGTAAGGTGCTCAGATACTACCCTAAGGGGTGTCTTTTAAGTACTTGATATAGATGCTGAATGCATTCCCTGGGCCGTTGGAATAAATGAGACTATCCCCCTAAGGGAATAAAATAAATTATTATTTAAATCAAGCTTTACCCATTTCTTTTCCGATCCGGTGCATATGACTGTGGCATTTAAGTAGTGCAGATTTCACTCTTGGTCCATAAAAGGGGAATTGGTCAGTACGATGTTGGTTCAGGTGATTTTATTGGTGTATTTGGGGTTTTGATTATTTCCTGCTCTTTAGTTTTCACAGGGCTTAATAAGCATCTCACAACCCAACAGCCATTTTTCACCTGAACACTGACAACATTTTTCACTCACACCCTACTGGTGAAATGTATTTTTAAATAACATTTCAAATCAGCGCAGGCGGCTCTAGGTAACTCATGAGCCAGCTGGAGACTTGGTTGCATCATAGCTGGAACGATCATAGATTTGGGAGGTTTTTTTTTTAAATGTTCTCATTTCTTACAGGCAGCCAGAAGGATCTGCCCACAAGACCATATCTTTCACCATAAACCATGCTGCTGCAAAATATCCAAGGCAGATCATATAAGAATTCCCAACCCCTGAAATGAGCTCGTTATAATAATTTTCTGTTCATTTTCTAACCAGTATTATCAAAACAGATATTTGCTCTCAAAAGTTCTGTGAATCTTTCAGTGGCTTAGTTCAGGTGAAAAGCATTGTGTAAGATGCAGCTGCAAGTTTGAGAATTTTCCTCTCTTTAGCCCAGTCAGAATGGTTGGTAGAGAAAACATGAATTCAAGTTGTATATGGCCACCATTCCACATACTGGACACCTGATGAAGTCAGTAGGAGTTCTCTGTATAAATTAGTGGTCCTTATAGATTGTGATCTGCTGTCACCCTTACTTATAAGCAGTGCTCAGTCAAGCACTTCTATCAAAGTCAATGGAAAGCCTCATGTGAGGAAGGATTGGGCCCTAAACTGTTTCACCGTTGTCACTTTGAATCACTGAAGGATTTTACTGAATGCAGATAGTGGGTCTCAGACTATTTCTAGCACCACATCACTGACTGATCTGACAAAAATGCAATAAAATACACACTGGCAAGGGATGCCCAGTATGAACTATAATGCAGACTGAGGAACCTCAAGGCGCATATTTCTTGATGTCCATGTCATTTCTCCTGTTTTCTTCAGTTAGGAGAGGATAGAGTCCCATCATGAACGTTGCCAGAACAGTCCCTGTTACAGAGAAATAAATATCTAAAAGAGTGTCATGAGGAGGAGGGAGAAAACTTGTTCATCTTGGCCTCTGAGGATAGAACAAGAAGCAATGGGCTTAAACTGCAGCAAGGGAGGTTTAGGTTGGACATTAGGAAAAAGTTCCTAACTGACAGGGTGGTCAAACACTGAAATAAATTGCCCAGGGAGATTGTGGAATCTCCATCTGTGGAGATATTTAAGAGTAGGTTAGATAAATGTCTATCGGGGATGATCTAGACAGTATTTGGTCCTGCCATGAAGGCAGGGAACTGGACTCGATGACCTCTCGAGGTCCCTTCCAGTCCTAGTATTCTATGATTCTATGATTCTAAGTCTTAAATAGTAAATGATTCTGTAAATGCCATGCATAGACATGCAAAAACAACAAAGGAGACTTGTGACATCTTAGATACTAACACATTTTATTAGAGCATAAACTTTCATGGGTAACTGCCATTTCATCAGATGAATTCGAGTGGAAATTACAGAGGCCAGGGTGTGTGAGTCTGTGTGTATGTATGTATCTGTATATATATGAATAACAAAAGAAAGAAGTTACTTGTTAAGTGTAGGACCAGCGTTAATGAGGCTAATCAAGTTAAGGTGGATGTGGCCCATTCACAGCAGTTGATGGAGAGGTGTGAATATCAAGAGAGGGGAAATTGCCTTTGTAGTGTGTTAACTAGTTCAGAGCCTTATTCGGTCCTAATTTACACGTGAAAATCTAGGGAAGCTTCCAGGCATAATTTCTGGAATAAGGCCATTAACACATCCTATAAAATCTCAGACTAACTTTTGAGGCCTATCTGGGCCTGATTTTCAGCTGTGGGCCTCAGTAAGTATATGCACACATATAGCCCTGCATTTTTCAAATGAATACACTTGTATTCACCTAGCTTGGGCTTGTGCATTTGCACACGCGTCCCAATCTCACTTTATAGTCAGACTGAGGATTCGGTCTCAGAAAAACAAAAATGCTTCAAGTTATTCTCTGAGACAGGGGCCTGTAAATCATTACCATGTTGATGATAGAACAGTGCATGCATTTTAGTGTAAATAATCATTCAAAATGAAACTAACATACCTAGCCCAGTTGAGACACATTGACCACTTCCTAGAAGGTATAAAGCAGCCACCAGGTTGTGGCTTTATCCAATATCCTCACAAAGGTTTAATCTGCATTTACTGGAGTACCTGAGAAAACCGAAGCACTTGAGATTTCTCTCTCACTCGACAACTGCAGCTTATCACAGATGTGTGGCAGATAGAACAGCTATGAATGATTCAGGTTCACACATTTACGAGAAACCCATTCTAAAAAAATTATACGCAGCTTGAATACCTGAGAAAGCAACAAATCTGCCACCTGTAGATTTCCCCACTCTGAATTGATTCCCAACTGACCAGTAGCTGTCTGATATTGCAAGTTTCCATGGGGCTAGTGTCACCTGCTTCCCCACCCTCAGAGTAGGTCTTATTCTGGCATTCTTGCACTTCAGGGTGAGACAAAGCAATTTGCAAACTTCTATGAAAGTGGCCCTATGCATGTAAAAGTTTTGCAGCCACTGCTGATCATCCCGCATAACAATGTGTTTCCCACCAATTAGTGTTTGTCTGATGGCAACAGAACCAGCATTCCACTGTGTCCAGAGGATCGAATGCCAGTGGCATTTGCCAGTCGCTCAACTCAAGTACTTCGCAAAAGAGTGTGTTCATGACCTCCTGAGATTCTTCCTCGTCCTGGCAGACCCTGCATATATTCTGGATATACTCTAGGGCTCTGTCTAGACAGCATCCCCTTTCCGTAAAAGGGATGCAAATTAGACACATCACAATTGCAAATGAAGCGGGAATTTAAATCCCCCCTGCTTCATTTGCATAAACGTGGCTGCCGCTTTTTTCTGGCTCGGGGCTTTGCCAGAAAAAAGCACCAGTCTAGACAGGGATCTTTCGGAAAATAAAGCCTTTTTTTAAGAGGAATAAGGGATCTTTCAGAAAAGGCTTTATTTTCCGAAAGATCCCCGTCTAGGCTGGCACTTTTTTCCGGCAAAGCCCCGAGCCGGAAAAAAGCGGCAGCCATGTTTATGCAAATGAAGCGGGTGGGATTTAAATCCCTGCTTCATTTGCAATTGCGATGTATCAGATTTGCATCCCTTTTACAGAAAAGGGATGCAGTCTAGACACAGCCTAGCATAAGGCTCCCCATGGTTAATATGATTGTCATAATGCTTTGATGCTAACAGGTTCCACAATGGGTTCCATGCTTATGATGTTATGTTGTCTGTGTGGATAACCAGGGAAAAACGTGTGTGAAGAGACCGCTGTAGCTTTCAAGCTGGGGAGAAGGAGGGAGGAGATGAGTGCGTTATCGGACACTGATAGTATGTACCCAGAACCACCTGCTGCATAGTTGTGATCTCAGTGGATGCTCTGCTCACCTGCTAACCATTCTCATCCTCCTCTTCCTCCTTGTCCTGCCTCTTCCTCCTTGTCCTGGCAGTCCTCCCGTAGAATCCCATGCATCTGCTTACAGAAGCCACATGTTTGTAATGCTGACCCAGACTGTCTGTTTGCCTCCTTTGTCTTCTGGTACAGCTGCCTGAGCTCCTTTATTTTCATGCGGCACTGCTGGGCATCCCGGGCCTATCCTTTTTCCACCATGCTCTGTGCGATCTTGGTATAGATATTAGCATTTCTATAAAGCAGCAAACGTTCTACCTGCACAGATTCCACCCCCTAACAGCTGTCAGGTCCATGATCTCCTCCATGCTCTGTGCTGGAGCTCATTTGAGACCCTGGGTGTTCATGGTCAGATGTGCTGCTAAGAGTGCTGCCTGCTCTGAGGTATGCTTGCCACACTGGCCAAACAGGAAATGAAATTCAAACTTTCCCAGGACATTTCCTGTGCACCTGGAAAGCAGTAGAGCTGGCCAGAGCAGTCACATTGGAGTACTGTGGGAGTCCTCCTGGAGACCTAGAAAGTTGACTTTCACAGCACTGCATTTGCGCTACCCTAAAATGGTCCATGCGGGACTGAATTTACTGTTACACCTTTTAAAAATCAGGAGCACTAAAACCAACTTTAACAGCCCCTAGCCCCTTTAACGGGCTTAGCAGTGTGGGCTCCTTGTTTAGAAAATTGACCTAATGCGGCTAAGTTCAACCTAAATTCATAGTGTAGACCAGGTCTAACTATCGAAAAATGAAACTAGTTATCAGTTACTTATTTTGCTTTATGAATGTATTTTTTGTGTCAAAGCATTTTTATAGGAACAGTTTTACGAGTGCAAATAATTGTGCCCTTAACGACAGCCATTTGATATGAGTCTACATTTGTAGGCAGAGTCAGGGAAATCAAGTGCTTAGACGGCTAAGGCCCTGATCCAGTAAAAGACCAAAGTATATGCCTAACTGCAAGCATATGAACAAGTCCCCATGAAGTTAACACCTGTGATTACGAGCTTTGCAGGTTTTGGCCTAGCAGATCTGATGTGCAGGTGCAAATACTTGAGCTTACAAATGTGCATATTAAATCAGAGGCCAGGTTTTAACTACAAGTCCCTTTCATGTCTGTTCACTCGGTGGGTGCACAGAAATGGCCCGGTGGGCGGTGTAACCAGGTGGCCTGCTAAGGCCTTGGGGTCCCCCCCAGCTCAAGGGGCACTACCCTGATCCGCCCCTGCCCCCGGCTTCTACTGCGCCATCCCCACGGTCCACGCCTGACAGTCTCTCCCTCACGTCCTCGCCGCCTCCCTCGGCGACTCCCCTGAGCGCCGTGTCCACCGCACCGCTGCTCCGGGTCGCTGGCTGGTCCGGCACGGTTCCTAGCGCAGGGCTCCCCGTCCGCCCTCTCCGGGCCACCTTGGCTGCCCCCGTCGGCCGGCTCCTCTCCGGGTCTTCTCCGGGCTGGGTCCCCTGCTGGTCCTGCGATCCGTCCTGCGGAGGAGGCTGAGAGCAGAATCTCCCCTGCTCTCCGCTTGCCTCCTCCCCTCCTGTCTCTTTTCCTCTCCTTTTAAACTCCCCGCTCGGCGTTTCTCCCGCCCCCGCCCTTCCTGGGGCCGCCGCCGTCTCCCTGGGTCCTACCGCCCCCCCCCCGCTAGCCTCCTGCCTATTGGGCGCATGCGCACCCGCCATTTTAGTTTTCCCCGCTTCTGCTGGCTGCCCTGCTGCGCTGCGCTGCGCCAGCTTCACAGCGCCCCCTGATCTTCCGCGCGGGGTCCGGGGCTGTGGACCCTGCCTCCGTTAGTGTGGGGGTGAGTCCCCCCGTCACAGGCGGCATGGTGCCCGCGGGCACCGTGTTGGGGAGCACTGGTGTAGAGAGCTTCTGCATCCATGGTGGCAAGGATGGTGTTATCAGGGAGGTTATTGATGTTTTGTAATTTTCCTCAGGAAGTCAGTGGTATCTGGGAGATAGCTAGGGGTATGTCTACACTACCCCCCTAGTTCGAACTAGGGGGGTAATGTATGCATACCGAACTTGCTAATGAAGCCCGGGATTTGAATTTCCCGGGCTTCATTAGCATAAAGCCGGCTCCGCCATTTTTAAAAGCCAGCTTGTTCGAACCCCGTGCCGCGCGGCTACACGCGGCACGGGCTAGATAGTTCGAACTATGTAGATATTCCGAACTATCTGTATGCCTTGTGGAACGAGGTGTACAGATAGATCGGAATGGCTACATAGTTCAAACTATCTAGCCCGTGCCACGTGTAGCCGCGCGGCACGGGGTTCGAACAAGCCGGCTTTTAAAAATGGCGGAGCCGGCTTTATGCTAATGAAGCCCGGGAAATTCAAATCCCGGGCTTCATTAGCAAGTTCGGTATGCATACATTACCCCCCTAGTTCGAACTAGGGGGGTAGTGTAGACATACCCTAGGAGTGTTGGTAACATAAGGTTTGAGGAGGGAGTCTACATAGCTGGATAATCCGGTAGTGAGTGTTCCAATACCTGAAATGATGGGACGTTCGGGGTGTCCAGGTTTATGGATTTTGAGAAGCAAATAGAATAATCCTGGTCGTGGTTCAGAAGGCGTTTCTGTGTGAATTTGGTCGCGAGTAGAGGCAGGGAGTTAAGAAGACAGTGTAGTTTCTTTTGGTATTCTGAAGTGGGATCAGAGGAGAGAGGTCGGTAAAATGTGGTGTTGGAGATTTGTCTAGTTACCTCCTGTTCATAGTTTGATTTATTCCTAGTACTGTAAACTTCCGATAATCCGGCACCTTTAGGACCCAGGGGGTGCCAGATTATCAGATATGCCGGACTATCAGAAGGGGGGGCTATGAGGGGTCTGGGGTGGGGTGGGGTAGGGGGATGCTACCCCAGACCCCCTCATAGCCCTCCCTTCTGATAGTCCGGCTCTGCCCCAGGAGTCCCTGATTCAGCCGCTGCTGGTCAGTTTCAGCAGCAGCTGAATCGGGGACGCCTGCAGCAGAGCAGCTGGAGTGCTGCCGGATTGGTCCGGTAGCACCGACCCTTGGCGCTGTGAGACCAACCCGTCAGAGCCCCAGCTGCTCTTGGGGACGCCTGGGGCAGAGCAGCTGGGGTGCTGACGGGTTGGTCTGGAGTCAGCCCTGGTCAGTTTCAGCAGCGGCTGAATCGGGGACGCCTGGGGCAGAGCAGCTGGGGCGCTGCTTGGTTGGTCTGGTAGCGCCAAACCTCGGCGCTGCGGGGACCAACCCAGCAGCATCCCAGCTGCTCTGTCCCAGGTGTACCCAAGTCAGCCGCTGCTGAAACTGATCAGCGGCTGATTCCAGGAAGCTGGGGCAGAGCAGTTCTGTCTCTGGCTTCTTGGAGTCAGCCGCTGGTCAATTTCAGTAGCGGCTGAATCCGGGACAGCTGGGGTGCTGCCGGGTTGGTCCCGCAGCCCTGAGGGGCAGCGCTACTGGACCTACCCGGCAGCACTCCAGCTGTTCTGCCCCCTGCTTCCCGGATTCAGCGCTGGTCAGTTTTAGCAGCGGCTGAATCGGGGAAGCTGGGGGCAGAGCAGCTCCAATGGTCCGGCTGCCCGGAGCACTTCCAGGTTCCTGATGGTGCCGGACCATCAGGAGTGCCGGACCGTCAGATGCCGGACCATCGGAGTTTTACTGTAACTCCAAATTAGCCACTCATTGATTTACAATAAGCTATTTCCTCCTTCCCTCTCCCTTGCCCCACCTTCTGTTCTAAATCTGATTTGTTAGTTTATAACGTGTTCACTTTCTTCATTGTATTCCTTGTTATATATGGTCATGTCAATTCACTTTCAGAATATGATCTGAAGAAGTGGGTCTTGCCCACAAAAGCTCATCACCTAATAAACTATCTTGTTAGGCTTTAAAAGTGCTACATATTTTTTCCTTTTGTTTTACCAAGATCAGACTAATCCGGCTACCTCTCTATTACTGGCAGCAGAGTGTGAGGCTGCAGCTGCAATGCTCTTGGTGCCACTTACATAGGGTGGTGGAATCACTAGAACTGTATAAATAAGGACCCATGAGCTTTCCTCCAACCCATTCCTCTTGCCCTGATTCCACGTTGTTATATGCAGGGCAGCTTGCACATCTACTCCATGTAGCAAAGGATGCAGAGAGGCTCACAGGCACAGCTGCTCATCCAGCAGCCCTGCTTCCCAGCGCCAAAGCAGTGATTGTATCAGGATGAATTCAATTACATAGGAACAGGAAAACTGCTGAGCACAGACCATGTTAGGCTCTGTGCTTCAGCTTCTGTTCTATCTCAGATGAATGTAAAATTGCAGTGGATACAATTATGTAATTAATTGTTCTGCAGCCAGTTTTCCCAGGGAACTTTTCATTCTTTGGCTCCTTGCAGTTGAAATAACGCATCAATGACAAATGCACATCAAAACAGAGACCTGCACATCTGTGAAATTCAATTGTAAATATGCCTTGTATATTGACAGTACAGTAGATAGCAGCAAAAGCACAGATGTGATAAGTTATTTTAAATTGGCAATGTTCTGCCAAAAGCCCTGAGCAGATTTAAAGTACAAAGAATTATTTTGCATAGAGACAAAAGAACATCTAGCCTCCTAAAGAGCAAATATAATTTGTAAAGATTGAAAACATTCCCATAGAGAAATTAATTCTTCCATCTCAACTATTGGTGCTAGCTTTTTTCCTACCTCTTCAATAAACTCTTAGGTACCATTTCTTGATGTAAATAAAAAGGTCTTTGTAGCCAGCTCATTGCAGCACTGAGGAAAAATTCTGACAATACTAGAACCTGAGACCGGAATACCTGTTTTCTAGTGAATATTCATAGTAACTGTGAGCTCTAGGGAAGACACTAAAAGGAACAGAGAAATCTGGCATTATAGTGATCTCCTGTTTATTGGTGATTAACTTAATCAGAGTGCTGCAGCAATGAGTCATATGGTTATGAATCCTGCCAATGTATTTTACATGGCAATCAAGTGGGCGTTAACCTTGTACGATGCTGTAAGGCTCCCTAACAAGTGGGCGACATGGAAAGGATCAAAGGAATGATCCTGGAATAAAAAGTGGGAGCTGGGGAGAGGAGAGGAATTGTGCTCACTAGAGCAGGAAATCAGAGATAAACTACAAGTCTCATCCTCCACTCCTCTGCACCTGGTGCAGCCTTTTACACTGGTGCACGGCGAGTATGAAATGCTACAATTGTGAAACAGGGCACACATCTGACGGAGAGGGATAGCTGAAGCCTGATTCTTATTTGCCAAAAGACCCTTTACACAGCTGTGGTAGTGTAATGGAGTCTTTAAAGCTGAAGGATCATATTAGCACATGAACAAATGGGCAGAAATGGTTCATGAGTAGATTTAGGTTAGAAATTAGAAAAAGAAAAGGTTTCAAACGATCAGAGGAGTATTAGAGGGGTAGCCGTGTTAGTCTGAATCTGCATAAATAGCGAGAAGTCCTGTGGCATCTTATAGACTAACAAATTTATTGGAGCATAAGCTTTCATGGGCAAAGACCCATGTGCATCTGACGAAGTGGGTCTTTGCCCACGAAAGCCTATGCTCCAATAAATCTGTTAGGGTATGTCTACACTTGCCCTCTAATTTGAATTAGGGAGGCAAATGAAGCATACCAAAATTGCTAATGAAGCGTGGGATTTAAATATTCCGTGCTTGATTAGCATATTCGTGGCCAGTCACCATTTTAAAAAGCTGGTAGCCTGAATTAAATTGCCGTGTGTAGATGCCAAGTATCAGAGAGGTAGCCGTGTTAGTCTGAATCTGCAAAAGCGGCGAGGAGTCCTGTGGCACCTTATAGACTAACTGAAGTGTTGGAGCATAAGCTTTCGTGGGCAAAGACCCACTTCGTCACTAGACATGCATCTGACAAAATGGGTCTTTGCCCACGAAAGCTTATGCTCCAACACTTCAGTTAGTCTATAAGGTGCTACAGGACTCTTCGCCACGTGTGTAGATGCGGTAGTCTGATCCAAAACCCTTCCCTCGAATTATCTGTTACTCCTCTTCATGCGGCGAGTTAATTCGGTCTATCGGCTTTTTAAAATGGTGACCAGCTGCAAATATGCTAATCAAGCGCGGGACATTTAAATTGCGCACTTCATTAACAAATTCGGTATGCTTCATTTGCCTCCCTAGTTCGAACTGGGGGCAAGTATAGACATACCCTTAGTCTATAAGGTGCTACAGGTCAGAGGAGGGAGGTCCTCGAACAGCCTCCTAATAGGAGTAGAGGGGGCAAACAACCTAACTAGTTTTAATATGGATACATTCATGATTAGGGTGATAAGCAAGGGTTCCCTGCAAGCACTGAAGACTGGGTCAGTGACCCAGTCTAGCCCTTCTCGCCCTGTGTTCTAATGTGGGAGTAAATGTAACCTAGTTAATGCCGGAGCAGTATAAATGAGCCAATGAATGAATGAGAGTTAGGTCCCTGTTTTCCACATTTGTTTGGTTGTTTTAATTGTTTAAGCATAATTTGCAGTGCTGAAACCTCTTGTGAATTTATCCCAAATTCTGCAGTATTTGATGTTTTTCTCAAAGCCCCAGCTGCTGGAGTCATGTGACTAAGAACCTTACATTTCCTTTAAAAAAAAACACGCAAGTTTCTAGCCTTTATGTTGCAGAGAAAATCTTAAAGATGTAAGCAACTCAAGCTTACAACTGGAATGGTCAATTATTTTTTGAAAGTTTAATGATTTCTTTGGAGCCTGACTAACCCTTGGGTTTATGTCGTATTCAAACTGGCCACACAAATCAGCAAAAGTGAAACTGATTTCAAAATGTGTGGCGTGGCATAGGAACCACATTTCCAGGTTGGAAGCAGATATTGTATTGTGATTAATTTTAATGTAAGGAACATTCGTTTCCTTTATTTTCAATAAATAATTTTTCATCAACTTGTCACTGTTATTCGGGCTAGTGTTGTATTACCTGCAAGGGACAATATATAATTTGTTCACTTAATACAATGACAGTAGTGTCTTAGTTAAACAAATTAAGTTCTTTTAGCAACAGCCCTATTAATTGACTTTGACTTTACTGCATTAATTACCGAAAGGATCATGAACATTTAATTGTAGAGAATTATTCTCCAATTCAGCAGAAACAAAACAAACAGCGCATGCTTAACGTTCAGCCTCCATGAAGCATTGGTTAGCACTGTGTTTAAGCATTGTACTTAACGTTAAAATAATTTTGTGATGTTAGTAATTATATGAATAACATGCTGGTAAGGAATAATAATATACTGTGACATAGAAGTACCACAGTTAAAATAAAATTTGTTTTGATAAACAGAATAAAAGCCAGAAGGAGTGCATAGGCTCCAAGATAGGAAGTGGATGTCAAAACTTTCACCTCTAGGCCACCAACTTCTGGTAATCACTGAAACTGTCTGTTCTTTGGCTTATGCAAAATGAGGTTAGCAGTTTGGGTCTGTGTATGTAGATATGCTAGAAAATTTACCTGGAGTTACTCGGGTCCTTAACTCAATTTTTATTGTTTTTTTTTTTTAATAACGTGAAAATGAAAATGTAAATGTCCATGCTTCATTGAAATCATTGCTCTGGGAGGGGCCTGAGGAGCCTGAGGAGGAAGGCTTCGGTATGCAGGCTGCCCTGGGGAGAGAGGGGTACCCCAGCCCTCTCTCAGCACAGCAGCTTGAGGCCAGATGAGAAGACCTCTCCATGTCCACTGCTGCTCCACTGGGCTCAGCCAGGGAGAGGCACAGATTCCCAGGCTGGGGCAGGTCCAGGTTAAGCTGGGTGGGGGCCACAGTGGGGGCCACGGAAGGACACCTGTCCCCTGGCAGCAGCAGATCTGGGAAAGCTCCAAACTGGGTGTCATGGGTCGTGTCATGGGTCATGGCTGGGCAGGCAACACCTACTCCTCTGTCCCCATCAAAGAGATGCCATCGTCGAGAGAAGAGGGAAGCACCTCTCCCAGCTAGCCCAGAATGGAGCTGCTTCAGCAGTTCTGTGCTGGAGCTGGTGGGCAGAGGTGGCGCTCTGTTCACTTGCCCTGAGCCCTCTTTCAACATTTGCTTAGTTATGTCAACTTGGAGGACGGTACATGCTTTGGTGATTCTGTCTCTTTTTTCTGTTTGGTTTATGAAAAGCAATCCCATTGTTCTGGCATGACCAAACCCTGACCTTGTGTAACCACCACCAAGGCGGATTTGAGCCTGGGACCTCGGGAGCTGACTATAGGAGCCTCCACCCTCTGAGCTAAAAGCCAGCTGGCTCCTAGCCCATGCTGTAGAGGTCTCTTGATCTTAACTGTTGCAGTGGTCTAGGTGCCACCTGCAATACTCAGTAACCACATTAGGGCGGTGTCTAGACTGGCCAGTTTTTCCGGAAAATCAGCCGCTTTTCCGGAAAAACTTGCCAGCTGTCTGCACTGGCCGCTTGAATTTCCGCAAAAACACCGACGATCTCATGTAAAATTGTCGGTGTTCTTGCAGAAATACTATTCTGCTCCTGTTCAGGCAAAAGTCCCTTTTGCGCAAAGCTTTTGCGCAAAAGGGCCAGTGTAGACAGCTCAGATTTGTTTTCCGCAAAAAAGCCCCGATCGCGAAAATGGCGATCGGGGCTTTTTTGCAGAAAAGCGCGTCTAGATTGGCACGGACGCTTTTCCGCAAAAAGTGCTTTTGCGGAAAAGCGTCCGTGCCAATCTAGACGCTCTGTTCCGAAAATGCTTTTAACGGAAAACTTTTCCATTAAAAGCATTTCCGGAAAATCATGCCAATCTAGATGCAGCCAAGGTGTGTGGGTTACATTTGCTTTAAGTTATGATAAGAGGAAGCTGTGTGCTGAATTTAGTGGTCCTAACTCTTACTGTTTAGGAGGAGTTCTTGAACAGACAGACAGATGGACAGACAGACAAATTCTGTATAGTAGATTATATAGTATATAGAGGTTGAGTACATAGTATATCACAAAAACATTCACTTTAACTTTGAACCTTTGGTGGAGATTTCAGCAGTAAGGCCAAAGACTAAAGTATCTTTCATTCCTTAGTAGAGGGGGTTTTAAAAGGCCTAATTTCTTTGCAGCACCCTCGGGAGTGCAATGGAATCCTGTATTCAGGATTGCCTTAGCCTCTTCTTGGAGCATTTAGCATCACCAGCCAACGAAAGAAACTCAGCTCTCCAGCTGAGTTCCTCTGGAGCTTCCTCCTTCTAGGATTCCAAGGAAGCAAAACAAAAACAGCAAACAGAAAAAGGAACAAATAAACAACCCCAACTGAGCCGTGAGCCTCTCTTGCTTTCTGGGGCCTTGGCCAAGCCACAATCTGGCTCAATATCTTCTGGTCAGACACCATAGATAATTTCAGCCACTTTAAGGAGAGGTCTTGTGTAGGTCATGGCCTATGAACTGAGGAATTAGTCGGCCCTCTTTTGAACACTTCTTCCAGTCCTAATTAGGGATGTAAGTGTCTAGCCGACTAGTTGACTACTTGACTCGACTAGTTCCTTTCCTCCTCCCCCTTCCCCGCTGCCTCTATCAGAAAGAGGCAGCAAGGGAGGGCGGAGCAGGAGCCGATGCTGGGAGGGAGCCGGCTTGGTTCCCCCCAGCACCGTCTCTGCGGGAGTCAGGGGAAGCAGAGGCACAGCAGGGAAATGGCGTGAGTTGAGACCGAAGCCGTCCCCACTTGTGCTATCCCAACTTCTACACCTCTCCTTTTAAAATGTACAAGGGCCACTGTGGCTCTTGTACATTTCACAGGAAGAAGCATGGTGGGGAACCCCCATGAGCCACAGACAGCTTTTGTACATTCAAGGGGAGAGGCGCAGCAGTCGGGACCCCGCACGAGCAGGGACTGCTTCAGTCCCCCCTAGCGTGGGTTCCCCGCTGCGCCTCTTCCTTTGAAATGTACAAGAGCCGCGGTGGCTCTTGTACATTTCAACGGCAGAGGCACAGAGGGATAGCGAGTGCCCCACTTATCAACTAATTGAGTAGTCGATGGAAATTCCACTAGACCCCAGCCCAGGGCCCTGTTAGTATCCATAGCTCCAGCCACTCAGTCAGCGGGGAAAAGCTGCTACCGAAACGTACATACTCCTCAGCATCAGCTCACTCACCGGTTAGTTGTCGTCTCTCCCTGGGCTACTTCTTGCCACCATTCCCACTGCTGTGGTGCAGGCCTCCATCTCACCTCCCTGGTCCATGGGCTGTCCCCTCCATGGTGCCTCCAAACTCCATGAGGCCTCTGGGAGTGTCCCGCCTTCAGCCTAGGTTGTGGCGTCTCCATCCCTGGGTTTTGTGCCTCTCTGCAAAGAAACAGAGAGTTTCTGTGCACCCAGCCAAACACACGGGTTGGCGACTTGTGCTGGAGAGCAAGGCTCAAAGAAAGCCTGCAAGTGACTCTGAGCACCACATTCAGAGCTTGTGCCTAGAGCAGTCCTGGGCAACCCGCGGCCCACACGCTGTATGCAGCCCAGCAGGTGTCTGTGTGGCCCACAAAACATTTTCTTTATCAGTGTCCATGTGCAGGGTTGCCAGATTCTGCTGGTTTCCATTGCTGTAGTTTTTTTGCCTGCTGGTGTTACTAAAGTGATGCGCATGTGAGCTGAGGTGGGTGCTGATTGCGCGCAGCATTGATCCTGAGAGCTGTGCTCTCCCCCTGTCTCCAGTTACAGTGCTGCGATGGTTCAGTCGGCACACCCTGCAAATTCTAGGCACACAAGCACAGTTTGCAAAACTACCCTGTCCCAGGAGAGTGTCTTAATCATAGAATCATAGAATACTAGGACTGGAAGGGACCTTGAGAGGTCATCGAGTCCAGTCCCCTGCCCTCATGGCAGGACCCAGTACTGTCTAGACCATCCCAGATAGACATTTATCTAACCTACTCTTAAATATCTCCAGAGATGGGGATTCCACAACCTCCCTGGGCAATTCATTCCAGTGTTTGACCACCCTGACAGTTAGGAACTTTTTCCTAATCTCCAACCTAAAACCTCCCTTGCTGCAGTTACGACCATCTTGCGGCCCACTGAGATGAAAGAGGGCCACTTGGGCAACCCACTCACTGGCCTCGGTTGCCCATTACTGAACTATAGGCATGTCTACCCTGCAGTTAGACACCAATGGCTGGCCCATCCTAGCTGACTTGGGTTCCAGGGCTGTTTAATTGCAGTGGAGATGTTTGGGCTCAGGTTGGAACTGGGACTCTGGACCAGGCTGCAGCCAGGTATCCTGAGCCACAGGAGCCCAAGTTAGCTGCTGGTGTCTAACTGCAGTGCAGACATCCCCTGGCTGATGATCTCAAATGCAGGCTGGTGGCATAGCCTGCAAATTTCCACTCATTGTGAAAGGACGTGCGTGTAATCAATTGTGTATATGGCCCCATCACCATAGTATGAATTCCTCCCGAACATTAACAGATTACTTCCCAAAATACCTGTGTGAGACAGGAGCAGTCTCATTTTACAGATGGCATCCTGAGGCGATGGAGCATTTTTCCCCAAGGGTTTTACTTGAGAATCCTGCAGCACAGCTGGGAATTCAGTTCAGCCCTATTCAGCTCAAGTCAACAAGACTCCATTGGCATGGTAACTATACTTGTCAGCAATCTATGTGCAAAATAAATATTGTGTTCACGGAAGGATGTGCACGGAGGGATGTGCACCACCACTAGAGACACATGCTGACAGCTGTCGGCGCTCTGCTAATCATCTGGGTGGCATTTGAATCTCTTGAGTGGCCACCCAAGTGCTCAGCTTACAGGGAGCACTGCTTGTCCTCCCTTAAGGATCGGGGCCATATTTTTCTGTTTTGTTTGTACAGTACCTTGCACAACGGGGCCCTGGGTCATGACCATTAGGTGCTGTGCTAATATAAATAATAAAATACAAGCAATGCCTAAGGGTAAAAGGAGTCAGACCCTTCAGGTTTCTATATAGGTAAGATACTCCCAGGATAGGGATACATAGTGTTTGGATCTAGGTCTCCTGTCCTTCCTGGTCCATTTGTCATTCCTCTCTATCTTCCTGATATGGTGGCAGGTGTTGCTAAAGAGCAAAATGCTGTCGTTGGGAGAAATGAGAGACATGGCAGAGTCAGACACTGGTTTTCCTCATTGCTTCCTCATGAGAAATCCGTTATAATGCCTTTATGATTTGAGGAAATCTGCCTCGTGCTTTCTGTGTTTCAAATACTAGAGCAGAAAGTGCCTCCTTTGTCTCAATCCCTTCTCTGTTGCATTGGCTGCACAATTGTTTCTCTCTGGGTTTAGACTGTATTTTATGCCTGCCAATTTCTACTTCAAGTTAGGGGCCAATGATTCTGTATTTGGTTGCGGACTTGTCTGCACTAGGAGTACTTTTCCACTTCTGTGGGCCTTCCGGAAACTTCTATCCAGTCTTGTATTGCTAAGTCTTAAAAAACCTGGCAGTTAAGTCCCTGACAATGTATATCCACCTGACTGTGGACCCAGAAAGCCAGTGTAAACAGAACTGTAATAGAAATGTAGCTGTGTTAGTCTGGTCTAGCTGAAACAAAAAACAGGACTATGTAGCGAGAGAAACAGACAATCATGTGAAGCGGCCATATTTTGGGTCAAGAAGGAATTTTCGCTCAGGCTATGTCTAGACTGCAGGCTTCTTTTGAAAGAGGCTCTTTCGAAAGCATCTTTCGAAAGAGCCTCTTTCAAAAGATCGCGTCTAGACTGCAGGCGGATCTTTCGAAAGAGAAATCCGCTTTTTCGAAAGAGAGCACCCAGCGAGTCTGGATGCTCTCTTTCGAAGACGGCCTCTTTACATTGAAGAACGCCTTCCTTCGAAAGAGGAACTTTCGAAGGAAGGCGTTCTTCCTTGTGAAACGAGATTTACCGCCATCGAAAGAAAAGCCGCGTTCTTTCGAAATAATTTCGAAAGAACGCGGCTTGAGTCTGGACGCAGGGGAAGTTTTTTCGGGAAAAGGCTACTTTTCCCGAAAAAACCCCTGAGTCTGGACACGGCCTCAGATTGGTAGAGATCCTCGCAGTTTTGGGTTTTTTTGCCTTCCTCTGCTGCGTGGAGCACGGATCACTTGCAGGTTTAAACTAGTGTAAATGGTGAATTCTCTGTAACTTGACCTCTTTAAATGATGATTTGAGGATGTCTGTGATTCAGTTAAGAGTCTGTTCCAGGAGGGGGTGGTTGAGGTTCTGTAGCCTGCAAAGTGCAGGAGGTCAGACTAAATGCCCATGGTAGTCCCTTCTGACATGAAAGCCTAGGAAGCCAAAATGCCTCCCTTTGCTGTGCAGTCTAGTTGCAAAAGTGAGAATACCAAAGCACATGCAGAGAGGGCTGTCTTCATTCTGATGAGAAAGGAGCAGATGGGTGGGGGCGTGGAGTGAAATCTGCAAGGAGAATTGCAGATATTTACAGTTGCTGTGGCTGCAGCCTCTTTGTTGCCGCAATTTTGTATATGGGTGCTGAAGAATAACAGCTGTGAGAGGTTCACAGGGATTCTTTCCAGGTTCTTGGGCTTTTCCATTGTGCTAGTTAGTTAACAGTGAGAAATATTTCAGAGTTTAAATTCAGAAAAGGCATGTGCACGTGCACATGCACCCTCCCCCGCTCTCCGCTCCCGCCACACGCACACTATTTTGGGGATATAGACCTAGGAACGAGAGAACAATCACAGCGACCATAAGGGGCGGTTACATTTCTCTTAAAGGTTGATTTAAAAACATGGCCGTTATTTGAAGATGCTCCGGGATTTGGGATGTAAAAAACAAGAGAGAGATGGATGCAGGGGCAAGCAAGGAAGTCATAAATCTTACTATATATTTGAGAAATGTGTCTGCCCATCCGTCTGTGAGTCCATTTGTTCAATTACTCCTCCTAAAGGGTAAGAGGTAGGACAACCACATTTGTTATGCAGCTTCCTCTTGTATCTTAAAGCAAGGTCAGGGTTTGGTTGTGCCAAGGTAATGGGAATTTGATTATTTTTTGAGGGGTCTGAAAGGAGGGAGTTATACTGTAGAATGACCACAGGGGGCCGCAAGGAGCCAGATATGGGCACCAGGAGAACTATAACCTCATTGGGCCAGCAGGGATGGAGAAAGGGCTATCTAATATATACACTACTATATACAACTATCTACTATATATTTCACAGAGTCTGTATGTCTGTGTGTCCCCCAGCCAGGGGATGTGCAGTCCCCTCCAGCTGTGCCCGCTGCAGTGGCCATAGACATATGCTTGTCACCTAGTACCAAGCTGCTGTGGTGATAGAGGACTGTGCTTAGGACTGTGGTTGTCCTCTCTCTCTGGGGAAGCTGAATACTGAACCCCTCATCCCCAGCCCCACCCCAGAGCAATGATTTAAATGAAGAAAAACAAAACGTATTTGCGTTAAGGACCCGAACAAGGCCAGGTAAATCTACTATGAGATAAATTCAGTTTATGACGTAGATTTGCAATGGTTTACAACACTGTCAGGTGGTTCAATGTTTGATCAGATGCGGGAGAGGGGAGTGAGTGAGTGTGTGTGTGTGTGTGTGTGTTTGTGTGTGTACACCAACCTCTCTGCCAACTGGATTCAGCAGTGACAAGTTCCAGGTTCCTCTTAACAATACAGAAAAGAACCAGCTTGAGCTTCTCCCTCCCCCAGTAATCTGGGATAATTAAACACTATCCTGGGTGCCTCTGAGAGTCAGTACCACTCCTCTTGCACTGTGCCTGTGTATAACAAAGAAAACATCTCGTGAAAGGGAAAAAGGAACTCTGCATTAGTTTAGGAGGACACCACAGCCATCATTCAAAAAGGTATGACCATGAGCAAATGCCTCCCCCAGAGTACATTGGGAAGACTCCTGTGCTTCAGTTTTCCAGCCAGTGATGTGAAAGTCTGACCAATAAACATCCCTTTAACACGCCACTGTCCTCTCCCTCCATTGCACCCCACGGTCAGTTGCTGTCCTTCGTCAGTGAAGACCTAGGCTACATCTACATTGGCAAGATTTTGCGCAAATACTCTTTAACGCAAGAGTTTTTGCGTTAGAGTATTTGCGCAAGAGAGCGTCTACACTGGCATGTGCTTTTGCGCAAGAGATGTGCTTTTGCACAAAAGCATCCATGCCAGTGTAGACGCTCTCTTGCTCAAGAAAGCTCTAATGGCCATTTTAACCATCGGGCTTTCTTGCTCAAGAAATTCATATTGCCTGTCTACACTGGCCTCTTGCGCAAGAACAGTTGTGCAAGAGGGCTTATTCCTGAGCGGGAGCGTCATAGTTCTTGTGGAAGAAGCACTGATTTCTTACATTAGAATGTCAGTGTTCTTGCTCAAGAACTCGTGGCTCTGAACGATGCTTCAGCTATTGCACCACTTGCCACAGCTGGCTCACAGTTGCCACCATTCACCCTGCTGCCACTATTAGCCGCTGTGTCATTTTCACTCTGCCATTCTTGGCCGCTGCTCCCACAGTCTCTTTGCTGCAACGTCGTCTTCTGAGGTTTCATCCCTTAGCCCCACTCTCTGATTTCCGCAGGCATTGGGGAACCTCACTTGTAAGAGTAGCTATGCAGTCTCTTTCCCTGCATCCCACTCCCACACCACCTCCAAGGCTCAGCCCCTAGGCATTACCGATTTCAGCTCTTGCGATCGCTCAATGAAACTGAGTCTCTGTCTCTGAACATAGGGGAGGGGAAAGGAGGCCCAAACGGTGTCTAGGATGCCTTAGGCAAAGTGTAATCATGGGCACTGGTCTTGAATCTCAGGCCATTTGGGGTTTGCCCCCTAAAGAGCACTGGGTGAAAGGGGAGTGACTGCTGGGATGGGCATCTTCACCTGGCTAGCTTACATGGCTCCCTGCGTAGTGTACTGACGTTGATGGATCTAGGCAGCGTAGGCCTACACAGTGCCTAAGCCCCTTTGTGAGTGTGAGCCTCAGTCCTCTGCATGAAGCCTGCCTCCACGCCCTTCTGTTCCTCCTCTGCAGGGTAGCTTCTGCTTTCCCTACTCCTCTGCGACAAGCTGAGAGAGAGGAGCTGGAGGAAGCAGTCTCTGCAGCTGCCTTGGTGGGAGGCAAGCTAAAAGAGACAGCAGCTGCTCTAAGTAGACAGAATAGATGCTCTGCATACCCCATAACTGGGTAGAAATGGTAGAATGCAAGCGCCTGGTTCTCTTCTCAGATACACTGGCGTAATCCCATTGGTGTCAAGGCAGTTACTCCGGATTTGCATTGATGTGAATCAAAAGGAAAATCGTTCCTTAGATGGTCACATACCTGGTCCAGATACATTGTTGTCTACATGGCAGATTTTCTGTCCAAGTAACAAAAGAAGCCAAGTCAATTCTCCTTTACAAATCAGGCACTAAAGGATTCTAAATGTTTTGCTTTGTTTTGTTCTCTTGTGGGAATAGCAAGGATATTTCAGTGTTCTGAAGCTGGAAGAACTGATGATTCAGGAAATTAAATTTCTCTGTTCATCACAAGGAAGCCTTGGAGGAGGCATCCATCATAATTGTTCCTCCGAACAGCCTCTCTAGCGAGTTAGCTCTGATTCAATCTCTCTACTGTATCAGAGTTCTCCTGAATGCAGTGTCAGATGGGCAGAATTACTTAAGGTGGTTTATGGTATGGGCCGCTGAGGACACAAAACTCCCCTCTATTAAGAAAACAGATTGGAGAGGCCAGAACTGAAAATAGGAGTATTTTATATCACTTTTCTCAGGCCGACATTTTTTCCCCTAAGTTGTCACCATACACTTAGGTTTGCCTGTACGTGGGGAGTGTGTGTTGACAGTGGATGAGCTGTGTTTGCTTTTGAAATCTACTTGCATTGGCAAGCATTTTCTGCAGGTAAAGTTTGTAAAAGATGTTTGATTGACAGGGCTGATTTGCGCTGATGCAAGTGAAAGGACTATTATTTCCTGGCTATCTAAATAGCAGGGCCAAATACCTGGTTATCTAAATGTTTTCTATCCAGGTAACAACAGGAAGCCAGGTCAACTTCCCTTTAAAAATCATTACTGTACAGAGTTGGAGCTTTTGGTGGATAAGAGGTGCAGGATCAGGCTCATGGGTAGCAGCAACAGAGAAAGCTGATGTACCCTAAACAGGATTTGAGTGGGACCACCTCCGTGGATGACAGACTAGTTCAGTACCCCTGACCATCCAATGCTTGGCTTGTATTGAGACCCCCAACAATTGTCTGAGACCATTAGGCCACTAAATAGCCATCAGATAATGACTTTTGGTCTCTACAAACTTGGACTTGATTCCAAACAATGACCTAGAGAAGAAATGATTTGTACTTCTTACCAATTGTCTGAGTCATCCGGTCTCACTAGGAGCAAGAAAGTTTTTCTAAATCCCTGATTTTTACAGTGTCTCCAGATTAACCTAATTTTACAGCCTACAGTACTCCTCTTCACTCTGAGTTATGCACACTTAATTGCTTGCAGGATCTAGCTAGTCAGCCCCCAGCACCATAGATCTGTATGTCATCCCCTCGTTAAACAGGACAGCCCCTCCCATGACACATGTGCATGGCTTTCTGTGTTGCACTCAGTAAGCTGGACACCTTTTTAAAAAAATTCTTTTTGTTAATTTGGGAAAACATAGGCCGGACCTTGGTTGCTCTAGAGCAGTGGTCACCAACTGGTAGATCAGGATCTACTGGTAGACCTTGGAGCCTCTGACAGGTGATCCTGACAGGTTTGGCCAGAAGCTATCAAGTTCAGCTGCCCCTTCCCCCACTGCTGCACATATCCTGCCTTTTGCCTTGGAGCTGTCCCTCACCCCCACCTCAGGAGCCTCCTGCTTGCTATGCAGAGCAGGGAAGGGAGAGGAGGGGGAGCTGACAGGGTGCCCACTCCCTCCCTGTATTCTATCTCCACAGAATGGATGTGAGGGGTGGGGGACAGGGCTTGGGACGGATGGAGTTTACTGTCTACTGTTGAGAGCAGTGCAGGGCCAGGGCAAGGGTGAGCCTGCCTTAGCCGCACTGCACCACTACCCGGGAGCCACCTAAGGTAAGCAGTTCCCAGCTGGAACCCACCTCCTGAAACCCTTCCCCAGTCATGAACCCCCTCCTGCACCCCAAGTCCCAGTCCTAGCCCTGAGCCCCTTGGACCCAAACACCCTTACAGAGTTTGTATCCTGAACCCTCTCCTGCACTCCAACTCCCTGCCCCAGGCTCAGTTCACACTCTAAATCCCTTAGCCCAAGACCAGAGCCTGTGCCCCAACCCTCTGCCCCGGCCTGGTGAAAGGGAGGGAGGATGGAGAAGGGGGAGGAAGATGGAGTGAGCAGAGGCAGGGCATCAGAGAAGGGGTGCAGGAGGGGGTTCATGACTGGGGAAGGGTTTCAGGAGGTGGGTTCCAGCTGGGCACTGCTGGACAAGTACCGGGCAAGGGTATTTGGGTTTGAAGTAGATCCTGGATATCACTTAAATTCAAAAAGTGATCTTGAGCTTAAAAAGGTTGGAGACCACTGCTCTAGAGTCAATGGGGGTTTTGCCACCCACTTCAGTGGAACCAAGGGGCAACAGTGTTTTTAAGAAGAAAATATACATAGGATTCTGAAAGTAAGCATTAAAACATAGAATAAATATTGTTAATGGTAAAAAAAAACCCCCTCACATTCAGCATATTTCGTACATTGATACGTTAAGTTTGATTTAGCAGCAGCTGATCTTTTGTAATTCCCTATAATTATGCAACCATAGAAAGAGGTGGATCCTCACTTCATTCTTGGACACTATTCTCATTCCAGTGGTAATTTTCCATTCATAAGGCCCTGTCAGGCCCACCCCTGCCTAACCTAACATCTCGTGATCCCCAGCTCCACATTCGCAATGACACCAATCTGCATCTCCCGCTTGTCTCAGACAAGATCCAGGGGATGGGCAGAATCCACCCCTCCGGGACCCTTGGGCACAGAGCAGCCTCACACAGCTGTGAGAGACTGGCTCTTCCCTGTGTCTCTCTGCTCGGGCACCAGGGAGAGGGGAGACTTCATAGATACCGGACAATGGCTGAGAGATTTTTTTCTAGGGGTGGGGGCAGTGCGCGATGCCTCCCTGCTCCTCCTAGCAACCTGCACAGAGAGCAGTCAGCCATTTTGAGTAGCCTGGGGCTGTGGCAGGCAGGGAGCCTGCCTCTGCGTCCAGCAGGGCTGCTGGCCAGGAGCTGCCTAGATAAGTGCCTTCTGGCCACAGCCTGCCTCTGGCACCCTAGCCTCAGGTCACTGTCCAAATCCTCTGCATTCCCCCTTCCTTCCCCAAGTCACAATTCCCTCACAGAGACTGCCTCCCCTCTTACATCCCTCCCCACAGGACAGAATCCTCTCCTGCACCCATACCCCCTCCCAGACCTTGCACCCCAAACCCCAGCCCACAACCCCTTCCTTCACCCAAACTCCCTCTGAGACCCCACACTCCAGTTCCCTAATCTGAGCTCTCTTCTGGACCCAAGCTCTGTCCCAGACCATGCACCCCCTCCATAGAAAAGTGCAGCTCTTGACCACTTACCAAAATCTTGGAGTGTCCTCCGTCCCCCATCCAAAATATTGCTCACCCCTGCTTAGACTGTAAACTCTTCAAGGCAGGGACTGTGTTTTGTTCTGGGTTTGCATGCAGGATCCTGACCCATGATTGCAGCAGTGCAAACAAATAAAAATGACAGCAGAATTGGATTACTAGCGTAAAGTAAATCGTGCTTGTTTTTAAATCAACTACATGGCTAATGTCAATTGACAGTAATTATTTCAAATTTTAAAACATTAAAGCAGGTCAAATTTGAGACCTAAATAAACAGATGGTGTTGGTTTAAATGCAATATGAGAGTGCAATGTTTTAATAATGATGGAACTATCAGACACTCAAAACTGATTCATTAAATTGTCTTTCATCTTTTTTGGACATCTTTAATATTTAATATTCCTCTCTCTAGCAATTTACACTCATTGCTGTATTTTCCTTTCCTAAATTGCAGTTTGATCTCAACCATTTCTGGTTGACCTAATGAGACTGTTTTAATTTATTCCCTTTAATATGGAAAAACTGCATGCATATAAACATTTGCACCATAAATTAGGTGGGGACAAAAGATTCCAAGGCTGTTACTGTGAGACACGCCGAGCCAAATCCGGCTTCAGCCAAAGATGATGGAAGTTGTGCAATGCAAAGATACACACATGAATACTTAGCAAAGCTACTCTCCTACTGGCCATTGGCTGGCTCAAGCAAGCAGAAAGGCAACAATAACATGGTTGGCCAACAGCAGCCAATGCTTGCTTGAGCTTGGAGGCAAGCGTGAGATGCAAGGAAGTTCCCCTCAACTGCCTCTCACTTTTTATTCACGAAGGAGACTCCATATACCCGGACTCTGGACTCTCTCTTCAGTTTGGGTGTGGAACTGAAGGCAGAGTAACAAGGCCCATATCGTGGGCTAATCGTCATTTAACCAAGCACAGCTTAAAGCTCTCCAGCAAAGAATATGAAGGTCTGTTCCTGGGAGTTAGTCAGTGAGTATACAACCTTCTGTTAGAGGCATGTCTACACAGCAGCTTAGAGCTTTAATTCCTCACTCAGGGGGATGTACACCTGCTAGCGCGGCTCAAGCTACAGCCTAAAAATATCCTTGTGGCCACGGCAGCATAGGAGGCATATCAAGCTAGCTGCCCAAGTATGTACCCGTGGATCTGGTGGGATTGTACTTGGGCACCTCGCCAAGTTGCCCATACTGCAGTGGCTATGCTACTCTTCTTAGCATGCTAGCTTTAGCAGAACTAGCACATACATGTCTCACTTGGTTAGGAATTACATTTTCCAGCTGCTGTGTAGAGATACCCTGGGAAAGGGCTCACTAACCAACCCAAAGAGCTGTCTTGCAGGGGGATAGCTCAGTTCCTCTCTTTGGACAGATATTCTCATGAAAGTCAGATAGTGTCTTCTAATTTCTTGGGAGTAAGGCCCAGAAACAAATGGTGGGCAAGCTTCACCCATTTGGGACACGTCTTTGTGTGCACTTAGTTCTAAAGCACAGAAGTGCCTATCTAAGGCTGTATCTAGACTACATGGCTCCATCGATGGAGCCATGTAGATTAGGGTTGTAGGCAAAGGCAAATGAAGCCGCGATTTAAATGATCGCGGCTTCATTTAAATTTACATGGCTGCCGCACTGAGCCAACAAACAGCTGATCAGCTGTTTGTCCGCTCAGCGCACTAGTCTGGACGCTCCCCTGCCGACATCAAAGCTCTTTGTCGGCAGCCCCATTATTCCTCGTGGGATGAGGTTTACCGGGGCTGCCGACAAAGGGCTTTGATGTCGGCAGGGGAGCGTCCAAACTAGCGCGCTGAGCGGACAAACAGCTGATCAGCTGTTTGTCGGCTCAGCGCGGCAGCCATGTAAATTTAAATGAAGCTGCGATCATTTAAATCGCGGCTTCATTTGCCTTTGCCAAAAAACCAAATCTACATGGCTCCGTCGACGGAGCCATGTAGTCTAGACGTACCCTAACAGAAATAACGATGATGAAGGCACAAGCTTCAGGAGCAGAGGGAGGCAGGTTAGCAGCGTGTCTATGCTGAGCATGTTTAGCACACTGCAGAAACCTCCTGCATCCCTTCTACCATGCAGGATCATCTGCAATCAGACTTCCCAGGCAAGTTTAATGCTATAGCAATCACCACATCACTTTCATTTTACTAATTCTGCCCCCATCCCCTTGCTAATGAAATCAAAACCATTCTCGTCATGAGGAACTCGAGTGGCTGCTTTTCTGCTTTGTTTACAGTAACCATTAAACTGGTCTGATGATGAATGAGAATCTTCATCGCAACATCATCGTAATGACAATGTGCAGAAAAAACAAAGGTCTAGCCCCGGAGATTAAACAGACCTGCTTGCTGTGTATCTCATGAACTTGAACAATTTAATTGGCCAGTGCAGGGATAAAATGTTTACGTTTTCCTCTGGGATTTTGCAACAGTTATATGACAATGGGTTTTCCATTATAATTTTCAAATGCAAAACACAGAGTAAAGTGCAGATGAGTATTAATGTCTGTCGTTTTAACCTCAAGCTTGAAGACCCCGTCACAAACTCACTGAAATCAATTGGAGTGTATTTACTTCATTGAGCTTTATATCATCCTTTTCTTCATCAGCTGTCCTGCTAGAGAAGAAATAAAAATACAGGCAGTCCCCGACTTACGCGGATCCGACTTATGTCAGATCCGCAGTTACGAATGGGGCTTTTCTTGCCCCGGAGGACACGGACTGCGGGACCTCGTGGTCCCGCCACCCGTGTACTCCGGGGCGAGAAAAGCTGCTCCGCGTCTCCCTGGTCTGCAGACCAGGAAGACGCGGAGCAAAGCCGCGGAGGGGCTCGGGCAGCGGAGCAGCCCAGGCCGGCTTCTCCCGAGGCTTTGCAAAGCCGCGGAGGGGCTCGGGCAGTGGAGCAGCCCAGGCGCGCCTGGGCTGCTCCACTGCTCGAGTCCCTCCGCAGCTTTGCAAAGCCTCGGGGGAAGCCGGCCTGGGCTGCTCCGCTGCCCGAGCCCCTCCGCGGCTTTGCAAAGCCTCGGGGGAAGCCGGCCTGGGCTGCTCCGCTGCCCGAGCCCCTCCGCGGCTTTGCAAAGCCTCGGGGGAAGCCGGCCTGGGCTGCTCCGCTGCCCGAGCCCCTCCGCGGCTTTGCAAAGTCTCGGGGGAAGCTGGCAGCGGGGCAGCCCAGACGCGCCACGGCTGTCCCTCTGCTGGCGTCCTCAGAGGCTTTGCGCCCCGTCTCCCTGGTCTGCTGGTCTCCAGTTTGTTCTTAAGTTGAATGTGTATGTAGCAGACCAGGGAGACTGGGAGCAAAGCCGCGGAGGACCCAGGCGGCGGGACCACGGTGCGTCTCGGTCCGCCGCCCGCGTCTTCCTGGTCTGCTGGCAGGGGGGGGGGGTCTCAGTCCACCGCCCGCGTCTTCCTGGTCTGCTGGCGGGGGAGGGGGGGGGCGCAGCTAGTACGCCCCCCCCCCCCAGCAGACTAGGCTTTTCTCCGGATGCCTGTGGCAGAGCAGCTGGGGCGCTGCCGGTTGGTCCCGCAGCGCCGCTCTGGGCGCTACTGGACCAACCCGGCAGCACCCCAGCTGCTCTGCCCCAGGCGTCCTGATTCAGCCGCTGCTGGTCAGTTTCAGCAGCGGCTGAATCAGGACGCCTGGGGCAGAGCAGCTGGGGTGCTGCTGGGTTGGTCCAGTAGTGTCAAGGAGCAGCGCTACTGGACCAACCCAGCAGAACCCCAGCTGCTCTGCCCCAGGCGTCCCCAAGTCAGCCGCTGCTGAAACTGACCAGCGGCTGACTACAGGAAGCCCGAGGCAGAGTTGCTCTTCCCCGGGCTTCCTGGAATCAACCGCTGATCAGTTTCAGCAGCAGCTGACTTGGGGACGCTTGGGGTTCTTAAGTTGATTCTGTATGTAAGTCGGAACTGGCAGTCAGTTTCAACAGCGGCTGAATCTGGACACCAGTTCCGACTTACATACAGATTCAACTTAAGAACAAACCTACAGTCCCTATCTTGTACGTAACCCGGGGACTGCCTGTATCTGGAAAGAAATTGAATACAAATACATTTAAAAATCAGAACAAAATTCTAATCTACTCACAAACTGCACTTTCTGTCTATCTCTTCTCTAATATTGAGGTTTTTTTATCTCTGTATATCGAGGAGTGCTCTTTCTGTCACCTAGTTGCCCACCTCATTTCTATAATGCCTCTGTCGTGGTGTTAAGGAAGCTACCACCTCTGAAAGGCCACTGGTTTGTTTTGCACCTTGCTTGCTGCCTTTGTGTACTAGTAACAGTTCCAAATCAGTCTCATGCTGCAAAAACTGCACTTTCTGTTAGATTTCCATTCTGTTATGTTACTATCACAGGCTGGCTAGCCCCTGGCTTAAAACTGGTCCAGCTCTCCTGTGCCAGACAGGTGCTCCTAGCTGGGCTACTTAAGGGGGCTGGGTTGCACCTGGCGCTATAGAGGGTGGTCAGAGGCCTGAGGAAGAGGGCTGACAGAAGAGAAGAGATACAAACCTGTGGTGGGTGCTTGAATCAAGGGGCTAGGTACTTGGGAAGGTTGTCCTGGAGCAACTGTTCGAGATGAGTAAGGGTATGTCTACACTACCCCCCTAGTTCGAACTAGGGGGGTAATGTATGCATACCGAACTTGCTAATGAAGCCCGGGATTTGAATTTCCCGGGCTTCATTAGCATAAATCCGGCTCCGCCATTTTTAAAAGCCGGCTAGTTCGAACCCCGTGCCGCGCGGCTACACGCGGCACGGGCTAGATAGTTCGAACTATGTAGCCATTCCGATCTATCTGTACGCCTCGTGGAACGCGCGGCACGGGGTTCGAACAAGCCGGCTTTTAAAAATGGCGGAGCCGGCTTTATGCTAATGAAGCCCGGGAAATTCAAATCCCGGGCTTCATTAGCAAGTTCGGTATGCATACATTAACCCCCTAGTTCAAACTAGGGGGGTAGTGTAGACATACCCTAACAGATCTTACTATGTTTAGGAAAATGCAAAAAGGAGGATTTACCAGAGATTCCTAGGAAGGGAGGTTGTGAAGCTCTAGGCAAAAGGTGAGCGGAGGGACTGTAACAGGTGGGGTTTTGTGTGTGTATTATTCTGTGTTTAGATCATACCTGTTAAAAGCGACTGTGTGAGGTAGCGGAGGCCCGTCAGACTGGAAGAAGTGCTGCCAAATCACAGCTGCTATCATCTACTTCTGGAATTCTCCGTGGTGTGACTTGGAGTTTTTGCTAACACCTCAACCACTTCATTCCTCTGAACTCCTGACTAATCCCAACTAATCCCAGTGACTTCTTGTTTTTTTCATTCATCGCATTTTTATTCTTTAGAACGCTTCCTTCAGACACCTTAGTCTGGGGTGGTACTTCATCTCTGTTACCAGGAAGTCAATAATGTGGTCTCTTTAGGTATTCCAGCCCTAAAACTTACCATGAGAGACTACTAAAAACCAGGCGTGGAGTTCTTCTGGCTACGTGGCTGATATATTGAGCTGTGCTCAAAGGATCTCAGACTTTACCCAGTAATGATGCTTCCACCAATCCTTTATGAATAAACCTTTAGATTTCAGTTACTAAAGTGGTTACAATGGCTAATAATAAAGTGGCTAGTAATATACATAGTCATGTCAAAGTTCTTATCTCAGGTTTGTAGCAGTGGTGGAATAATCTGGTTTGGAAAGTCTCTGGTAATTTCCAAAAGATTGGACGATCCACAGATTAGAATGTTCCTTATTATCTTCAGGAAAGAAGTAACCTGGAGGTAATTCAAGAGTCTTTTGGCTCTTCTGCCAGATGTTTGAAACTCAGTTGTCCCAAAACAAAGCCCCCAAAACAGTTTGTGGAAAATTACGGGTACAAAATGGAGTCCAGGGTCACATGCCTTTATGCTGATTTGCAGGGGCAACTAATACCTAGATTCCTGCAGGGGCATCTGCGGGAAGTCTTGCTGGGCAGGACAAGTGGGGGTTTTATGGCTAAGATGACCATATATTCCACTTGGTTGGGTCAGGTCCCTTTTTAAGCCCCATCCCAGAGTTACTGTTTTTTAGCAAAACTGTCCGTTTATCTCATTTGCTTTTGCTGACTGATCCTCAAATGCCCGATTTTGCCCCCAAAAAGTGGGGTCCATCCCTTGGAGGAATGTTCAGAAGTAACATGGGTGGACAACGCTGGGAGGGTGAGGTGCAGTGATGCCAAGTGGCTCAGCCAGCCACATGTGGTGTCCCCATCTCTGGCCCCTTGTGAGAGGGAATTGTCTTTTAATGGGCCAGCAGCACCAAGCTGCCTGACTTCCATGTAGGTTTTACTTGGCAGATGCTACACCAGGAACAAGTACAAGGGTGACATGGGTATATGGCTGATATTCCACACTTCAAATACACAAGTGTTACATGCATGTAAACAGGATACTCCTCCTTAACAAACCATAACTTTTCAATTGACACCTTCCATGTTATACTTAGTACAGGTTTTGTTGCAATTGTCTAACAGTGCTATCACTGATAGAAAGATTTCAGTCATATAGCATCACACCTTCTGTTTCCCCCTTCAGTACTATGGCTGTGGTCTGAGACTCTTAAATAGCATCCATACCACATCTTTGGTAACTTTTAATATCTTGCTTATTAACATTAGCCCCTCTTTAACTAGTTTCCTCTAGCTTCCCTCTCTTTAAAAACTAGTGATCATGCTAGGTTTTTTTTTATTCCTTTCATTCCCCCAGGGTGTTCAATTTTAATTGTGTTAAGTTAATGTATGCAGTTGAACGTTGTTATATAATATTAAAATATTAAAATAGTGAAAAATGAGAACATAATATTCTATTACCGTTATAACCTATGCTAGGAACATGTGCCAGTTTTTTCAAAAGTTAAAGATAATTGGTGTTAGGGTTTGATCCAGGTCTTACTAATCCATTGCAAAACTCCCATTAACTTCTGAGATGAACAAAATGGTACTGTTAGGCCAAAGTTTTCAAAAGGAGAAGTGTTCGGTGCATCCGGAAACCAAGCCAGAGGCATTAAAAGTTGAACACAGGCACCCAAAACTGCTAGTAGCCTTTCAGTTGGTTTTTGTGAGTTATGGTAAATATTCAAGTTTTGTGTGAGGTTTGTGGGATCAGACTTGTGGAAAGGATTTTTTTTAAGATCTAGCATTAAGTCAGATACAGCTTTGGTGAGTCAAAAGATTAATTTAAAGTAAATCTGTTTTCTGCTCATCTGTACTGATTGCCATTTGTCGTGGCTGAGGTCTTCTGTGTGGAATGCCACAGAGTTTCTTTTTATAGGATGCCTTTGAAATCAAGTGTTCATCTCCTCTTTCTCCTTCTAACGTTGGACAAGTGCCGGAATAAACACATGGTCTGCTACGTCACTTAAGGAACTCGGCAGTGTTTTACCCTATTTTTAATATTGGAAAATAGTCTGTAAACAGTTCATTGTTCCCAGCAAAGCGCTCTCTCTGAATATAGTTAATATTATTGCTAACATTTGCGCTGTCAGGCAGCCAGACAAAACCAGGATTTTCTATTATCTGCTCTCAGTAGGAAAATGACCCACTTCTCTGCCCACTGAGGTTTGCTCCTCTGTTCTGATTGAAGCATGATACTGTAAATGAAGGGTTACTGTCTCATGCTGGAGCTGTGCAGTTCTTATACATTTTCAAAGGGGACTGGGGAAAGGGAGGAGCGCTAAGTTAACATGTCCTAACTATTTCTCCATGGCCTCCTATGACTCATGAGACTGTATATGGTCGTCGAGAGAGATCAGCTGTGTGAGGTAACATCTTCTATTGGAACAGCGTCTGTTGATCAGGGAGTCATGCTCGCCTTGTTACACAGGACTAGGGAGTTAAAGGGGACAGTGGCCTTGGCCCTGGCAGTTTAATAGGGTCCGGGGCTCTGAGCCACTGTTGTTGCATCAGCAACTGGAGCCCCAGACCATTTAAATTACTGCCAGAGCCCCATACAGCATGGTCCAGGAGGCACTTAGAGCTGCCTGAGGGAGGCATGGTGCTGAGGTCTAGCCACGCCCCTATTGTCCAAAGCCACACCCCTTCCAGGGTCTCTGGAGCCAAGACTCCCCTCTCTTTCCCCATACACTTGCATATTGCCCAGTGACATCGGTTGCCAACTCTTCCCAGGGCTCTGAGGATATAACCCGAAGATGAATTGGGTGCAGGCTCACTCACCAACACAAGTTGGCACAATAAAATGTATTATCTCACCACCTCCCCTTCTCTCTTATATGGTGGCCTCAACGTGACTTGCATGCGGTATTGTTATAGCCCTACCTCTGTAAGCCAGCTGAATACAACTAGATTTGAGCCCTCTATTGCGGCTCACGGCTGAGTGCTAAATGGAAAAGACAGTTGCTTATTTTGTCCCCTCATAGTTGCTGGACTGTGCAGTTTTGTGTGAATGTGCAGTGGGTGTTACCAGACTCTGCATGAGCACACCCAGCAGAGAAAATAAAGAGTTTCATGTGTCAGATTAATGTTGGTTTCTGAGCCAGCGCAAAACTGGAAGAGGACTCGATTGAAAAAAAGAGGAATTCATCTTCATTATTTAAAACAGCATGAGGCTTGTTTATAATGTCCTGAAACTAGGTTTTTTTTAACTTTACCTATTCATGGTAAGTGCTAAAACCTGAAGATATTATACTGCTAATTTCAAATGAAGTACGTGGTGAGTATTGTTTAACTGAGATGTTCAAGGGGGAGGAATATTTCTAGGACAATTACATCACCTTTGCTAGACCAACCGGTCTTAAGATCTAAATTGTAAATTAAACAGCATGAGCCTTCTAAAGTGACTGAAAATTTCAGTCTCTTTTCCAGGGGGAGACTTTAGTGGTGATTAAGACTTTCATTTATTAGACAATCTAATCCAACTCCTGGATTACTTGGAAAGGAATTAAACTAGTTCAAAATGAGCGCTTCTTTACTGTAAACTACAAGAGCACAGACCAAAACAGAAGCAAATCTCCTAATGTAAGTTATAGCAAGAAGTTTACATACTGAGAGTTCATGGCATGCTAAAAGGCTATATGGAGAATTTTGTTTAATCTTTTAAGATTTAAATGATTATCCAAACTTAGAACAAAGACTAGAATACTGCTTCGTGTGGTCTTTCTCCTCCCCTATTCTGAGGCTGGGTTTGGAAGAGGAAAGAACTAGGAAATAAACACTAGAACAGTCTGATGCTAGTAGGGTTGCCAGTTGTGCGATTTTGAACCGGACAGTCCAGTATTTGAGCTTTCTGTTCAGGAAACAAATTGAGAAAATATAAATGAGAAAATATAAATGTCCGGTATTTTCTAAATAAGATGTAATGTAGATTGTGATATAATATCAAGTGTGTCCAGTATTTTTGTTAAAACTATCTGGCAACCCTAGATGCTAGGGAAATCATATTTATTGGATTTTAACAAAGGAATGCTATTGTAAGCCATGTAGTTCGGCTGACTTTTCTTAGTTGACTTGGATGTTCTGTTCGAGTGTTTGACACTCTGTCAATCACTATAGCCTGTAATGCCATAACTGTAATTCCTATAAAATCTATATGAATAGACAAGCGACAGTATGAACAAAAGTCTTCAGTTGCAGAGGGAAAACATTGCTGTTCAGAACTGCGGCTGTGTCTCTTTCGGTATAGAACTAGTGCAAGTATTGGCACTGCTGCTGTCTAAGTTGCACCGGGCTGTGTCTCCTTGGGCTGCGTTGCATTCTTTGTTAGCTCAGGTGATGGAGGACTTTGCTTTTGGAGCACAAAGACCTGAGAGCTCTCCTGACCACGCGCATGGAGTTGAGCAGTCCTAGCATGCAGCACAGTGACAGCCAGGATCTCCAAGTATGCCATTAATTTGACACAATTGTCCTAATGTATTAGCTGATTAGTCTCATCACTGGTCTGGAGAAGAACGGTGCCTATTGAATAGCTCTTTTTCTCTCTCTTTTTTTTTTTTTTTAATGCAGACTTGCTTGTCTCTGGGACTCTGTTTCTTCCCCATTTTTATCTCTGGTTCCCTTACACAAGTAGGATGTGATAGAGTTTTGCTCACGTGTATTGAATCTCAAACTTTTAAGATGTGCACTTGTAACCACCACCAAAGCAGATTTAAACCTGGCACCTCGGGAGCTGAATACTGTATAGGAGCCTCTACCCTCTGAGCTAAAAGCCAGCTGGCTCCCAGCACCTGCTGTAGAGGTCTCTTGATCTTAACTATTGCAGTGGTCTAGGTGCCACTTGCAGTACTCAGTAACCACACCAGGTGTGTGGGTTACACAGTGACTAGCCCTAATGCCTTAGATATAGAAAAGACTATGAACCTTTCACATGTACATTGAGTTCTGCCATTTTCCGACTGCTTTTAAGAGAAAATGAGTTGACTTAGTGTCTTGTGGCTCAGTTTGAGCTGCTATCCCTAAATACGTGAGGGAGGGGAGTCCATGTATTCAGTACCATAAGCAAAGCAGAGGGGAGATGTTCAAAAAGTTCAATTTTTAGCTATTTTTGACAAAACGTTTTTTCTCTTAAAACTGTGCGGTTGAAAAAAAATTCAGATATCAAAGTGGATTTTTTTTCAAGCAGCTTTAGCCAGTATATGATGCCAAAAACCTGTAACAATTGTGTGGTGGAAGCTGCGTGGCAGTGCATATAATAAATTTGTCTATTATGGCTTGCCATTAGGCTACATTTAAACTTACAGTAACACTTCTGAGGCTTGTCTGAGCTGTCAACACAGTCCCTACTTGCCCCCAAAATGCTGCTGCTGTTGTACTCTGGTGATCACGACACAAAGGTAGTGGAGTGGAAAATACTTCAATTTTATGTGCACTAAGTTGCATTGGATTTACAGGCAATACTTCCAGATTTCCTAGATGCTTCCCCTCTCCGTCCCACTGTGTTTTCATTATAGCTCTGTTGAAATTGTTTATTGTAGTAACATTTTTGAGTTGTGATGTATCCTGCCATGTCACACTAGCGCTGGTGATTGTCAAGTATATTGAAGCATCAGAACTAGCTGTCCGTGATAAGCTAGTTACAGGAGCCTTTGGGCTATGGCTAGTGACAAAGCCAGTGTGACTCAGTAACTCAAAGTATTTAATACGTAGTTTTTATTTACTAGAGTAAATGGTTTAGCACAGTGTTTCTCAACCAGTGGTACAAGTACCCTTAGGGTACTTGAGAGAAGTTTGGGGAGTATGTCCACACAACTGAAATTTGGAGAAAACTGAATTTTTGTTTTAAGTTTTACAGCGTTTTATTATTTGTGTACTTTTTACAACCAAAAATTTCATCGCCTGCCCTGCTGTGATTAAGTTGTTTAAACAAATGTGCTGCAACATTAGATAAAAATTTTATGTGTCTGAAAACTGTAGGTACTGGGGGTACTTATACTTTTTTTTAAAGGGGTACTTTATAAAAATAGTGATAGAAATGTAGCCGTGTTAGTCTGGGGTAGTTGAAGCAAAATGCAGGACAATGTAGCACTTTAAAGACTAACAAGATGGTTTATTAGATGATGAGCTTTCGTGGGCCAGACCCACTTCCTCAGATCAAATAGTGGAAGAAAGTAGTCACAACCTATTTATAAAAATAGGTTGAGAAACACTGGTTTAGAAAACATGGGATGATCTTGCAATCTAGCATGGCTTGTATGAAAGAAAAGTCTGTCTCGTAATCTAGGAGAACTCTTTGAGTGTCTCTTCAAATTATGGAGAAAGGGCAAACATTTAGCTGAGCCACACTTTTTAAGAATGACCTTCAATTGCCTTCATTTTCAGTTCCTAGCTCGAGGGATTTGGGGTCAAATTTTAGAGACGCTGAGAATCAAGAAAGCCCAATTACATTTTTTTTTAAGTGCCTAGAATACTAAAGGCCAAGTTCCATATTACTTACAAAAACTACCCCAAAACTGAGGCACCTAAAAATTAGGCCACTTGTTAAAACGTTGCCCTCAAACATGAAGAAATATGTTGACAGTCCTTCACAAGAGGCTATTAAGGAAGCAAGTCATAGTGAGAGGTAAAATAGTGTCATGGATCAGAAACCGACTGAGACAAGAACGGTCAGTTGTTGTCATAGTACCTGGCATCCCGCTACATGATCTCATTCAGGTAGTGCTAAAAATAGAAGGAATGGAGAAGTTTGGATAACTGTTTATGTGCAAATGAGGGGGGGCAGATTAATAATGGGAAGCAAAGGTAGTATATTTCAAGAGGCTGAGGGGTCCCTTTTAGGTCTCTTTAAATATTTATGAATGATCTGGTGAAAGGGGTGAGCAGCAGGGTTGGAATTAGAGTGGCCAGCTTCCTGTAGTCATGAACTAGTAAGGATTTGGGACTCTGGGTGAACCAAACTCTGAAATAGAATTGCCACTGGAAAGCTAATTCAAATAAATTTTCCACATTCTTCCACATTGCTTAATAGTCACTGCTTTGTCAGATATGCTTAAGAGTAAACTTACTTGTGGAAAATACTCAGAGAAAGCAAACACAGAAGCATAAACTGATCTCTTTGTAAGGAAACATTTATGGAAAAAGTTTTGAATTTTTTGCCTTGTATTAATACATAAATAATTACCGGTTGTGGTTACTCTTGGAGTGCATGAAAAGTACTAATGTTTGAAATTCAAATGATCTCTTTATAGCGATGCTATAGTCTTTGTATATGAAAGATGAAGTATATTCTACTCTCACAGCAAAGATAGCCACGTGATATCATTCAGATACTGATAGAAGGAATAGAGACATATGGATGAATGTTTATATGCAGATGAGGGGACAGATTAATAACAGAAAGCAAAGGTAGTATAATTCAAGGGGCTCTGAAGAGATTTATGATAGAAGAACTTGCCCATATTTGTCTTACCATGAATTGAATCTAATGACAATCTGTAAGTCTTCAATTTACCTTACATGTGAACATAGCAAACTGCCACTTCATATTTCAGGTAATCATGGTGAAATTGTACTAGTAATTTGAGGGGCTGCATTGTCTGAATTTATAAATGGTTATTGCTTTCGAAACACATCACTTGTAGAAAAATGAGACCGCTGTGGAAATGCACATCTGGCTGCGTTTCTCACAGTAGAAAATATTTTCAGAGCACATGAATTCTGATGTCAGTTAACTTTATTTAGGCTATGTCTACACTCGCGGCTTTTTGCGCGAGTAACATTCAAATGAGGCTAAACGTGGAATATCGCCAAGCCTCATTTGCATACCTAATGAGCCACCATTTTTTTCAGAAGAGGCTCTTGCACAAGAAGGAGCGTCTACACTGCCCCTTCTTGCGCAAGAAAAACCCTCTTGCGCAATGCCATTACACCTATTACTTTTCAGGAAGAACGGCATTGCGCAAGAGGGTTTTTCTTGTGCAAGAAGGGGCATTGTAGACGCTCCTTCTTGCGCAAGAGCCTCTTCTGAAAAAAATGGTGACTCATTAGGTATGCAAATGAGGCTTGGCGATATTCCACGTTTAGCCTCATTTGCATATTACTCGCGCAAGAAGCCGTGCGTGTAGACATAGGCTTAGTGTGTTTTAAAACAGTCCTAACCATGGCAATGCACAAACACTCAAAATATGCAGAACTCAAGAGAGAGAACAAGAAAAACAGGCCTGGCCTTAGGGCAAGGCAGTTTCCTTAGGCCATGCAACTTCAGGGTCCTGGACTGCCACCAGGACAGCTGAGGTGAGCACTGTTCCAGGCCCCCCTTGCTTGGCCGGATCCCATCAGCCTCCCAGATACGTTTTTCCCAACCTGGAGTTGGCGGGTCCCATTTCCCTTCTAGTTTCAACTTTGTCTGGTGTGCTGCTCCCTGGCCATGGAGGCAGTTTGGAGAGGGAGGGGGGATTTCCCTGTCAGCCTCTCCACACCCCTCTGATTTCCTCCTTCTCCCCGCAGGCAGAGGGCAGGGAGGTGAGCAAGGACCTGGAACCTTTGGCAGGAGATCTGGCTGGGTTTGAGGTACAATGTGACCTTGCAGGGCTCCAGCAGGCTCGGAGCAGGCTGTTGTTGTTCTGGGCTTTGTATGTGAGTGGGCACCCCTCCTCTTCCCCATCTCCATGATCTCCAACACCTTTATTGCCAGGGATTCATAGGGTTGCCAGGTGTCTGTTACTGACCCAAACAGTCCGGTATTTTCGCCTCCTGTCTGGGGAAAAAAAAATCAGAAAATACCGGACACCTGAAATGTCTGGTATTTTCTGTTCTTTTTTTTCCGGCCAGGAGGCAAAAATACTGGACAGCTGGCAACCCTACGACACACTTGGCAACTGGGCCCAGCCCACAGACACACACCCCTTCCCCCTACCCCCCAGTCTCCCTGCTTACCTGGTTCCGCAGGGAAACTCCCTTCTGGCTCGACCAAAAAAAACCAAGATGGCCACCGATGAAAAGGGGCCATACTATTTTAATGCTGTTTTTATTGATTTTGTTTGTTTGTTTAATGACACTTGGGTGTCATTTTTTCTCAACAACTTTGGTCTCCCTCCCCCCTTTTTTCCCCCTCAACAGAATTTTTCCCTGGTGGTTTTTTTTTTTGGGGAGTAGTGGGGGGGGGGGGGTCGATTTTTTTTGTTGAAACCATCTGGCAACCCTACCCGGGAAGGAGCTACTGGGCGTGTGTGTGCCCCTGGGGGGAGTGGGCAGGAGGTGCGCTGGTGGCCTGAAAGTGCAAGAGGCACTCCTCAGAGGAGTTTTTCCCTGCTGGGAATTGTTTCATGCTGCTTCATGTAAAAGGCAGCCCATCGTTTTGCATTTGTGAAACCTGCTCTTCTGTGGAGACTCGCTGCATGATGGTGTCATCCTCCCAGGCAAACAGACTCGAGAACCCAGCAGTTCTGCAGTCTCTCTCCTCAGAACTGCCCAAGTGCAAACTTTTTATTTTAAATCTGCAGACTAAATTCAGCATTGCTCTCTCCTCGCTTAGTGCCTGTTACATTAATTACACGTGGCTTTGGAGCCCTGCTCTCCAGGGACGCATGAAGGCCTCAGAGATGAGTCGCTGGCTCCTTCCAGCCCTTCCAAATCAATTGAGCATCCACTGGCGGGAGGCCTGCTGGTGTCAGTGTGCCACCTTGGGCCTGCAAACTCTTTGACTGGGCCTGAAGAAAAGATAACTAATTGTCCAGGTAAATGGGATTTGAGCCAAGTGACTATTTGCCTCCAATAAGAACATCATGCCTTGATCCTGTAAACACTTAGGTGCTTAACTTTAAGCAGGGGACTCCCTCATTAACTTCCTTAAGCACATGCATCGGTGTTTGCAGGATCAGGACTTTGTTCATCTCTACCTGTGGCTGTCTCTCACCTTTCTATTTGCAATAGAGATGTAGCCCTGTTAGTCTGGTCTTGCTGGAACAAAAGACAGGACTATGCAGCACTTTAAAGACTAACACCTTTAGTGTGGTTTGTTAGGTGATGAGCTTTCATGGGCCAGACCCACTTCCTCAGATCAAATTGTGGAAGAAAATTGGCACGACCATATATGCCCATTTTCTTCCACAATTTGATCTGAGGAAATGGGTCTGGCCCATGAAAGCTCATCACTTAATAAACCATCTTGTTAGTCTTTAAAGTGCTGAATAGTCCTGTCTTTTCTTTCTCTTTGCTGCCCTGTTACAGTGAGCTTGAGAGTGGGGAAAGCCGATCAACTACCCAGATTCCAGGTCAACCTAACAACTGTATGTTCATGCGAACGAATCAGAAGTCACTCCGGAGGACTAGATAGAAATGTAGCCGTGTTAGTCTGGTGTAGCTGGAACAAAAAACAGGACTATGTAGCACTTTAAAGATTAACAAGATGGTTTATTAGGTGATGAGCCTTCGTGGGCCAGACCCACTTCCTCAGATCAAATAGTGGAAGAAAATTGTCACAACCATATATACCAAAGGATACAATTTAAAAAAATGAACACATGTGAAAAGGACAAATCAAATTTCAGAACAGAAGGGGTATGGGGGGGCGGGAAGGTAAATGTCTGCTCTGAACTGACAGAATCCTCTGAACTGTCATTCATGCTTAAATTCAACACTTTACACTTAGGTTTAAACAAAGACATTAATTATCTTACCCATTACAAAGATAGCTTCCCCAATTATCACCTCTACTATCATTAGCTCACAGACATTTACCTTTCCCCCCTCCCCCGTCCCGCTTCTGTTCTGAAATTTGATTTGTCTTTTTCACATGTGTTCATTTTTTTTAATTGTATCCTTTGGTATATATGGTTGTGACTATTTTCTTCCACTATTTGATCTGAGGAAGTGGGTCTAGCCCACGAAAGCTCATCACCTAATAAACCATCTTGTTAGTCTTTAAAGTGCTACATAGTCCTGTTTTTTGTTCCGGAGGACTAGTGTACATTAGGCTGTCTGAGTATGAACCACTACTTAACAAACTTGCTCTCGTATGCTGCCCTCCTGGCTCAGCGCTTGGGTTAACGCAGATGCAGCGTACTCTGCATGGATATTAGACTTGTCTTCAGCAGTTTGGTCACTGCCGCAGGGTGTTCTTGTTAGCCAAATAGAGCAGCTATTGTGCAGTGAAGTGATCTGGACATCAAATTAGTCCTGGCTGATCTTAAAATGGGACTCCATAGAAGATGGATGTTGAACTAGAAAAAGCAGGGAGGCAAGATGGGGATTCTCTGGTCCATGCCCCCTGTTTAAGGTCCTCAGGAGCAAGTCTCTGCACTATGGGCCAGAAGCCCTGAGCCTCGGCACCCCTCATGGGGCTGAAGCTGCGAGCACCAATGGGGGGTGATCCAGTAAGCTCTGCACACTGCCCTCGCCTACAGGTGCCACCCCCAAAGCTCTCATGGGTCAGGAGCTGTAGGCAGTGGGGACTGTGGGGCTGCAGGGACATGCTGGCAGTTTCCAAATGTGGGAGCAGCTGGAGGTCAGTGCCATGCACCCCCCCTCCTGGGTTGGAGTTCAGGTGCAGACCTTGCACCCTCACCCCAGCCTCCTGCCGTGAATCCTCTCCCCCACGCCAAATGACTTGGCCTGAGCCAAGAGCCTCTTCCTGCACCCCAAATGTCTCACCCCAAGCCACCCTCCCCAAGCCTGACCTCCCAGTCAGATCTCGACCCTTCCTACACCCCAACCTTCGGCACCAGTCTGGAGCCTCCTCCCTCACCCTGTACCCCTCATTTTTGGCCCCATCCTAATATAGAGTTGCCAACTTCCCTGACCAAACGGTCAGGTTGGAAAAGTTGGCACCCCTAATCCCAGTGCCTAGGGGGAATCCTGGCCTTCTGCCCCTCCACCTGCAGGGCTGTGGGGGTGGCCCATGACTTTCTGAAGTCTGGGGATCAATGGCCCCTGGTAGAGGAAAGCTTCCCATCCACTGGGGTAAATAGTGAAGTGGCAACATTTGTGGATGATGCAATTGCCTAAGCTAATTAAGTCGAAAACAGACTACAAATTAATCTTTCAAAACTGGTGCCTGGGCAGTAAAATGGCAGATCAAATGATAAATGCAAATTAATGCACTTTGGAAATATAATCACAACTATATGTGTAAAATGGTGGGGTTTGCTGTTACAACTCAGGAGAGCTTGAAGTCATTATGGCCAGTTTGCTGAAAATAGCCCTTGAATGTGCAGTGGCACTCAAAAAAACAAACAGAATGTTGGGATTAATTAAAGGGATAGTCAAGGCAAAATTAGATTGCCTTCTATATAAATCCATGTTATGCCTGTCTCTTGACTACTGTGTGCATATGTGGTCACCACATCTCGCAAAAGACCTATTGACATTGGAAAAGGTTGAGAAAAGGGTAACAACAATGATTAGGAATATAGAACAGCTTCTGTATGAGGTCTGATTAGTAAGAGTCAGATTTTCAGCTCAAAAAACAGATGACAAAGCAGTATATGATAGAGGTCTCCTTTGTAATACAAGAGCCAGTGGTCATGAAATGAAATTAATAGATAGCATGTTTAAAACCAAAGAAAGTACTTCTTCACACAATGCATAGTCAACCTGTGGAACTCCTTGCCAGGGGATGTTAAGACTGAAACTATATCTGGTTCTTTTTTGAACCCTGTTTAAATTCATGGAAGACAGACCCAATATGGACAGGGATGGTGTCCCTACCCTGTTTGCCAGAAGCTGGGAATGGGTAACTGGGGTGGATCATTTAATGATTACCTCTTCTATTCCTTCTTGGGCACCTGGCCTTGACTGCTGACAGAAGATGGGATACTGGGCTAGAGGGACCTTTTGGTTTGACACAGTATGGCCGTTCTTATGTTCTTACACTTGGTCAACTCCAGACCAAGTTGAGGTGGGAAATTTGTTACAGGGCATCCCTGATCCTCAGCTGACTTTAAATCTCCACCATTCTACAGTAGTGCTGAGAATTTGGCAGCATGGTGTCTACTTAATGCAGCATTTGAAAAGCACTGTACCTGGAGCAATTCCAATGGTTTGACAACTAAAAAGCATATGTTGGCCAGATCCAGCCTCCCCCAAGAGTTGTCTGGGGCTGGAGGCTTTGAATTAAAAACAAAGCAAAGAGCTCATGGCTCCTGGCCCCGCTGCTACCACGTTGCCTGGCAGCTACCCTGGATTGCTGTGGCTATTTAAAGGAGTTGTGGATCCGGCCCCTGCCATGATAGCGCTGTGCCCATGAGCCATTTAAATAGGATCCTGCTGCTTTAGCCACTGCCTAGAAATTCGGTGACACAGGCAGCAGGATATAAATAGAAAGCATTCAGATCCACCCTCGGGCCACATCTTCCCTGCCCCTGATTTAACGAGACTTTAAATGTGATCGGGAAGATGCTCTACCACCTGCTGTGCTGCTCATAGTGAATCAAGTTGATGTGTAAATAACTTGCCTATTGTTCCTTGGCCTCTGTCTCTAGATCCTGGGCTCCTTTTGAGCAGAGATTATTCATGCCTGGCACATAGTTGGCATGGCTGCCAATAAATATTAATTCCTGTCTCTCTTTCCACCATTCTAATTGCACAGCATCTACACCATATTTGTATTAGTCGCTGAAACCTTTCCTGAGCATAGTCTAGCAAACACTTTCCCTGGGCTTGGGGGAATAAAAGCTTATCATAGAATCATAGAATACTAGGACTGGAAGGGACCTCAAGAGGTCATCGAGTCCAGTCCCCTGCCCTCATGGCAGAACCAAATACTGTCTAGACCAGGGGTGTCCAAACTTTTTTCAAAGAGGGCCAGATTTGATGAAGTGAACATGCGTGAGGGCCGACCATTTTGCCTGACATTCTTTGAACCATTAAAATTAAATGCAAATTAACTATTTTATGCAAAGTTTATTGCAAACGGCATACTTTTTATTTCCTCACATGGATGACAAATCTAAACAGGTGTTAAATCACTCTGCCTTTCATATCTGAAGGCCAGATGAAAAAAAAATCCAGGAAGCTGAAATATATGTCAGGAACATTGTAAAGTACATTACATATTATTGGTAATAAAGGTTGTCTGTCAACTTTTAAGTTCAAAAAATATGAACAGGAACATAACACCAAGTATACATGTTGTGTCCAAATATATTTATAACTGATTTAGACCAACTGACATTAACTGAGATTTTACAATGTATTCATCTCAATACATATGGATTCGTTGGGGGCCATAAAAGATAGATATTGCCAAATTACCTGTGGGGCCGTATTAAACCGGAACACGGGCCGCAATTGGCCCCCGGGCCGGACTTTGGACATGCCTGGTCTAGACCATCCCCGATAGACATTTATCTAACCTACTCTTAAATATCTCCAGAGATGGGGATTCCACAACCTCCCTGGGCAATTTATTCCAGTGTTTGACCACCCTGACAGTTAGGAACTTTTTACTAATGTCCAACCTAAACCTCCCTTTCTGAAGTTTAAGCCCAATTGCTTCTTGTTCTATCCTCAGAGGCCAAGATGAACAAGTTTTCTCCCTCCTCCTTATGACACCCTTTTAGATATCTGAAAACTGCTGTCATGTCCCCCCTCAATCTTCTTTTTTCTGAACTAAACAAACCCAATTCTTTCAGCCTTCCTTCATAGGTCATGTTCTCTAGACCTTTAATCATTCTCGTTGCTCTTCTCTGGACCCTCTCCAATTTCTCCACATCTTTCTTGAAATGCGGTGCCCAGAACTGGACACAATACTCCAACTGAGGCCTAACCAGCTTGATGCGTGTTGATAACCCAAATAGATTCATGGATATGGTGCTAAATGATACCACTTGCAATTTTTCTGATTCACTAGCCTAGTGACAGTAGCCATCCATGTGTGGAAAATTTTACCTTGCAGATCAATAGCAGAGCACTGGTTGGCTAGACCTACAGCTAACAGGAAAAGCACTGGTAGAAAGCAGATGGAGAGCACAGTATGTGGCTGGCACGACCATTATGTTGAGATTGCAACCCAAGAGGTAGGAGAGGGGGAAAGAATAAGTATTTAAAAGCAATTATTTACAGAGGGAATAAATACACTGAACTAAATGGCTGGTAGACACTCAGCACTGAAGGGCAATGTATTCAAATCACAGCTGTACCATAAACGATGTGAGGGCAGGCAGACAAAATGAAGAGATGTGATGATGAATTGAGAAGGGGAAAGCTCCTGATTTGAGGAAAATAAATGGCACTGGTTCCTCTCTGACCATCTGCTTGTGCTGTGATTGAAAAGTCAAGAGATAACAAGGCTTGCCGGAGCCATGTTTGGAATGTGTGCCAAAAATGAGCCCAGTATGGTTGCCTTAATCTGTACGGCACACTGAATTAGTTGAATGCAGCAAGTTTGTAAATCATTGATTCGTGTCAGTAAACTCCATTCCAGTTGTATTCTCATGAGCTACATCTTTCTGATTGAGAGCAAACCAACCTGTGTGTGTCTTTCTTGCTTACAATTAGAAGCATTTGCTACACTTACTAAACTGTGTTAGACTCCAGATTTTAAAGGAAAAAAATGTGGTTAAGTGTCATCTGTGGCTTCAGATGAAGCCCTCCCCCAATATGTCATTGGTCATCAATATTGTGAAATGTTACAATGTAAGGAGGTGTGCGTGGAAATACAAAAAATGATTAAATGTTCAAGATCTGTCAGCAGCAGCAGTGTTAAACAGGGCTTTTGTCAGATGAGATGTATGTTCACATGTCTGTCTGCTTGCAAATTGAGCATTGTAAGGCAAAACAATGGATGCTCATTTACATATAGAATCAACAGGGTAGCAAGTCCTGGGTGACTATCCTAGATGCATACAAAGGCAATGGAATATGGGAGCATAATGTTTAAAGCAAAGAGGATGTCCCATGATCCTGCAGCTAAGAAGCAAATGATTCTTTGTTAATTATAAATGGATCTCAGCCACCCTTGTTTGAAAACTCCAAGGAAAGCTTTTGGTGAGAAATATCTGAGGCAGAAGGTTAAGTTCAGTTCCTAGAAGTGAGCTGTGTTTGTTTCACGGGTGCTCCTGTTTCCAGTCTCCTTCCTTACCGTCTTATGACTCACTCTCTCTGATCTTTAACAACAAGCTTATAGTATTCACTGTACATGTATCTCAGTGCTGTGATGTTAGGCAAAACGCTGGCCCTGAGCTACTTTTACAAGCTGCGGTGTATGCTAATCCTTTTCAGGACAGGTGTTTGAGTAGCCAGAGTTTGGAGCTGGAACTCCTAAGGGGGTACTTCAAAGGGACAAGGACTGGGGTGCACCTATTGTTTAATTGCAAGGCAAAGTAAGGCCTCCAGAGGAGAGTGCTTGAGTGAGCAGCAGGCTGGTGTCCGTAGGGAGCTGACAGCTAGCTGAGTACAAGCAAGACGCCTCACAGGTGGGGGGCTAGAAAAAGTACTAAGGTGAGTCTCTGTCCTGAGCACCCTGGGAACCATCACATTAACTTGAAAGGAGTGCAAGGTTCTGTTAATCTTGCCTGGAAAACCAATGTGGGAGGGGAGAGACCAAAAGCACTTACAACCTGTTCAGTTGTAGGAACGTTATGACACCACCTACTTAAAACCCTTGGGTAAGCCAGTTTGAGAGAAACTTTTTTGAAAGTGGAGCATGTAGAGAAATGACATCAATCACATTTCTGCCGAAACCCTGCCATCTGTCACCGACGGCCTAGATGCCTCTTTTGCTCCCCAACAAGTCATCCTCCAGGCATTCACACTTGCTTGCTCTGGGAAGTGCTTGTGTAGCTCTTCGTAACAGGAAACTTCCTTTCTTCTCATTTCATAACTCAGCAAAGCATGCAACTAACAGCCCTGACAGCTACAGTATTGCTGGTATCGGCATTGTCCCATGAAATGAATGGGGTGAATGTTACAAGCTCTCCGTCGACTCGGAAGGAATATCTGCAGCAGTTATACTGCCTTCAGCTTTTGAAGATTTTTTCTTTGTGACCATAACAGCTTGAGACTTTCCTTAATAAAAGCTGAGGCTCTAGAAAACAATGGAGGCTTGTCTGTATTACCCACAGGATTAATATTTCAGGCTGCTCTCTGGGGAGACCCACCCCACATTCTGGGAAACATTGGGGTAAATTATCTGATGAACACAATGGCACGTGTTACTGCATGGAAGAGCAGAGTCCTTAAGTCATGAAAGGCGGCGTTCATTCAGCTCACATGAAGCCTGAAGAGTTGGACTCCATAGAGCTGAAGTGAGGGGTGGGAGAACAGGATGGTAAAATCCACCCAGCAGCTCTGGGTGAGAAGTGACCCTGCACCCATCTTTAAAGCTGCAGCTCTAGCGAATAGGCTACGCTGCTAACCACCTCTTCATGCCACTCACATTGTTTAGTCGGGCTGTCCCTGTCTGCCTTACTACCTCACCCAGGAAAGGGGTCCATCATGCACGTCGCTGTATACGTGCATAGCAAATCAGCTCAAATGAGATCACCTAGAGGGAGAAGAGAGCTCAAACAGAGGAGGCGATGCCGAAGGGCCCACTGAAAAGGTGGCCAGAGGTGTGAGGACAGGATGTCTGAGGGGAGCGGGGCTGTGAGCAGACAGGTGAAGTAGAGTCCAGAGGCCATAGAATCATAGATGTTGCAGGAAGAGTTTCTTTGAACTGCAGAGTTGTGGTGGGAGCACGATCCAGATGAGAAGATCCAGGATGGAGATCAGAGAGGAACTTAGCACTCAGTGGCCCATTCGGTGAGGTTACGTGTGAAAAGAGATGCCACAATAATTGAGGGTGGACAGGTAAGATCAAAGGTGATCTGGCATCTGAGGATGTAGGGAGCTATGATCAATGGATTAGAAGTAGAGAGTAGGTAAGAGATTGATTTTTGACAGACGAGGGAGGTAGGGAAAAAGCTACCGGAAATAGTAAAGGAAGTGGAGGATTTGCGATCAGTCCTTTCTTTGCTTTGATTTTCACTGACTTCAAGCTAAGAGAAGAGTTGGGGCTGGAGTAAGGGGAGCTCTAAGATGATTGAATCCCATGGCTTCTATCAGTTCAAGTAAATGGAGAAAATGTGACCAGGAAAATGGTAGAACGTGCAAAGTGGAACATCCACACGGCTTCTTAACACTCTCTCTTGTGAAATGACCACAAAGAAAACACATCCTACTAGGTTCCCTTACAGACTGAAGAGTTTAAGTGTGACTCCAACTGGGTGTCAAAGATCTTTATTTGTTTGGCTTTTTTTTTTTTGTTCTTTGATCTGATTTCCTTGCTGTGATTACCAAGTGTACAGAGTGTTTGCCTCAGTAAACTTAATCAATGCCAGTGGGAAATTATCAAGCTGAAGAGAAAATATCTTGTTTCCTGTAGCCACTTTGTAGACCATTTCAAATGCCTGAGTTCTAATTATTTGTATGTAACCTAACTTTGTCTTTCTAGCAGTTTGTTTTCTTATCTAATTGTCTGACATGAATGGTTAAATACTAAATTCAGATCTGTATGAATGTATCATTATTTAATACTAAATTCATAATAAAGCAAACATGTATTTACAGTCACTTGACCTTTAGGCTTCCAAGTCCAGAATATCAGTCTTAATGCTCTCTTTTTTACTTTTGTTGTGAACCACTAGTACAAATTCAAACAGCCTGCAATGCTGTCTGTTAGGTTTTACAATATTTTGAGCAAGTAAAGCACATTACAATTAAGACTTGATTTTCCTTTTCAGGACTGGATGTACTGGCAGCAATCAGGAATCCGAGAACAATCCTGTCCTGTCATAGTTTTCACAAATGCTTAGTCTCTGAATTTCTCTAATTGTGATTGACTATGTAGCATATGTTCAGACAGAGCCAGCTACCCTACCAAATGGATCCAATGTATGGAGAAATAAGGTAGTAATGAATATTCCCGGTTTCAGAAATCTCTTGTTGTCCCATTGTATATTATTCTTATTGCATAATACTTGGCACTTTAAATATGTAAAAATGCCATGTGCAAACTCTGGTTATCTACACCAGATGCAAAACAGGTACTTCACTGATCTTGTTAGCTCTTTTTTCCTTTAGCTAGTCTTACAAAAAATAGCCCCTCTCAGGCTTTCTCTGCTAAATTTTCTATAATTCATACAGTTATAGTATGAAACAACCAGATTAAATAAACATATGTGCATGGCATAGGCTATGTCTTTGCTATAATGTACACAGAAATGGGGGTTTTGCTTTCTCTCCCTGCCCCCCAGAGGTTCTAGGTAAAAGTAATGAAGTCCTAAGGCCAGCTCTGCCTCCCACAGAAGTCAATGGGAGTCAGATCAAGCCATTCTAAAAGCAATTTTGTCACTGGAATGACACAGCCAATAACATCAGCATCAATGCTGCTCTTCAGTTAGAGCCATGGGCATTAGCAGCACACTTGGCAACACCTCTAGAGCCAAAGTTGTTGTAGAGTTTGAAGATAAGAGGCAGGGGAATCTCTGAGAGATGGTTGTAAAATGGAGGAGGTCAAACTCTGCTCTCCTAGGGGCTGCATGTGTGTAAATAAGAGCAAATATTTTGCGTGTGTGTAAATAAGAGCAAAATTTGCCTGTGCATGTCATACAGCTAAAAGCTCTTATCTATAATGTTATGGGCCTTCACCTCAATTCCCATATAGGAAACAAATCTGGTCAATAGTGATAAATAACCACTGTTCCCTTCCTTTGTAACTGTCCAATTGCTGTTCTGGCTCTAACAACTGAGTTAATATATCGCATGACTGACTTTTCAATGACCCTATGCAAAGGGTAGGTCCAGTTGACAGCTACATTATATATGGCTGATCCTTATTATTCAGAGCCTGACTCTGCCCAAGCAGAATGAGTAACATCCATTCACGTCCGTCCGAGTTACTTGTATTCTGTCCAGTGTGGGAGAACTGAGGCCCTGGATTTTACTGTGGTCTGTGATTTCATTCCTTTCAGGCACAGAGTGCAGTTAGTAAGCACAGGGAAGGATATTGTATTACGTGAGTCACCTGATGCATACTAAGGAGAAATGGTGGTTATAGTAATAATACAGCTCATTACCTTCCACATAGTGAAGTGGAGACACTAGAGTAGGTGGTATAAATACAGCATGCTTTGCATAATCGCGTGAAAAAGCCGTGCAGGGCTCACTGCTGCTTTCATGAAGAAGCTGGAAATAATTGAAAAGAGCATTTGGACGCTGCCGGTGTTTTTAAAATCAAGGCAAGTTACTGGACACATTTAAAAGCCCAGTGGGGTTTTATAGGAGGTAAGTGAAGGCAGTCTCTAGCTCCATTGTAGCTGGTTGTAGACTAAATTAGTGGGATGTTGGCAGGCTGTGAAGTGCCTGTAATGGACTCGGCTGCTGAGTTATGCAGAGCTGATTATGCTAAACGATCAGTGAAACATCTTTCCTGGAAGGGCTCTGTTTAACTTTCCATTCCTCTATACAATTGGGAGCCAGTCTTGCCTTGTGTGGCCCTTCAAGGTCTCTAAAGCACAGTCAGAACTGGGGTTCTGCTGCTCCTCGAGGGGCAGGCCACAGAGGCTGCGGAGTGGTGAAGACCAGTGGTAGATCTGTCCATGGCAAGGTAGACAGCTAGCCTCTGTGTGGGGAAATAAGGGCAAAGCTACTTGGTCTGGGATTGTGCAGATCCTCTGGCCAAAATGTCCCCCACAGGGCACTGCAGGGGTAGGAACATGGGAATAATAACAGCCAAGCAGCACAGTATGCAGTAATGACACAGCTGTCTAATCTATCAAGGTCATGTAGTTGTAGGAAGCTTGACTTCCCCTTCCTTCTGTGGAGTGGGGTGAAGGTGAAAAAGTGCCAGGAATGTTCATGGATAGGGTGATGGAGCCTCCACACGAGTTGCTTATCCCCCTCCTTCAGGGAGCGAACCATGAAGCCATCCCCACTGTCCGTGTACAGCAATCCTAAATGTCATGAGAACTTTGGCTTCCATTGTGGCAGACAAGTCCCTCAATGGGCCTGGCCCAAAAGCCAATAAACTGAATGGGGAAACTCTCATGGATTTGAGACAGTTTTAGATCAGGCCCTGTGGTCACACAAAATGTAACTGGATGAATGGCAAGAGCTCTGCTTGTTTCTGATAAAATGCAGACAGAGCTGAAGCTGAGTTGTAAGACTATAACTGCCCTTAAGCAGTGCTGCAATTTATTGCAACCTTCTCAGCTGTCCTTAACCACCACCTTTAATGGTCAGAAGGTTGCTGGCTATTGGTCCCTTACATCCTGTCTATGTGTGTGTAGGTATATCATCTGTCTTAAAATCGTGGTGTATATTTTTCATGGCCCTGATCTAGGGAAGCACGTGCTTAAACTAAGCACATATTTGAATGCTGCGCTGGGTCAGGGTCTTTTTACCACCCTGATTCTTTTTCATCTTTACCACCAGCACTGAGAAAATGAGACTGAGAGATAAAGATCACTGGTGTGTGGCTTTTTTAAAAAAAGCCGGAATTTTTTTTATTACTAAAGTATCGAGGATCCCTAACAACAGACCAGGAGCCTTCTATACTAGGTGCTCTACAAACACACACATCCCGCAAAACCTTATTTGCATGAGTAATCTATACTCCTACAAATAATCCCATTGATTTTTCACTCGGCAAAGATTTATAGGATTGGGTTCAAAGCAATGCTCTCTGTAAGCTATGCTTTTGTGCGGCTGCTCAGGAGACATTCAAATGCCGCCCAGCTGATTAGCAGAGTGCCCACACCTAGGTTTTGTGGTTTTATTTTGTTGGCCCTGTGGTGCACGTTTACACAAAATTTATTCTATATGTGGATGGAAAAAATCGTCCCATGGATGGGAAAATATGAGGGGGAACTTTAGTCCATAGGTTTGTAGCTCACAAAGGGTAATGTCAGTGACTGATTCATTTGTATCTTTGCTGATATTCAGAATTTTCACTCCATTTTAAAGGTGTTCTTGACAAACGGCAAAGGTACTCTGGTATTTTTTCCACTGCATGATTGATTTTAAGCAAGTGGGGAAAACAACTTTGACACTGATAAAGCTCGTTATGTTTTACCTCTTGTCCATTTACCCACATCCAGGGCTGCCCTTACCATGAGGTGAATTGAGGCAGCCACCTCAGGTGCCCGATTGGGAGGAGGGGGCGGGGTGCCACTAGGACCCAGAAAGAAGAAAATTGTGTTTGCTGTTGTCCTAAGTGAGGGGAATGGGGGTGTCATTTGAGCTCCCCGCCTCAGGTGCCAAAATGTTGTGGGCCAGCCTTGCCTGCATCTTAACTTAGTTATTTCCTAGCTATGGGTTTAATATAAATCTGGATAAAAGCTGAGTTATCAGAACTGGGGTGGGAATTTATGCCTATTGCAAGGATTTTGCCCATGAGAGTAACTGGATCAACACGTATGGTACGTTGATCATGTGTGTCATGTGGCGTGATCCTTTGTCTGACTACAAGTATCTGAAACGCCAGAGAAAAAACAACTTGGGCTTGAGAAAGGAGCAGTTGTGGTTGCTGAAGGGCAATCCCCTTTCTTCCTAATAAAACCACACAAAATTTCCCCTGGGAGCTACCAAAGTTTATGGGCTCCCAAATTCAAGGGATCTATGGGGAAAACAAGAGCATACTCGGATTCCTCAAAGGATGGCTAAGCCAATGACTCCATGACTCCAAACATCTAAGTTCTTGAGCATTGTTTATGGCCCTCCCCAAACAAGTGCCTAGAACCTCATCCAGCATAGGATAGTGCTGCCAGGAGCCTGCTATGCTCATATTGTCCTCTGCACGGGGACTTACCGGGGCATTGTATAAACTCACTCTTGTGATTCCAGGGTACTTGCAATTATTTTAAAGGGAGACAATAGAACTGGAGACTTTGTGGCCAAAGGGGAGGAAAAACAAATAGGAGGAGATTTAAGGGAGAAGAGAACTTTTCATTTGTGCTTCAGCACCATCCAGAACAGTTTCAGAGGGGGAAGCATGTTAGGCTGTTGTAGCAAAAACAAGGAGTCCTGTGGCACCTTTTAAAGACTAACAGATTTATTTGACCACGAGTTTTCATGGACCAAAGCCCATTTTGTCAGACGCATAAAGTGGAATCTTCAGTTTGGCAGGGATATACGGCTACATGCAAAGTTGGGAATAGGTCACATCCACCCATGGCCTTGTTAGCATCGGGTCTTCACATAGTAATAGAGACTGTTTTAGCAAAAACCTCTGCATGTATCTGTAAATCCCTGCCAAACTGAAGATTCCACTTCATGCATCTGACAAGGTGAGCTTCAGCCTATGCTCAAATAAATTTGTCCGTCTGTAAGGTGTCTCAGGACTCTTTGTTCTGGATAAAAAAGATACAATACAGCCTTTTCTCCAGAGTCTTAGGGTCGTCAAAATAGTGAAATACAGTGAAAACTTTTTTTTTTTTGAGCAATCACAAATCCCTGTTGTCTTCCTGCCTCTGCAATCAAGAGTGTTTTTTTTTTTGTTTGTTGGCTTTTCTCCTAAAAAAAGAGAATTGTATCTCTTGAATGGCTTTGTTTTATGAAAAACAGTACTGCTGGTGAATCAAATGTTTCCTGTTTATCAGTACACATCAACCCGAGTATTATTTGCATGCACAGAGCACTATTATACTGTTTGATTTACGCAACATTGTTCTCTGAAATTGCTGATGCTGTGCTAAATTTCCTTGCTTTTTCAAGTGATGGAATAATAAGAAGGAACTCTGTGGTGCAGGGGGAGGAGGAAGAGGAGAACGAGTTCCAGAGCGAAACTAACCAAGCCCTGTTATATGCAGCTTTGGAATTCTCACTGTCTCTGAACTCAGAACCGATTCCAATAGGTCTCTACGTCTCCTGCTTGCCACATGCGAAGGGCTGCCTTCTCCGGGGGGAACAGCATGTCCCACCTTCTCCCCTCTGTTCTCCTTACTCTTCCCCCAAGAAAAACCGCACATGCACACAGGAGCGTAGCTGTTGGCTTTGTGTAATTAGGAATTTCCCAGTTCTGCCCTACCCTCATCCCCCCCACCATTAGTCACTTGTTCCACTTCCATTTCCTGTGCCTATGGGTGCTAAGGTTGGTGGGATTTGTTCTTCATTTTTTCCACTCACGTGTAGATGTTTCAAATCTCAAACAGGTAGCTTCAGACAATCCTCTCTTACTTGTAAACAGCCTAGCAGAAGAATGTCCCCTATTTTCCCTCCTCAAAGTGACACCCAGAGCCGTAGTCCTGGGTTGAACAACCCCAAGTTCTACTGAAGGTACAATACATCACAACCCTACAGAGCCATAAACAAGCTTCAAACCACTAGGAAAAAACAGGTTGCCAGCTTCCTAAGGGAATTCATGTCCTCTAGCCTTGAAGAGGCCTGAAATACTGACCTTAAATGTATCTATTTTTAGGTGGAAGGGGGAGCTATTTTAGTTCACCTTCAGCACTTCTCTGTGAGCGTTGCACAGAGGATCGTTCTAAGTGAGTAGTCTGGCTTTACAGGCGAGCTCTGACAAAGAGTCCCAATAACTGTTTGTAAAAATACATAAAATAATGAGACTAGTTCTTCTGTGACCTGCTGGCATAGTGAGAACAGTGCAGTGGTGCTGAGGAGAATTTATCAGCACCAATTTGAAATGCCTTCCATTGAGTAATGCCGTTCTCTTATAGGCACGCTTCCCCATTCTGTTCTAGACCTCTTGTGATGGAACGTCCGGACGTGTATAGAATTACACACACACCCCTCCTGTGTACGTCTTCACCATCAATGTCTTCGTCTACCTCCAGTTTATGATAATTTTAAGTCCACATTTGCAATCAAACAACAGAAAACACCCTTCAAACGACCTTCCATTGTTAAAGTAACCCCTCTCGAAGCACAGACTTGCCTGAGCAGCCTCGCGGCCAGCACCCTGGCTTGCTTGAACAAGGAGATCTGGATTTTTGTTCCCGGCTCAGTCATTCACATGCTACATCACTTCCCCTCTGTGCTGCTCTTTCTCTTTCTTACAAGCATTTCCCCAACCCCACTGCCACACACATCCTTTCTTTTCACTTTGCTCTCACTAACTCTCCAAGACAAGCAGTGCCTCACAAGTTGTACAGGGTCTGATTGTACAGGATTCAATTCCCTCTTGGGTCACAGACTATCTCAGTGACCCTGAGAAAGATACAAAACTGTAAGGAACCCCAAGAAATCATTAAGTCTAATTCCCTGCACTCCTGGCAGAACCAAGCACCATCTAGGCCGTCCCTGACAGGTGTTTGTTTAACCGGCTCTTGAAAATCTCCAAGGATGGAGATTCTACAGCCTCCCTGAGCAATTTATTCCAGTGCTTAACCACCACCCTCCTTGTAACACCCTTTGAGGTACTTGAAAGCTGTTACCATGTCCCCTCTCAGTCCTTTCTGTTCCAAACTAAATAAACCCAATTCTTTCAGTCTTTTCTCATAGGTTGTTTTTTTCTAGACCTTTATTCATTTTTGTTGTTCTTCTCTGGACCTTTTCCAGTTTGCCCACATCTTTCCTGAAATGTAGCTCCCAGAACTGGCCATAGAACTCCAGTTAAGGCCTAATCAGGGCAGAGTAGAGCGGAAGAATGACTTCTTACGTCTTGCTTACAATGCTCCTGTTAATACACCTCAGAATGATGTTAATGATTATAAGTAACTTAGCTTATCTAAGACAGTGAAATGCTCATCCATAATGGTGATGGGGGAGGGGTGGGAATTGTTTCTTGATGCCACCTCGGGTGATCAGCTAGCCCCTGAGCATGTGAGTAAGAACCAGCCAGCCCAATATATGAGCATCTTCTCTTGATTGCTCTCAATGCTGCCTTTGAGCACTGACCACCCCATCCAGGGTCCCATCTGCAGTTGAGGCCAGATCTGATGTTTCAGGGGGAGGAGGAAACCCCAGAATTACTGTCTTCTCAGATCTGAACTATATGGTGACTCCCCTGTAGTTCTGGGTCCTAAACATTTTTCAGTCTGGGTCCACTTCAGTTACTTAGCAACATCTGCAATAACTTGGTATTGGTGACTTGGTAAGGAAAAGTTTCTTTAAAAAACTACGTATATGCTTCCCTGAGGAGTCGATGGGACGGTGGTAAAGGTGAAAGAAAGCATGCATTTAACTACATACATGGATGACACTCAGGTTTTTGGGTTTTGTTTGTTTTTAAATCAGGGTCATAGAGCTGCTGACACATCCCTTACAAGTGTAATCTGTGCTTCAGGGAGGCTATTTTGTAGCGTTTGCATAAAACCGATCACATGCTGGGAAAGAAACAGGCACAAACGAAAGGCTCTCAGGATGCACTGTGCAGCTATTGCTGCAGCCTGAATTTCTTCCTTTGGTGGTATCTGAATGGAATACTCTAAATCAAGGGGTACGTGTCAATCTAAACCCTGAAGCCCAGCTATTTAATATATGGCTGTTACACAGGCAGCTACTAGCCCAGAGCTAGAGGCCAGTCAAGAGGTAAGTGAAGCTTTTGACTTCTAGTACTATCCTTCCCTCCCTCATGTGTGTGGGGGGTGGATGAGCGGGGGTTTCCATTTGACAGCGTTACTATTCTATTTGTTCACGTTCTTATACTGCACTCATCACTTAGACATCCGCAGTTTTTCCCAGTCTGGCACTCTTGTCATGGGCAAGCGTGTTTTGGGGCCTTCCTTTGAACACATACTGACAGAGTTGGGTCTGAATTCCTTCAAGACAGAAGTCCATCAAAGATTATTCATCTTGGCTGGAGATTTGAGGCAAAAGGGCCAGTAGTTCCCATTAAAAATATGAAGAACGCAATGTCTCTGAAGTGCACCATTTCCTCCCCACCAAAAAACAAAATAAGGACGCTCAAATGATATGGAGAGGATTTTACCTGCCTTCACAGACTGCTTTACAGCAGTCCAAATTCTTAGGCTTGTCAGAATTCGATTTTTCTTGAGGGGTTTGTCATTCATGTTTGATTTTTAGAATATTTTCCAATTATAGAATTAAATGTTCAGAATCATGGAAGGGAAGTCAGACAATTATTATATTTTTTTTACTATCAGTAAAATCATTTTCCTTCATTAGTGTACATTTGAGAAATGTTTATTTCACCAATAAAAATCAAATCCTTCCAAGCCTAGATATGGTCAGACCAAAAGGCCCGAGAGTACCTCCCTCTAGACATTCTCTGAAAAACTGAAATTGAGCCAAGTCAAGGATTCCCAGAAGGGAATACTGGTAGCTCAGTCAACCATATAGATGTCTCCATGGGATGTACTGTCCCTTTGACAGTTTCCCTGAAAGTTTCAAAGCTATATTAACTGGATTTGGTTGTTCAATAGCTATTTGTGGCATTTATAAATCAGTTTTCCTGGTAGCCATCTCATCTGTTCAAAGCTAAAAGCTTTGTCTTGACAACTCCACTGTTTTTTGTGTGTGTGTGTTTTGGTTTGTTTGTTTGTTTGTTTTGTGTGTGTTGGTTTTTTTGTTTGTTTGTTTTGTTTTTGCATGCCCAGAATGCCCCTTTTGTATCCTTCCAGAAAGATCTAATTGTACTGTTGAGGTAGAACATGACATTCCAAAAGACAGAAAAAATATTAGGCACAGCAAGATGTCTTGTAACTGACTTGGCTGACTGAATGCTTCTTCTGAGATGCCATTCAAGGTGAATAAATGGGTCTCCCTATGAATTTTATCGATAGTCTTTGTTTTAAGGTGTAATTGAGGCACTCTGGGATGTAGACACCTCTCCATTGGATTGGAAAAGTTGCTTTGTATACGTCACTGAATAAACATCAGATGGTGAGAGTTTTCAATGGCTAGTGATTTTAGTAGGACAGTTGTCAGAGACATAAATGTTATTTCCCATTACTAACATCCATTCTAGGTCTTGTTAGCTGTGCATCATGCCATGTTACTTGATGGTGCAGTTTTTTTGATGGCTACGGAAGCCACCTAGAAAGAACTATCACTGCAACAGGGCGAAAGATCTGGTTTTCTGCAAAAACCTCACTGTCTTCAAAACTCACATCAATACCAGCCAGTTAAATCTGGGATGAATAAGACCCATCCGTTCAGAATAGTGATGAAATAATCCAAAATGTGGTGACTCCTCTCATTTGGACCTAAAACATTTGGATTCAAGGGTACTGTGGCGGGGTAGCCCCGCCCCTCCCGAAAGCCGCCGGCACGCCGCGGAAAGGGGGGGAGGACTCACCCCCCGGGACGGCACAGCCCGCCGCCCGCGGCTTCAGCGCAGGGAAGCCGGCGCACCGGCCGGGGAACGAGCCGGGGCGGGCGGGGGCGAGAGGAGCCGCCGGGACGCCGCAAGCATAGCAGGGGGGCTCACCCCCCGTAGCGGCACAGACCGCCGAGCACGGGGCGAGAACGGGGGGGCCGGCACCCCGGCCGGGTGACAAGCCGGGGCCGGCAGATAGCGCCGGAAGAGGACGGGGGCGGGGTGACGTCAGGGTGACGTCACATGATGCCCGGCCCGGGGAGGGGCCGCAGGCAGATGAAGGCACGGACGTCATCTGCCTGCGACCGGCGGGCCATTCAAAAGCGGCCGGGAGCCAGGCAAGGGGGGGAGAGGCCGAGGAGACGCTTCCCCCGCAAGGACCAGAGAGCGTAAGCTGGTGTTGGAGGCCCTGGGTGGGGGCCGAGGGAGCACCCAGGTGAACCGATTGGTTCCGGGGGAAGAAGTGGCCCAGGGCAGGGACGTGGACCCTGAGAGCAGGGGAGTTTAGGGGTCTCAACCCCCCCTGCTAGGTGGGGAGTCTTTCCCTGACCTTAGGGCCCTGGGCTGGGGTCCGGAGCGAGGGCGGGCCCGGACCCCCTTCCCCCAACCGCCGTGGGGCACGCACAGAGTGAGTCGCGTGGAGTGGAAGATGACTTTTGGTAACTGAGGGGGCGGACTCAAGCCCCTCCGGGGGTCAATCCCCTACAGGTACTAAGCCTTTATTGAGATGCAGTGAGGAATGCAAGTCCTAATGGGAAGGATTAAGTGAACAGTACTTCACAATTCAATATTCTTCACAAAAGATTGGGGGAAGTTTTTTCTGGAGTAGTTGGATGAGAGAATGAGCTCTAAAAAACACTTCAATAAGAGCCATTAAATTTCTTGACAATATATAATAAGGAAAGTAAGGACAGTTGACTTCCCAAATGCTCTTACAGAGCACTAGAGACAAATATCTAAGTACTAACAATACAGTGTAAGCATCTGCACTGTAAAGTTTACAAATATTTTTCTTCCAAGTACACTTTTATAGGTACACTGTGTCTTCCTACACAACAAAGCCTGTGATTGAGATGATAAAATGTGTTTTTAAATGTCTTCTGTCTCCACATCTGTTAAAACTAACTTACAATACTTGGTGTGGGGTTAATTTTTAAAATATTGGTTAAACGTGCAGCCAGAGACTGGAATGTAAACAAACTTTTGCTTATAGCAACCCTACAGTATCTATTACAGACTGCTGCAGTTTCTTAGAAAGCATGTCTATTGACCACTGATTATCAATAGCTACCTATAAATGTTGCCTTAATGGAAAAGTGTTCTCCAGAAATAGATAGAGATGAGAGAACAGATCTTCAATAGCCAACGTAACACAGACCATCCTAAAAAGCAGAAAAAGAAATACAATGTGAAATGCCTTTCTTTTCCAGAAAGGCTGCTATTACCTTTATGTGTAAGTAATACATACTGCATTTATCTTAATGTGCATGTGTTACATTATGGCTATGATCAACAGAAGATTTTGGTACCCACAACAGGCACATACGAATGCCACAGAAGTGGTGTTAATTGTGTAATGATATTCTCATTGGTCATAGCTCCCTCCTCCCACTTCAACATTTGAGAAGGCTGCTTATTATTCTCCTGGCATGAATAACATACATTCTTGTTGTTGGCTTATGGTGATGGTGCCAGAAAGCTGCAGCTGAGATCCAGTCCCTGTTGTTCTAGGTGTTGTACAAATATCTAAGTATTTACAGTCTAAATGGATAAATAACAGTGGAGCAGTGGGGAGTATCATTCCCATTTTACAAATGGGGGCATTGAGGCACAAAGACCAAATGACTTGCCCAAGTCCACATTAGGGAGTCTGTGGCAGAGCCAGGAACTAAACCAGCATTTCTATTGGTCCCAGTCTCTTGCCGCATGCTGCTCTTTATGGATGAAAAGATCCATGGTATAACTGTGGCACATATGTCTTCAAACATATCCCATGCTCCTGGATTCCCTCTGTAGGTGATGGGAGAGCTAGACTCTGATACTGCTGCTCCAACTCCTTCACTTTGCTTGTGGCTTTACTGGTACGCACATAAGCACAAACTCCAGCTAGACGGAGCTCTATAAACAAGTACAGAGCCTATGCAGAAATCAAAACTGCTTTGGATTTACACAACAAATTCACTCCACTTTTAGATGAAGGATGGCATGATAAGCAAAATTTACAAATATGACCTATGTAATGTGCAGAATAGCTGTTTAATCTCCTCCGTGAATTAAATATACACTGAACTGTTCTTTGCAACCTGCCTGCTCATCGGAACAGATGCTTACTCACCTATGACACTATCATAATGCTGTCTTTGTCTGTATCCATCAGCAAGTAAGTGCAATGGGTTCAGGTGGATTAAAATGAAAGGTTTAATTTTTAAGGCTATCCTAAATGCATAGTGCCATGTTATCTGCTGATGTAAATTGGTGTTGATCCACTCATTTCAGCGGATGAATACTGTCTTCCTCTAGCTAAGGATCTGGCCCTTAGTGCAGAGAAGATGAAGACAGCTGATCTATCAGGTTACGTCTACACTACAGGGTTTTTGCACAAAAACAGCTGTTTTTGTGCAAAAACCTGCAGCGTATCCATACCTCAAGCGTGTTTTGCACAAGTAAATTTACAGTGAATCGACAGAACAGAGGGCTTTTTGCGGTATAGGTATTCCTCTTTCTATGAGGAATAACTCCTTTTTGCGCAAGAGCTCTTGCACAAAAAGCTGCGTGTGGACAGGAAACAGGGGTTGCGCAAAAACAGCCTATCAGAAAAAGCACAGGTGCCCTGGTGGCCATTCTGTTACTGGAAATCAGAGTTTTCTTGCGAGAGAGCGTCCATGTAGTCCGGATGCTCTCTTGCACAAAAGCGCATTGCTTTTGCAATGCACTTTTGTAGTGTGGACGCACTCTTGTACGAGAAGTTTTTGTGGAAGATCTCTTCCACAAAAAGCTTCTCGTGGAAGAAACCTGCAGTCTAGACGTAGCCTCAGATGGCAACACTTATTTCCAAATAATTTGTTTGCTGTCTTGACAGACTTGTGTTTTCGTACCTGTGCAACTATTATGCTAGAGCTGCTTCAGTTATTGAAATTTGACATTTTTTAATATTCTGAAGTAAGAAACCTCTGGGCTTTGATATTCCCTTCAGGCATTCCAACCATGTCATATTTTCTTTCTCCTGATAAATCACCTTTTTTATTCTTGGCAATTCTTCATCTTCCTAATACGGTCTGAATTTTTCCTCCAATTCAAAATATTGGAACTTCGTGGCTTTTTTTTAAAAAAAAAAAAACACAACATACTTAAATTTCATTAAATTTCATGCAGAGAGCCTTGACAACCAACAAATGACAGAAGCTGTCGATTATTTTTATAGTGACTATATTTGTTTAAACTACTTATGGAGGCTCAATTCAAAATTACTGCACATTAAAATCCACTAAATATCACAAGGCTTCTAAATTAGAAAAAACATGTCAAGCAACATGTGGAAATGGGTTCTCGTACAAGAGTCGCTTTCAGTGAGAAGAATGAATATTGTTCCCTGGAGTACATAAAAACCACTTGGGTAATTCCATACCAGCTTTGATTATTTCTCTCCAAGCATTTGTTGTCTTGGTTTTTCATTTGTTCCATTGTGCATCTCTATTAGATATTTCTCATGGGCCAGCTATCAAGAAACACCCTGCTGTGCTGTGGTGTGGCGAATGAAGGCATTTTCAACCATAAACAAGGTATTGTGTGGGTTTAAAAGAAACCCCGACAATGACAAGTCTCAGATGGCTTGTAATTGTTTAAATGTATCATATTTGCATTGCTTAGAGAGATAGTATCTTTGAGAAACTGACTAGTTTGACACATTTTAAATTATCGGACAGCTACAAAGTAGATTAGAAGGGGTTTTTTTTTATGAAGCATGTCACGTGCTTTTTTTCCCCCCCTGTGGTTCATGACTGTCTATTTATAGCTTTTTCCCAACAACATTTGAAAATTTTACTCAAGTCCTTGACTTTCAATTAGAGTTAGCCACTTACCTGTCTGGGACTTAGCCTCTTAATCAGTTAGGCACTTTAAAAAGTTGTGGGGGTAATATTTGAGTTAAATACGCAGGGCACAGATTGAAAAACCTTTTATACCCATGGATGAGCGCTTACTCACCTGTGGAACTATTTGCATAGGACTTCCTAGCATGGCAAACATCTGTAATGTGCTGTATTGACTGGCTGAATTAATTCGTTATTTGCTTTTGATTATTGTTGCTGCTGCGTGGTTGTTTGTGATTCTCAGCCTGATTCATTGTTAGGACTTTGTGTAAGTGGGTGTTTTGATTGTTGCTAAATTGAAATGATCTATTTAATGGATAGCAGTGCAGTAAAAATCATGAAGATGAAGGCATAATGGCTGCCTGTAGTACAATTAAGAATGCACTCAAGTAGCAATTGACAATATTAATGAAGTCTAAAACCATTGTGTACAAAGAAACATGAACTTCCTAGAGGTAACAAATGAATACTTGGGACCCACGTTCTTAATATTTGAACAGAGTGTTTTACTGGCTTACAGAGAGTACATGCCTGGTTCCCATGCAGATATTTTGGCTGGGCAAGGACCCAAGGGATATCCATTCCTTGCACACTTGCACAAGGGCTGAGCAAAGTAGTTATTCCTGTGATTATGGTGTGTGAGACGAGTGTCAGGGTTAGCACTAACCACCCCATCAGACGGGGCTCATTCTACACTGGCCAGGGGTGGAGGGACACCGAATGTTATCATCTCTAAGGGTGGCACAGCGGTTGTAATACCTTTTTGGCAGAGTCTCACCTCCTCTCCCCCTGAGGTGATGAGTAGGGATGTGAATGGTTAATTTGTACGCCTCACCCTTAATGGGGTGGGATGGAAAAGAGACCTCTTATCTACCTCGGCCCCAAGCCAATCAGGGACCAAGGGCAGAGGAGCATGCAAAGTCTCTCACACACCCCCGCCAAGGTGGGCTCCGGGCAGGATCAAGTGGCTTGGCAGGCCGGATCACGCTCAGCCCTGATCTAGCGACTGAGATGCAGCATATTGTTTACGAAGCTTCTGACTCAAGGATAACATGGGGTGTGTCTAGACTACACCTCTCTGTCAACAGAGAGATGTAGATTAGGCACATCGAAAGTGCAAATGAAGCCGGGATTTAAATATCCTGTGCTTCATTTGCATAAAAATGGCTGCTGCTTTTTTTTTTAAATGGAGCTTTTTCAAATAAAAACGGCAGTCTAAACACGGATCTTTCGAAAATACAACCCTGTTTTGAAAGACCTTGTAAATCTCATTTTATGAGGGATAAGGAATCTTTCAAAAAAGGGTTGTATTTTTGAAAGATCCGCGTCTAGACTGCCATTTTTTTCGAAAAAGCTCCGTTTCGAAAAAAAGCGGCAGCCGTGTTTATGCAAATTAAGCATGGGATATTTAAATCCCAGCTTAATTTGCACTTTCGAAGTGCTTGATTTGCATCCCTCTGTCTGTCAACAGAGGGATGCAGTCTAAGCATAGGCATGGGTGCTACAGAAAGAAAAAATCATTCTTCAGCTTTTCTGTCCTACCAGCTAAGTCCATCTACATAGTCTCTTACAGCCTGAGGAATTCCTTTCCATTTTCTTCTAAATTTATCCCTAGGGTCAAAGTTATTTTCAGTTTCTGGTCACTCTTGTAGTCAGATCTGTGACAAGATCAGTCAGTGGCTGTCACTTCTTTAGTCCTCCACTCGGCCCTCTCATCTTGCAAACTTCTTCCTCCTCTATTCACAGTTAGGACCCTGGCGATCAGCCTGTTGAGTCTGGCTTTCATCTCAGGCCGCCGTTCTGCAGCTGCTCCTTTCTCGCTGGTCATGTCCTCTTGCAGCTTCCCCTACAAGTGCCGCTCTTCTCGTGGAGCAGACAAAGGTGTAACGCGATCCACTAACGCTAGACAAAAGCAGGCATATGTTTTTGAGAACGAGGTTAGTTAACCAGTGGAACAATTTACCCAGGGTCACAGTACGGTCTCGCTGACAAATTTTTATATCGAGATAGGAGGTTTTTTCCCTGAAAAGGTCTGCGCTAAGAATTATGTTGGGGAGATTCTCTGGTCCATGCACTGCAAGAGGTCAGATCAGACGATCACAATGGTCCCTTTTGGGCTTGAAGTCCATGAATTCCCCCCTCCCTCCTCTGAGAACGCTACGAGAGACACGGGAGATGGAGCAACGGCAGATTGATTATGGCTTTTTGAAGAGCTGGCTGTGTGTAGGCATGAGCTGGAGAGCTGCTAATCCTGCCAGTGGCACATGCGCACTGGTGAAGTGTTTTGTTTATAAAAAAAAAAATAAGTGTGTGCACCAAATCCTGTAGGGATGCAGAACCCTTCTGCTGCTCGTCTTCCTCCCTGCCCTGATCTCCCCTGCAGAGCTGACACACGGTGGATTTCTTTGAAACGAAGTTAGGAAACTTGAAGCTACGTCGTCTTATGCCAGCATAATTTATGTTGCTCGGGTGGCAAGAAAGCACCCCTCGATTATGCTGGCAAAAAACGTGCACAGTGTTGCCAGCGGGAGAGCTGCTCCCACGCACAGAGCTCCTGCTTCTCGCGGTGGTATTTTTGGGGGCTTGGAAGCTATGCTGCCAGTGCTCTCCCCCGTTGGCACGGAACATCTTCACCACACATGCTGCAGCTGTAGCTTTCCAGCTGTGCTGCTGCAACGCTGCCTAGATAGGCAGGCTTGCCAGATTTAACAATAGCAAAACCAGCTGGGTATGTGTAGCACCAAGTTACTGTAGCCAACCACAATCCAAATAAAAGTAACATCTGGCATTTACATCAAACAGGAAGTATCAGAGCATCAGTGCGGGGGGGGGGCAGGGCTAGGAGAAGAGCAGGCAGCCATGCCTGGCCCCTTGCAAGGTGGGTGAGGGTGGCTGCCTGCTCCCAAAAGACAGAAGAGGTGGGGCGGGAGCAGTGGCATGCCATGCACCCCCTTTCCTCCCCACCCCAGTACTTAGAGCGCAGCGATGAAAGGGCCCAGGTCTCCGGTAGCAGCAGCAGCCAGAATCCTGGCCTTTTAGAATTGCTGGTACCCAAGGCAATTGCCCCTTCTCCCCTCCCCCATTGGAGGGCCTGGCGGGGGGCAAAGGGAGTAGCTGCCCCAGAGCCCGGTGATTAGCTGCTACTAATATGGGAGTAATAGCAGCCAAAGCCCTGGGGCCTTTAAATGCTCTCTGGAGAGCAAGCTGTGGAACTCCTTGCCAGAGGAGGCGGTGAAGGCTAGGACTATAATAGAGTTTAAAGAGAAGCTGGATAAATTCATGGAGGGTAGGTCCATAAAAGGCTATTAGCCAGGGGATAAAATGGTGTCCTTGGCCTCTGTTTGTCAGAGGCTGGAGGGGGACGGCAGGAGACAAATCGCTTGATCATTGTCTTCGGTCCACCCTCTCTGGGGCACCTGGTGCTGACCACTGTCAGCAGATAGGATACTGGGCTAAATGGACCTTTGGTCTGACCCAGTACGGCCGTTCTTATGTTCTTATGTAAGGAGCACAGAGCGGCCATCCCCCGCTGTGCCCCGAGCGCTGGGGCGTAGATCTGCTACAGCTGTGTGCCCTTGCTCAGTTCCTGTCTGATTCTTTGTCTGTCTTGCTGTTCTCATGCTGGCACAGAATAGTGGTTTCTTCCTGACGTCGTGGGTCTTATTGGTCTGGGTCAATGTTCCTGTAACTTTAAGGGTGATTTGCACCTTGGGTAGGTGGCCTGTAATTCAATTTAGCCTGCAGTAATGAATGGCTTTAACAGTGAAATTCACTCCTGCCCTGACAAAGCTGACGTGATCAGATTTGGGGCTGGGATCAATGGACTCGAATGAACAGAGCTCTAAGAGTCCAGGGCCAGATTGTGACGGTACATGGAGCATGGGGGGCTGTGGCAGAGCGTTGCCCTGCACTGGCCCTTTAAGGGGCTGAGCTCTGGAGTCAGGGGGAAGCCCAGCTGAGGCAAATAAGGAGAACCCAGCTAGCAACTGTAAGAGCAGCCCCTGGGAGGAGGAGAGGGACCTGGCTGTCTGCCTGTAATGAGAGAGGCTTTAGCCTAACAAACCCAGGCTACCCGGCCTGAGGCCCAGGGCTGCAAGGAGGCAGTCATGGAAGGTGGGGCTCGCATGGAGGCAGCCCTAAAAGGCCGGGCTGCAAGGAGGCAGCCGTGGTTCACAAGGAGGCAGCGCGGTAGCCTGGAAGAGAGTGAGCCAGGGAAGCCCCAGGCCATAAGTCCGCAAGGCAGGTTTGCAGGGGGCAACCACGCAGGCAGAATGGGAGAAGAACTGAGGGTCCTAGGGAGTAGGGAGGGCCCTGGAGGAAGAGTGGAGGAAGAACAGTGACCCCCCCCCCCCCCCGCCCAGAAGGGGGTGTGGACCAAGACCAGGAGTGGTCACTGAAGAGAACATGTCACCCAAGGGGGCGTGTCGGCATCGGAGCTGCCAGTTACTTCCCCAAAGCCACCCTGAGAGAAGAGCCGTGCGGAAAGTGAGTCCAACCCGTTATAGGGACACACAAAGGGTGCGTCTAGACTGGCAAGATTTTGTGCAAAAGCGGCCGCTTTTACGCCAAAACTTCCCGCCTGTCTACACTGGCCACAAGAATTTGCACAAGAGCACTGACGTTGTAATGTACAAAATCAGTGGTTCTTGCGCAAATACTTTGACGCTCCCGCTCAGGCATAAGCCCTCCTGCACAAGAATACTTGCGCAAGAGGGCCAGTGTAGACAGGAACGTTAATTTCTTGCGCAAGAAAGCCCGATGGCTAAAATGGCCATCGGAGCTTTCTTGCGCAAGAGAGCGTCTACACTGGCATGGATGCTTTTGCACAAAAGCAAATCTTTTGCGCAAAGGCACGTGCCAGTCTAGAAGCTCTCTTGCGCAAATACTTTTAACGGAAAAACTTTTCCGTTAAAAGTATTTGCGCAAAATCATGCCAATCTAGATGCAGCCTAGGTGTTTCCCTCGCATAAGGGTGGGGCAAGGGGAGAGCACAAGATCTGTATCCTATAATAATATAATATATGGAGATATACCATCTCATAGAACTGGAAGGGACCTTGAGAAGTCATCGAGTCCAGTCCCTTACCCTCACAGCAGGACCAAGTACTATCCTCTAATCTTAATGGCACAGAGAGGAGATGGGCCATGCTTCGTATGTTTGCCTCCACTCGAGCTCACAGAGTGGGGACAAAAAACAGGACTAAGGGCAATACACTGTAGTCAGTCAAGGGACTAGCAGCTGGTGTGTTGCCACTGCACCCTCTGGAGCTCCCAGAGGCTTCCCTTAAACTGAATCCTGCCTGCTTCTCCCTCCCTCCCCCCCCCCGCAAAGGGCTGTCCCTTCAAAGGCACAGCTCAGATTTGCTTTTGAGCAACATTCATCAGTGGCCTAACTCTGCTCCCAGTGGTGTCAACAGGAAATGCCCCGGGGTGCAGAGTTAAACCAATGCCGAGAGCTTTGAAAATTCCTCTTCTCTTTAAATTCAGGATTTACTAATCTGCACGGCTTTACTGTACATCAGGCTCTTTTTGCTTGTGTCCGCATAATCGGTGGCAGCTCCATTTAAGTCAACGTGGTTGCACCAGAGTGAGAGGAGAATCACCGCTTGTATTGACGTTGCTTTGGCCTCACTTCCAGTGTACTTCCTAGTGATTTATGCTGCCATGAATCCATCAGTGGACATTAGCTTCCCCTGTGGATTGACTGCTTGCCCTGCATACTGCTCTGAAGCACTAGCTGCACAGTCTACCCTCACGTTCATCTAATTTATTTCTCAAGTCATATGCTGTAGTTTTATGATCCAGCATGGGAAAAGGGCACTATTTATCAGAACACGAGTAGAAATTGGCAGGCTAATGGCACACGGTGGCACTGTTTGCTGTACAATAGAAGGATTGAGGTCTCTGTTACAGAAAGCCATTAAAAATGAAAAGCTTATTAAAGGGAAACTACTAGCATATTAATTGCATCTTGTAACCACGTTTCTTCACCTTCACTACTAACAATGCACTGGATTCTTCTGTTTCACTCTTGTTACCAGGAATCAATTCCCCTCGGGTTGGCTTCCCAAGATGACTTGTGGATCCTCCCCGCTCCAGATTAGAAAGAGAGTTCAGCAAACTCCAAAGCAGAATCCCCTACTGAGAGCTGTTTGGGGACAATGTTCCCTGAATTTTTTCTATCCATGTGTGGAATAAATGCTATGTGCACTGAACTACATGTGGATGTGCACCACCGGTCGAAATACATGCTGCCAGCTGGGAGCGCTCTGTGAATCAGCTGGGTGGGATTTGACTCTCTCCTGGGTGGCCACCCCCGGGCTCAGCTTACAGGCAGCACTGCCTAGGGATGTAGGGTGGGTGAAGACTGGTAGGCAGCGTGGACAGAATGAAAACGGGTTTCTCTCTCCCAGCCCTTCCCCTCTCACCCAGACAAGTTTTGGGCAAAACAAAAACAGCCCAAGGCTGGATTGCTTCCGGCTGTGGTGAGGGATCTCCCTTTCATGGGACCGGAGGTGGTGGAGCGTCAAAGTGCAGCCACTGCCTGGCAAAGTGCTGACAGCCTGGCTCCAATGGATATGTACTGCAAGCCCTGTTGTCAAGGTTACAGCTGGTGGGGAGACCTACTCCCTTTGGTCTCCCAGGAGCTGTTCTGTGATGAGACAACCCCTGCCTTCCCAGAATAATGGGAGAGACCTCTCTGCAATCATTTTTCTTCCACTAACCTTCCCATGGAGAACTGGGAAATTGCACCCTCCGTTTGAACAATGAAAATAAGAGAGCTCACCTCAGCTTTCCAGTGTATCAGGGCTTGGGATCCATGCTGGGTAGAAATTAAACTGTTTCGACCTGGGGGGTCTCCTAATTGTGTGGCTCTTGTTGAGCCCAAGGTTTGTATGGAAGCTTAGATTCAGTTCAGACATTAGTAACTAGCCCATTTTAATACTAACAGGAACTAATGCAGATTGTGGTAATAACCCGCAGGGAGTCATTGAAAAAACTAAGAACTGGTGAACTTAATGTGTTGAACTCTTCATAATTCACAAGGAGCTAATTTGTAATGGCTAATAGGAAAATGTGTTCCTGGGCTGAGAGACAGTATGAAAATGCCACCCTACAGTGAATCTTCAGAGTCCAGTCATGTGTATTTGAACAAAATACATTTACATAAATACTGAGCTCCCCTCTCTGGTAGGTTAGCTGTATTAACATGGATGATTCTACTGGTTCACTAGGATAAAGCATCTTTTTTGTAAATTATTGTAGTCAGACCAGACTTGGATTTCAGTCATGCATACTTGTCATGCAAACATTATTTTATGTCTACAATTATTCCCTCCATATATACCCGGTAGGGTTAATGCACGTTTACGATCAAAGACAAAATTCTGTTCTGGCCCTTCCGTGTAAAGCCAGAGTAACTCCATTGGCTTCAGCTGAGTTAATTACCATGGTTTGGGCATGAATCATATTCTCAGAAGTTTGCAAAATACACAAGGGGATAGTCTCTTCCTCATGTTGTTTATCTCTTGTGTCTTTTAAATTGTAATTTTTTAGGACTTGATATTTACAATTACATAAAAGTGTAACTGAGAGCACATGTGAGCCCTTTAGTCGTTGGTGGAACCCATTTTAATTCTGATCAGTGTTTCTTAATGGGCAGCTCTGACCCCCTTTGGCTTTATTGTTGATCTTTTTTATTTATGACGATGGAAGTAATAATGCCAGTAATCATAGCATTTGAGATCTCTCCTTCCTTAGTATGCCAACTACTTCAGATTAAAATGCATCCTCTTGGGCCATTTACACACGTCTGGGCTTCAGTTCATCAGCGTCGCAGAGACTCCTCTGGTTTTGCAAAATGGGGAGAAACATTCTGCCAAGACCATGGCAATATAGTTAGTGTGGCTCAGACTGGCCTAATCTAATAACTTGCCATCACCTGACACCTGAGTCGATTGGAAAACCTCATCCAGTAAGTTACAAGAAATTTTCTTTTTGTGTAAATTCTACTTTTTGCAGAGGCTTGTGTGCCCTGAGCAAAGGGAGTGTAATGCTGCTCAGCCCCCCAGCTTCTCACACCCCTCTGCTCGTACACAAGGGCTCAGCAGAATCCAACCTCTGTGCAGAAAACAAAGCTTTCTCTGGGTGGAGAATTCAGGGATTTCTCCTGGAAAGTGTTCGCAGAGGAACGTAAAATGAATAAATGCACTGTGTGCTGACATGTTTAAAGTGCAAATGAAGTTATAGCTATGATGAAAATATCCCAGTGTGACTGATTTTTCTGTTCCCTCAACTTGTTACAGGTTGGACCTCCCTGGTCCAGCACCCTTGGGACCTGACCAGACGAGGGAGTCTGCCAGACCATGGCAGTCCTCGTAATGGCCCTCTCACCCCACTGGAGCTCGCAGCAGCCCCACTGGCTGCAGGCTCCACTGCCCCGCTAGCTCCAGCCCCCCTGCCAGCTTCAGTTGCAGGGGGCTTTCTGGTGCCTCAGGCCCCACTAGCAACCTCTACCACTGGGGCTCTCTAGTCCCACAACACCTGTGGTCTGCTGAACTATGGGGCTACGTCTACACTGGCCCCTTTTCCGGAAGGGGCATGTAAATTTCACTAGTCGTCGTAGGGAAATCCGCGGGGGATTTAAATATCCCCCGCGGCATTTAAATAAAAATGTCCGCCGCTTTTTTCTGGCTTTTAAAAAAGCCGGAAAAGAGCGTCTAGACTGGCCCCGATCCTCCGGAAAAAGTGCCCTTTTCCGGAGGCTCTTATTCCTACTTCAAAGTAAGAATAAGAGCCTCCGGAAAAGGGCACTTTTTCCGGAGGATCGGGGCCAGTCTAGACGCTCTTTTCCGGCTTTTTTAAAAGCCAGAAAAAAGCGGCGGACATTTTTATTTAAATGCCGCGGGGGATATTTAAATCCCCCGCGGATTTCCCTACGACGACTAGTGAAATTTACATGCCCCTTCCGGAAAAGGGGCCAGTGTAGACGTAGCCTGGATGTTGCCGGACTGGAGAGTCCTGGACCACAGAAGTTCAACCTGTACTAAATACCGCTGTTAACCCATGGAGCAGTAAGATTAGCAGAAACCTGCCTTCAATTTTGCCTTTTCTTTCTGAAGTACATGGTGGCTGCCATCTTTGCCAGTGCACCAGGAAGTGAAAACCAGGACTAGGAGTATTAGCTGCTAAAGCTTCTGAGTTGGGACTGACACTCCCATACTATGTGGATTGGGGTCCAGTTACACATACTCACCAGTAGCTTATATAGAGATGGAATCTTCTGGTTTGACAGAAGATACAGTGTTGCTGATTAGAAAGTATTTGTTACACATTACAGAAAACGACAACAGGTGGACAGAAGGTCTACATGAATAGGGTGGGAGGAAGTAACACACATCTCAGAGTTCCCAATTCCATACAGCAGCAGGCTCCAGTGAACCATCCGCACAGGGCCCTGGAAGGATATGAATGCATATGTTGCCAGAAAAGATTGGGCCATTGTTCTCTTATGGCAAGGCAAAGCTGCCTTTGACTTTAGTGGAGCAAGTTGAGGGCCTATGAAATTATTTTTTATTACTGTAACCCCAGTCAGAGAGCAGAGTCCCATTGTGGTATGTTCCGCGCAAACACCACAAAGACAATCCTTGCCGCTAAGTTAGTCTTGGGCCTTGTCTAAACTAGGCCCCCACCATCGATCTCCTCAGCTATTGCTGAAGTTGATGTACTCACCATGGTGTCTTCTGTGTGGTAAGATGCTGGCTACCCTTCTTCTCCTGGTGGAGTACGGCATCAATGGGATAGCACTCGAAGACTGATTTATCACATCTAAGCAGACCCAATAAGTTGACAGCCAGTGGATCGATCACTGCAGCATCGATTCCGCGATGTAGTGGAAACAAGCCCTCAATGTAAGAGGAGATAACAGCTGGGTATAAACAGTGATGGAAGGAGTAAAGTGAACAATAACTATTATTGGTCAGCATGATCAGCAGTGGTCTCAGCACACTGACATCTGTTATCAAGTTTTTGTAGATTTCATGGCAAGGGAGTGTTTCAAGGCAAGATATGACAGAGGACAATGAGTTTAAAACAAACAAATGGAAGTTTTCCTTCATGAAGCACACAGTCAATCTGTGGAACTCCTTGCTGGAGGATGTCATGAAGATCAGGATTTTGACAGGGTTCCAAAAAGAACTAGATAAAATCATGGAGGTTAGGTTCATCGATATTAGCCAGGATGGATAGGAATGGTGTCCCTAGCCTCTGTTTTTCAGAGGCTGGGAATAGGTGACAGGGAATGGACCACTTGATGCGTCCCTGTTCTGTTCATTTCCTCTAGGGCACCTGGTATTGTCCACTGTCGGAAGACAGAATACTGGGCTAGATGGACCTTTGGTCTGACCCAGTATGGCCACTCTTATGAGTTTTGCAGATGTTTACGGGGCGCTTCTCCCCGTTGTCAGGGTCAGCATGAAAGAGGCTGTGAGGCTGGCTATTCAGAGGTAGCAACTGGCCTTTCAATACTGAATGAAAAATAATAAGTAGGGTGGGGATAGGTTATGGAGGGCCTTGAAAGTGAAGACAAGTAGATGATGCTTGGTAAGAGAAGAGGGCGCCAATGAGAGGATATAAAGAGAGAGAGGCTGTGATCAGAGCTACAGGTTAGGAAGATAACCTGTGTAGCAGCATTTTCCACAGACCTGAATAGGGCAAGACAGCCTCTGTCAAGGCCAGAGAAAAGGATATAACATAGGAACATAATGCTCACTAAAAGATCCACCATACTCCAATCATTGGTTCCTACACGAGTGGCTGCAAGATCATATGTGATTCACTGCCAAGGAAGGCGAGGGTATTTCAAAAAAGAGCACATGGCTCCTCTCACATTACCTGATAAATTCACATCCGTGGATGCTGAGGGTGCGTCTACACTGCAGTTTTTTTTCCAGAAAAACGGCCCCGTTTTTCCGAAAAAACTAGTTACATCCACACTGCAATTGCGTTCTTTCGGAAAAAAATCAAAAGAGCAGAAAGATTTTTGCTCTTTCTACAAGGAAGAATACCTTTTCCTAAAGAGCTCTTTCGGAAAAAGGCATGTGTGGATGGGGAGGAGGGGTTTGTTTGTTTTTTCAAAAGAAGAGGCCTCCAGGAAAAAGCAAAGGTGCCCTGGTGGCCGTCCACTGCAATCAGAACTAAAATGTGAGATACTGTACAATCAGTGTGGATGCTATCTTTCGAAAAAGCAGAGCTCTTTTCTGATGCACTTTGGCAGTGTGGATGCTCTCTTTGGGAAGAAGTTTTTCCGGAAGATCTCTTCCAGAAAAGCTTCTTCTAAAAGAAGCCTGCAGTCTAGACATAGCCTGAGAATCCTGCTAGAAAATACAGTCACATGGAAGTACATGTTGTCATACCTGATGTATGGACCCTTGGAGCTAGCTTTGAACCTCTGACCCCCAAATCCACTGAAAATTATGCTTTCCTTAATCAAGCCCGTATATGTGTGGAATTGTATCAAGTATTATTTTTTCTGTTTTGCATGCTCTTTGTGAGAAGCCAGGAAAAAGATAACTGATGGGTTTGTTTTCGTTTGTTTAAAAAGTGTGCGGGAGGGGTGGATTTTTTTTAGAACAAAAGGAGCTCTGCTTGCCAGGATGATGATGCTCTACTGGCCAATAACAGAACATCTATTGCTTTTCTTTTAATTCTTTTAGTTCAAGAACTACTCAAGGCTCTGATTAATGCCATCATCTGGAATTGTTTGGCTTGGAATGCTCTGACCATGTGAACGTCAGTAGTCTGGTAGAAACATTTTGTGGCTGAAGAAATGAAGGTGCAATGTGGCCATGTTCCTCAGTAGCTAGGGAAAAAACCCTCACAGGAGAGGTAGAATTCCTGCCTGTGTACTTACAGATTTTGCCCTTGTAGCTGAATTAACACACCACACAGAAGGTTCAATGCTTCTTTACATGTGCTTTACTTTTAGGCTACATCTAGACTACATCCCTTTTTCGTAAAAGGGATGTAAATTAGACGTATCGCAATTGCTAATGAAGCGGGGATTTAAATCTCCGCTTCATTAGCATAAAATGGCTGCCGCTTTTTTTCCCCGCACGGAACTTTGTCTGAAAAAAGCGCCAGTCTAGACGCTGATCTTGCGGAAAATAAAGCCTTTTCGAGGGATAAGGGATGTTTTGGAAAAGGCTTTATTTTCCGCAAGATCAGCGTCTAGACTGGCGCTTTTTTCCGACAAAGCTCCGTGCGGAAAAAAAGCGGCAGCCATTTTTATGCTAATGAAGCGGGGGAGATTTAAATCCCTGCTTCATTAGCAATTGTGATACGTCTAATTTACATCCCTTTTTCGAAAAAGGGATGTAGTCTAGATGTAGCCTTAAAGTGCTGCATAGTCCTGTCTTTTGTTTCAGCAAGACCAGACTAACACGGCTACATCTCTGTTACTCTTTACATGTACTTAGTGACAAGATCTGTGCATGCTCAGTAGGTGATTTTCACAGAGGCATAACCCTGACAAAAGAAAATGTTCTCTTGAAAAAGTAAAGGCTTTGCGCCTGGCTGAGGTCTATTTCCATGCCAAATTTCAACTTTCTACCCCCGGTTACTTCAGCCATCATGTGACTCAAAAAGCATGTTTTTAAATCTTGTCCAAAATGTTCCAATTAAACATCTGTCTGATGGGAGAATGTTGTCCCCCTGAAATCATGTTTTCATGGAAATCAATCCATTTTGACTTAATTTTTAAAAAAAGGGAACTGTGTGCTCTGATTGGAAAAGGGTCCCTTTTGACCTTTTTAGAATGAAACATTCAGACTTGGGTTTCAAAACATTTCATTCCAATGTTTTGCTTAAATGTATGTATAAATAAAATTAAGTCAAAGTTGGAGTGAACTATTTTATCCCAGCAAAATGTTTTGATCATTTGGACACTTTGGTTTTGTTTCAGATTCTTGTTTCACAGAAAGTTTAACTTTTTTATTTTTATTTTCTTCCATTTCAGAATGGAAAAGTTTTGACATTTAATGAATACAGGGAAAATCCAATTTCCACACAGTTCTAGATGGCAGTATCTTTTTATGAAGTTATCTTGTACTCAAAATGGAGTATTGCCAACTCCTATGATTTTAACCTTGTAGTAAGTGGCGTCTTGTTTAAAGCTCCAGATCCTGGAATCATGTCAACACCTTTGATTTTTAAAAAGAAGTTTCTAGCCCAGAGGGTTTCAGAGAGAGCTGAAAAACATTATTCAAGTGCATTTGAAAGCTTCAGAAGCCAAATAAAATGCACCCTCATTTTTATGTTCATTTTTTTAATTTTGAGATTTGTAAGCTATTAGTTTTTGTGGGGAGGGAACAATTTCGGGTTTGTGTTTTGTTCCTTTGACTGCTTGAGGATGGCAAAATTGGGAGGGATTGTTTAAACTTTTATAAAAGCATCTCAGGGTATAAACCAAAAATGGGAAACTTCAGCCCAAAACTGTGGGCCATGATGAAAATGTCTGTGTTACTGTGGAACCTAGAAGCTGCAGTTCGTGACCAGTCTTAAGACGGTCAGTGTAAATATACAGAATGAGAGGATGGCTCCTGTCCCAAAGAGCTTACAGAATGAAGATAAAACAAGAGAACTGATAGCTAGATCCAGGTAGCCTGTACCTGCTGTCAGTAGGATTCCACTGACATGGACTCGTTATTGTTGTTAGTTTTTTGGTTTTTCATTTGATACTGACCAATAATGAAGCAATGGCTGAAAACTTGGAGACTGCAGGGCTGTGTCTAGACTGCACCCCTTTTCCGTAAAAGGGATGCCAATTAGACACAGCGCAATTGAAAATGAAGCAGGGATTTAAATCTTCCCCACTTCATTTGCATAAATATGGCTGCCGCTTTTTTCCGGCTCGGGGCTTTGCTGGCAAAAAGCGCCAGTCTAGACGGGGATCTTTCGGAAAATAAAGCCTTTTCCAAAAGATCCCTTATTCCTGATCCCGAGCAAAGCCCCGAGCCAGAAAAAAGCGGCAGCCATGTTTATGCAAATGAAGCGGGGAAGATTTAAATCCCCACTTCACTTGCAATTGCGCTGTATCTAATTTGCATCCCTTTTACGGAAAAGGGGTGCAATCTAGACACAGCCCCAGGTGTATGCTTAGGTAATGATGGAAACAAAATGAGAGATCAGAATGCTATGAATGGAAGAGCACCGTGATAAGACTTCAAAAAAGGATGTGAAAAATGACCGAGTAAGAGGGCAGCAGCAGCCGAGAGAGACGGAAGGGCACATGATTTCTAAAAAGACCAACTAATTGGACAGCTCGAAAGAGAGAGAACACAACCAATGAAAGGTTTGGAAGACCTATGAGGAAAGGTTAAAAGAGCTAGGACTGTTGTATCTGGGGAAGATAAGCTTAAGGGGGACAATTGTCTGCAAATACGTAAAGGGAAAGCATAAAGAAAACAAGGATCAGTTTCATTCGTGTGCTCTTTAAGGAGGACCTGGAGACAAACATCCAAGCAGGAGAACCATTGCTTCTTTCTCCTGCCCCTCCCCTCCTGCAGCCCCCACAGCCCAGAGCTACACTAGCTTCTCATGAGCCAAATGTCTCCTGACCTCCACCAGTCTTCAGCACTGCTGGCCCCACGTCCCCGTTAGCTCGAACTGCTGCCATTGGGCTTGCTCCGAATGCTTCACATCTTGCTGATTCCCAGTCCAGCAGAGACCACAGACTGGGGTGGAGGGGAGAGAGTTTTTCCAACATGAGCCCGTAGGAATGGTTCCCTTTCAGAAACAAGAATCCTAAGCAATTCTGCTCCCTGGTTGCTGGGACCCTCTCCTTTTCCCTGGTGTAGTGCCCCCATGGCACTCTGGCTAATGGCCTACAAAAATGGCCTTTCTCCAGGGGCATGGAATGTGCTTAGGCAACAATGAGCCATTAGATTCTACACAGTGTTGGTGTGGAACTGCCCAGTCCTGACAGATGCCTAACGTAAGAACAGCCCTACTGTGCCAGACCAAAGGTCTGTCTAGCCCAGTGTCCTGTCCTCCTACAGTGGCCAAGGACAGGTGCCCCAGAGGGAATGAACAGAGCAGGTAATTATCACATGATCCCTCTCCTGTCATCTGTTTCCAAACAGAGGCTAGGGACACCATTCTTACCCATCCCAGCTAATAGTCATTGATGGACCTATCTTCCATGAATGTATCTAGGTGGGGTGTTTTTTTTAACCCTGTTAAAGTCCTGATCTTCACAACATCCTCTGGCAAGGAGTTCCATAGGTTGACTGTGTGTGTGTTGTGTGATGATTCCTTTTTTTTTTTGTTTGTTTCAAACCTGTTGCCTATTAAGGCTTAGGTGGGAATTGTGATTTGGAGAGTGTGCTATTCAACCTCTGCACCTCCTTTGCTTTGTGGTCTGGAGTAAATTACTTCAGCCCTCTACCGGGTACAGTTTATCCATTTTCCCCCTGTGTATCTGGCCTTCTGCTCTTCAACCTTTTCTGGCACCCCCTCTGTTCACCTGCAATCCTTGCTCACTGTGGCCCAAGTCACAAAGGGCTGAGGTAATCTGTCCTCTGGGAATGATTAGTCAAGTCTCTTGAGGATTAATTGAATCATAACAGCAGAAAAATTAAATATCCCAAAAGGCATTTTCAGAACAAACCATGGAAATATGGAAGGCCCAGTTAAACCCCTGTCAAGGGTATTGGGGGTTGGCAGTGCTAGCCCTGTCACTCTGCAGTGAGTGGGCAAGATGACCTAATGAAGTGTTCTTCAAAGCAAATGCTCCAATGATCACCAAAACAGCCAACTTCCCCATGCTGCTGGATCTCTATGGGAATGCTTTACACCTCTCTGGCTGGTCACGTGGGGCCAGATTCAACAAAGGGGTCTTCCATTGCATGACTTATGTAAGGCCCAGGTAGAAATTCATTTCTTGTGCTTTGTGGAGCATGGAAACCAGCCCCCCTTTCTCCTCTGGGAGTGCATGGCAGCCCCAATGGGGCAGGGAGGAGACAGAGCTATTGCTCTGAATCTTCCCTTTTGCTAGCTGCTCCTGCAAAGGGATATGTTAGCTGGTTCTCGGCCTCAGTGAGCCTAATGCTTCCTGGGGTCCCCCAGAGTTGTGCAGGTCCACTCTACACTTTGCACTGGGCTTTGGCTAACTGGAACAGTCAAGCCCTTGATTGCAGGTGCTTGGTCCTACTGTGAGGGCAGAGGACTGGACATGATGACTTCTCAAGGTCCCTTCCAGGTCTAGTATTCTGTGAGTCTCTTCTCACAGAAAATAATCTCTCTCCAAAAGGCAAGTTACGCTGCACAAATGGCAATTTTGCTAGCATGGGTGAAGGTGTTGGAATTAGAAGCCGACTCTCTGCTTGTCTTCCTTTACCGAAATGGTGGGCAAGCAGAACGTGCATGTTCCAGGTCCTATCTTCAGCAGAATGTAATCTAAGAATATGTCTCCACCGCAGGGCTAAAGACGAATTAAGCTACCCAACTTCAGCTACGTCAGTTGTGTAGCTGAAGCTGAAATAGCTTAACTCAGCTTTTGACGCGGTCTACCCAGCAGGATGTCGAAGGAAGAGCACTCTTCCTTCGACTTCCCTTTCTCCTCATGAAATGAAGGTTACCATGAGTCAGAAGTCCCCCGGCTCGACGTTATTTTGAAATAAAGGTTTGTAGTGTAGACACGCACTATGTTACTTCAGAATAACATCAGTTATTCCAAAATAACATCGCTGTGTGCATGTACCCTAAGTGAGAACGTATTAGGGCCAGATGCTCGCCGGAGAAAACAGTCATCCTGCCAAGATTCAAGCCTGCTGAACATCTGGCCTATAATTTTGAGATGTAAGTTTGTCTATTTGCTTCTGTTTCACATTAGGTATAGTCAATTTTGGGACATAGCTAATCACTTTGAGGATAAATACCAAAAAGATTGTGAGGCACTCAGCTAGTACAATAAGAGCAGCCACATCAGACCTCGATAGATCCTGCTTGGATTATGTGCCATGTAAAGTATTACTCAATGGGAGTAAGTGAGGCAGACTGGAAGCTTGAAATCAGTAAAAAATATCAGTTTTATATGCTGCCGTTTAAATGATGCGAGATGAAAAAGGTGAGACAATGTTGAGATAAACTTTTTCTGGTTTCTGTTCTCTCACACCTCCTCTACCCCTCAGGTTTTTCCACCATGTTTGGGAAAAAAAAGAAAAGGCTTGAAATTTCTGGACCATCAAATTTTGAGCACCGGGTTCACACTGGATTTGATCACAGAGAACAAAAATTTACAGGACTACCGCAACAGTGGCACAGCTTGCTAGCAGACACGGCAAACAGGCCGAAGCCTATGGTGGACCCTTCATGTATCACGCCCATCCAGCTTGCTCCCATGAAGGTAGTGTACCGGGTCTGGGTTTCCTATTGTCTTTCAGTTTCTTATTCATGTCCCACTGTTTATGGGACTAATGTTGGAGCATGTTCTCCAGAAGGAGTGAGGGTTGTACTTCTTCGTGCACCAGGGGCATATTTGTTGACCCAGTACCTGCTGTTGATAAGGTACTGATGGATTGCTGTATCTACCTGGAGTCCCACAGATTTTGCTGTGGATCGGTGCAGTTGCAGCTGTCCACTCGATTCAGATTCTGAATCAACATTTGTTCCACTATAAGTCAGCCAGTTTCCTTTCATTTTATCCCCCCTATACCGATGAGACTAAGTTCTGGATGTTTTAAGCCAACAGAAGCTCTCCCATTGATTCCAGTGTAACCAGGATTGATATGTATACTGTATTTGTATGATCATTATTACAAGTACTTGTAGCATGAGGTAGAGTGCAATCAGGATCCATGTCTAACCAAAAGAAAGATATTGTTCACGTACCAAAAAGCTTAGTCTGAGACCTGCAACCTACAAAGTGTTTGAAGAGGGCTGTAGCCCCGAATCAATTATTCAAGACTTAGATGGAGAAAGAATGCTCTAGCAAATGTATTTTTAAAAATGAATATAAAAATGACCTAAAATAGACTTTCCATAAAAACGTCGTCATACTTCCAGTGTTTCATACAGGAATATCCAGGGTTAGGTGCAAGTGTTGCATGTCAGAGGGAACAATTGCAAGTCTCCTTTTTTCCAGTTGTATAGCGCTCCCATTTCTAGCCCTACTGAATGTCAAATCTTAAATCTAGCACCGGAGTGACTGTCCATTTTGGGCCTTAGGCAAGGGGAGTGTGGGGGTATAAGCAGCACACCTGGGAAAGGAAAATAGATTTATTTTTTAAATAATGAGGGCAGCTGTTTGAAACTTCTTTAGAACTTAGACATTCTAAACTCAGGGAAAGTGGGTTAATGGTCAGAGACACTCAAAGGGCCTGACAAATGCCTGGTCAGATGACTCTGAAGCATATTTTACACATAGTGCCTGCCTGTGTGTGTTTTCTCTCTCTCGTATTCCCACATGCTGCTGACTCTGTCTCACTCTTACTCTATTACTATCCTCAAAGAAAAGTTCTTGTGACTTAACATTTTTGTCAGTTTCTTTCCATCAATGGGGGGAAAAAATCAATTACAAGAGCACAAACTCTTCATTTGTATTGGTTAATCCTCCTGGCCAAAATCAGGTTGGCTGCCAACCGCTGTGTAATGCTCTCTACCTTCATGATCAGGATTGTAGCAGAGCAAAGGAGAGTTTCTGGTATCGTGTTGTATAAAGGAAGCCCAGGAGCAGTGGAAAAAGCAGAAAGGCATTTGCCTGCTAGATGCAGATAAGAATAAGGATAATTGCATTCCACGAGCCGCCTCCTTACCACCATATATATGATACAGCGGGGGGTTGGGACACAAATTAACTAAGAGGCTATAAAGAAGAAAAATTGGATGAGTCTTGCTACAATCTCATCCTTTTTATGGATTTTGGGGGGAGATGCCTCTTTAAGCTTAAAATGTTTCAAAATGCATTTGATTTGTCAGCTCTGCCATTGGGGTGCTGAAAATCATCTGAATTATTTTAATAAGTCTCTCTTTTTGGTCCTTCCTTATAGTGACTAAGTATTCCAATCTGACAGTGGAACAGAGCATAAACTCCCGTTGAATTCTTTGGGAGTTCTGTGCATAATGGACTTGCTCTGAAGTTACTAGGTCGTTAGCCACATTTACACCCACTCTCCTCCCTCCCCCTGAGATTTTGTAGCTCCACAAAAGTAGCTGTGTCTGCAGAGCACTGCAGCTGATAAGTCCCTCTGCATTCTACCTACCCAGACACTTAGAGATGGTGGCTAGGCAGATGGAGCTCCTGGCTGGCAGTTTTGAAATGGAACTTCCAGCTGGGAGAGATGTCTGGGTTAAACGTTCCCATCCATGACTCCTAGTGCTGTCTTCCTCCCCACCTGCCGTCCTCCCAAAAGGCCCAGATGCTCCTCTCTCCTTCATGGTATCTCTGGGTACGTCTACACTACATGCCTCTGTCGGCAGAGGCATGTAGATTTGTTTATTCAGCAAAGGTAAATGAAGCCGCGATTTAAATGATCGCGGCTTCATTACATTTACATGGCTGCTGCGCTGATCCGACAAACAGCTGATCAGCTGTTTGTCGGCTCGCCGCTAGTCTGGACGTTCCCCCTGTTGACATCAAAGCCCTTTGTCGGCAGCCCCGGTAAACCTCATTCCACGAGGAATAACGGGGCTGCCGACAAAGGGCTTTGATGTCGACAGGGGGAACGTCCAGACTAGCGGCGAGCCGACAAACAGCTGATCAGCTGTTTGTCGGATCAGCGCGGCAGCCATGTAAATGTAAATGAAGCCGCGATCATTTAAATCGCGGCTTCATTTACCTTTGCCTACAACCCTAATTTACCTTTGCCTAACCCTGTGGGCTACAGCCCCAGGTCTGCAATGTGGGGCCATTATTAGGAAGGGAAAGGAGCAAGACACACACACAGGGAGATAGGAATCTCATTTGCATTTTGACCTAGCCCACCTCCCACCCCAAAAAGCATTTTATCTGTCACCAATTCTGTCATGAGCCTGTTCTACTGAGCATCAACCTTCCTGTTACTTATATCTCCAATTAACCATGGTCAGGATCTGTGTCCCCTCTGCAATGTGGGTCCCCTTGTAAATTTGAACTTAGTATAAAATAGAAATGTTTATTGATGCATGGTGTTAGCTTCCATTGCTATAAAGCTTTCACATAGAACCTTCTATTGCAGGGACAATGTTTTACTTATGGAGGCTGGGGAAAGTGGGGAAGAGCAGGCTTGCTTCGCTACAGATTTAAGGCCTGGTATTGCTACTTTCATTCCATCTTCCGCCTCTGCAAAAATAATACAAATCCGCCATCTAGTGTGCACGGCTATGTTTTACATTGGCATTAACTTGACACAAGAGTGAATGGAGCTTATTCTCCAATTTAACAGTCTTACAGGAAACCTGCCGGAGCATGAACAAAACTAATTGAGTGAGAAGTTCACATTTCAAAGACCAGTATATTTTTGCATTATTGGATTGGCTTCTCTTTTTTTTTTTTACATCTACTGTAATCCATATGAGTGCACTTATAAACAAGGGTGTTGATCCAGAAGGTTGGTTTGAATTAGAATGGAATTAGTGTGAATGTAGTGGGGGAAATGTTAATAGGACATTGTCGTTTTTAATTGACTCTTTGGCAAATTCCATTTTAATATTAAGTGCCCTTTAAATCTATATCGGTGCTCTTTAGTTCCTTTTAAATAATTCTGATGTTAGTTTATATACAGCAGGGGGAGAAACTGCCTAAGATACCTGCCCTGCATTATGATCCACTAGGTTTCAGTGGCATATGTGTGGAGATTCCAGCTGAAGTCAGTGGAATAACACACAGAGACCAGAATCGAAATGAGTGGTTCTCTGAGTATTGTTGGGACCAGGAAAACAAGGCCTGGTCAACGTTATGCTAAGGAAAGTTAACAAAGGCTAATTACGTAGGCCTCTGGGTATTCTTGACCAGAACCAGGAATGTGGTTCAATCAGAGGCGCACCCTCCATGCTGGCTTAGGTTATAAAGTAAGATAAATTATATATTTGTACCTACTGTAAGTAGAATGGTTTGCTCTGGGAACTGGTCAGTAACTCCCTGTTTTTGTTCCTCTTCGCTAATCTTACCTCCCTATTTTTGCCCTTTGTTTGTACCCGACTCTTTTGTCTCCTTGTTCCTGGTACCTGCCTTTTGTGATTGATAAGAAAGTTACTGATGCATTATGAAGCGCTTTTGGCCACAATGTACAGTTGGCTAAGATATGCATACATATTAAAAGTTTCTAGAAAGGGGGGTAAGTGGCTTGGGCGAAGAGCTTATGACGCGACGGAACTGTCTTTATAAGCCTACCTGTTACTAAAATCGGGGCTGGTTCTCTTTGGAGACGGGCCGCTCTCTATTGTTGTGTGCACTCTTCAATAAAGAGCTTGTGATTGGACTTTGCTGGTGTTGCCTGTCTCTTTGCGGTCAGACAACGAACCGAGCCGTCTGGGTTAGAGTCCCTGACAGTATCATCAGGGCTGAATTGACCATACAGAAGAAAGAGTGAAACTCACCCTATTTTAAAAAATGCTCTCGAACGTACCAAGACAATAAATCGATGAGGGCCCTAGGAAAAGAAAAATGCCCCCCTCCCCCTGACCCATCTACTCTGTGGGAGATCAACGTTACCAGGGTCGATCTTCCAGGGTTTGATTTAGTGGGTCTAGTATAGACTCGCTAAACTGAACTCAGAGCGCGCCTCCGTCGGTGCTGGTACTCCTGCTCCTCACAAGGAGTAAGGAAAGTAGACGGGAGCATTTCCCCCCATCGCTCTCCCACTTGTGGATGACGTAGAAACGCAATTTAAGATACGCAACTTCAGCTGTGTTAATTATGTAGCTGGAGTCGATATATCTTAATTCGACTTTCTGCTGTGGTGTAGACCTGACCACATTGTTTTAGGTGGGGATTGTCACAACTTTGGGTACAAAATGTTGAATCAGAAAAGTGGCTTTTAAGTTCCTCCTGTATTTGTAACTCAAAAAGAACATACCAAAATAGGAAGAGTGGTCCCAGGGCTGTTGAATTCCTAGGAATGTTTCCTTTTCTGGCCCATTCAACCTATGCAGACTGTAGTAAAATTCCATGCAAGGAGTGAACACCTGGCCCTATAGAAGTCTATGATAAAACTCCTGTTGGCTTCAACGGGGCTGGTATTTCATCCAAGACTTATGAGCGTCCCTATTTGGCAGGGGCCCGGTAATAACAGTCAGATCTGTGTTGCTGATGTTGACGAATTATATTAGTTATTAAAGAGTGGAAGACAAATACAGAAGGGTTACAAACCCTAAAGAATAAGGGACCGGATCACAATTCCTTTGCACTTCTCTAATACCATAATTTCTCATACTATGCCTCTAGGACCCAATTATGTGAATATACAGGGCCATAAATTTATTCCTGTGAATTGACATATAGGTGTGTGAATGTCCAGTGTGATTGATTTTGTTTTAAATGGCGATATTTTATAGTATCTTAAATATCTCACAACATCCTTGCTGCAAATGTTTTAAACCAGTGTTTCTTAAACTTTTTAAGACCAAGGAACACCAAACAATAATTTTTTTTTACTGAGAAACACCAAGGATTTTTTGTTAGGCCAAAAAAAAAAAAAAAAAAGGTCGGGAGGGGAAAAAGGGTCGGGGAAAAGTTATTGAGCAAAAAAAAAAAGTCGCCTGCCCCTTTAAGGGCAGCCATTTTGAATTCTGTTGTTCTCTGTGGCACACCTCCAACTGCCTCACAGCGCACCAGTGTGCCGCGGAACACAGTTTAAGAAACACTGTTTTAAACCGTGCATTTTGCCTTTTAACCCCTCAGTCAGATATTCTAATTGTGTAACGACTGCCTGTACTGGGCTCTTCTCATGTGAAGAGAAATGAGGTCCCTTGAGGATCTTGGACTTTAAAGCTGCAATCCTGAAAATACTAGTGCACAGACTTTATGCATGAGTAGCACCACTGAAGCCAATGGGACTATTCATGAGACTATAGATACACTTAAATGGGTTCTGGCTTAAGGAATAAGGATTCGATCATGCAGATTCATGTGAATAAACGCAGCTCACACACACAGTACCACTGATTTGAATGGGACTATTCATATAGGTAAGGAGTTGATGGATTAGACCCCTACTGTGATATAATAACATAAACAAGATAATACCGATTACAGCCTTTGGTTGCAAATATTGACTGTAATACAATAAATGTCACTAGCATAGCCCAAAATATATGGCTTTTTCTTCATTAGGATTTTTAAGTAACATTACTGAAGGGCTAAACTGAGCTTATTTGGGTGAGAAATAGTCATGTATTGAGTAAAGGTTGCACAATTTAGTTCTCAGTCTTCTCTTTATTGCAGGTTTATCAGTGCCAAACACTAGGTGGCAGCAAGAAATCTTTAGAAATGCATGTACGGGGCTGGGGTGGGGGGGGAGTGCCTTAAAACCCGTACATACACTGCTAGTGAGAAATCTGCTTGAACATTGCAGAGGGAATTTGTCAGTGATTATTTATGGTATGGATTATGAGTGAGGATAAAAAGTCTCTTTTTACAGAGAGCTATGAAAAAAATTCCATATCAAACTACTTGTATTGCATTTAGGCTCTGTAATGGGTGATTTTATAGTAGACTGCCACTTTTAGTGCATCCATTTTGCATTGAAACTATAACAAAAAGCACTTGATTCTGTATCAACATTCGTACACATTTCTTTGTGAGGCTCCTTATTTGTTCCTACTATTGCTAATTACAGGCGAGACTTGATAGTGCCTGCTATAGTTAAGGGTAGCAAACAATTTCACTTCTAATCCTATTGCCGCACAGTCCCAACTTGCTGTAGTCCATGAGAGCTCTGCATACAAAGACTAGCAGGATCAGGTACAGAATAAAGTTATTGTAAAGCTTTTTGACATCCGGGAGCAACAGCCTACCATTTAAAGTGTGTGTATTTATTCTAGCTTTTTAGGCTAACTTGATTAGGCTTCAAGTATCAGAGGGGTAGCCGTGTTAGTCTGAATCTGCAAAAGCGGCGAGGAGTCCTGTGGCACCTTATAGACTAACTGAAGTGTAGGAGCATAAGCTTTTGTGGGCAAAGACCCACTTTGTCAGATGCACTACATGCATCTGACGAAGTGGGTCTTTGCCCACGAAAGCTTATGCTCCTACACTTCAGTTAGTCTATAAGGTGCCACAGGACTCCTTGCTGCTCTTGATTAGGCTTGAGCTTTGGTGCGCTCTAGAAATTTGATACATCCTTGTTTGTTCATTTTTCTTATTGTCCTCCTGCTAACACAAGTTCTAGCCATAAGAGCTGTGGCAGGACCTGTGTATCGTGGAGGCCATTGAATAAATTCTCTATAGGTATGTCTATACTTGCACCCCAGTTCGAACTAGGGATGCAAATGCAGGTATTCGAAATAGTCAATGAAGCGGGGATTTAAATATCTCATGCTTCATTAGCATGATCTCGCCAGCGTGCTAGTTCGAATCACAGCTGATTCAAACCAGGAAGCGCACACCGGGATGCGTTAGGTCGAACCAAACCCCTTGGTTCAAACTAACGTTATTCCTCAAGAAATGAGGAGTAACTTTAGTTCGAACCAAGGGGTTTGGTTTGAACTAATGCGTTCCGGCACGTACTTCCTGGTTCGAATCGGCTGTGATTCAAACTAGCATGCTGGCGAGAGCATGCTAATGAAGCATGAGATATTTAAATCCCCGCTTCATTGACTATTTCAAATACCTGCATTTGCATCCCTAGTTCGAACTGGGGTGCAAGTGTTGACATACCCTAGTAGAATCAAGCTTTCCATAGGATGAACACTATAAGTCTGACTTAAGTCATCTCTGGGTAAAGGTCCTGGAAGAGGGAGAAATAAGCAAAGGAAAAGTGTTCAGTTTGAGGGGTTTTTTTGAGTTTTTAATCACAAAGATCACATCTTATGGACTTTAATTCACTATCTGGATTGCACAGCTAAAAGAATTGCAGAAGCTTATGGATTTTACTGAAATAAATAGCTTTTTAGTACAGACCACACAATAATTGCTATCTCTTTGCTAATTTATGTTTAATTCCCTGGGTGTAAAGTCTAAATTTTCTAGTAAAAGCTGTAGTGAAATGTTCATGGTCCAAAAAGCTTCAGTATAATGGTTTTAAAGAAGTGCTCACCTAGCACAATAGGATTAGATTTTGTCTGGAAGCTACTGTGGAAATCATAGATAATAACATCATAGCATATGCAATGATGCACACTTCTGTTGTGTGTTTTGTGCAGCAATACCTGTTAACGCCACTGTCTGTCTTGCTACTCCCTTTGCAGTCCTAAGTGGCGCAGGAAGGAGAAGGAGCAGCACTTTGGGTGATACCTTGTCAGACCGACAGATTAATTTATTAAGCGTGTCAGGGCCAATCTACTGCTGATAATGGAATGCCACTGAAAAATGGTTCAGGCCAGCAAATCAAATCAACTCTAAATTATGCCAGAAGTGTTTCAACAGTTTCAGGTAAATTAGATTATATTATTGTCCTCAGTGTCCTCTTTCTACAAGTTACATGGACAACATTTCTCTGAAACTCTGCCTTTTTGTTTCCTTATACAATGCTCGCCAAAACAAAGGCTCTGTTTTGGTTTTATATAAAAGAAGTAAACAAATGCAGGTGAATCTTCAGGTCTATAGTATCACCTGATTTGTAAATTTAACTTACCTATTTAGATTTCTGCCTTATATTTCTTACCACCTTTTCCAAAATTGAAATGGGAAATCCGTTTTAGAAGTTCAGAACTATTTAGCTGTGGCAGTGGCATTGCCACTGATGATGTTTTCTGTCTTTTATGATGACCATCTTCAGAAAAGAAAGAGCAATGTGTCTCCCAGGAATAAGAAAACAAACCCCCACTACTAGATTTACTGGTCTGATGAATTTACGTCAGGCATCTATTTTGCTAGTAAAAATCTCTAAATTCTATGAAGTAAAAAAAAAAACTGTTACAGGAGAAATGTAAGACTACCATAATATTTTCAAAAGTCTCAAAGGGGTAGCCATGTTGTGTGTAAATTTAAAAGCAATGAATAGTCCTGTGGCATCTTAGAGACTAACAAATGATAAATAGTATCACGTTCCACTAAAAAAACACTTCAGGTTGAACCTTTCTAGTCCAGAACTCTGGTCTGGCAACATCCGTGACTGATTTTAGTTAGCCAGATGTCCACTTAGCCACACCCTATGATAAGCTTCCCCGGGTCCCATAAAGTTTTGTTTACAGCCACCAGTTCTGGCTCAGTGTTCTGTGCTGTTATTCAGCTCTAATTTATCCCTAAATGTCCTCTCACAGCCCAGTAAGCAGTGAAAGTGTTGGCAATGCCTGATCCTGTGATCTGGCAAATTCTCGGGTTTGGTACCAGTCAGGTCCTGAAGGTGCTGGACTAGAGAGGTTCAACCTATAAATAGCTTGTGGCGTGGGTATGTGCACACGCACATAATTTTCGTGAAGTATTTGGAAGGGTCATTTACTCTATTTTCCCCGATTTTTTTTTCCAACATTAGAATTTTGGGTTTTAAACACTCCCATTCTATAAGGACAGGGTCCAAGGACCAGGGTCAGACCAGGGGTCCAGCTACACCAGTTTCCTGTCTCTGGTGGTGGCTCAAGACAGATGCTTCTGAGGGAATGAACAGAGCAGGATTGTTGTTCAGGGATCCATTCTCTGCCATCCAGTCCCAGCTTCTGGCAGCTGAAGATTTAGGGACGAGGTTGCGTCCCTGATCATGTTGGCTCATAGCCAAAGCTGAACCTGTCCTCCGTCAACTTTTCCAATTGCTTTTTGAACCCAGTTATGCTTTTGGCTTTCAACATCCAGGGCAATAAGCCGGGCCACCCATGGGGAAGGGGGAGAAGAGCAGCTACCTCAGGGTCTGGTGATTTAAAAAGGCCAAGAGCTCCTAGCTGTCATCTCAGCAGCAGCCAGAGATCCGGAGGTACGGACTGGGAAGCACTGAAGGGATGCCTGGGAGAGGCAAGCCCCTCAGCCCTGCTCCTTCCTTCTGGAAGCCTGGAGCCAACTCCCTCCATCCCTCACTTTGCCCCAATGCCTGGCAAGCCAGCTGGCAGCCCTGGCAAAAAGTTCCACAAGATTATTGTGCTTTTTGTGTGTTTTTAACCAGCTGCCTATTACTGTCCACCAGTGACTCTGACCATAGTATTTTTATTCACTTCATTAACAGACACCTGTCTCCCATCCAAGATTTGCACCCCTTTTATAACCTGAACAGAAGATCTTGTTTGGCACTTGTGGGAGGGGAGGCTGAGGAAGGAGAAGATCTGAATATGGAACCTGGCCCATTAGGTTTTTTAATCTGTTTATGCATGCATTCAATCTCTGTGCCTATTCTAAGTTGTTTTGCGCTGGTCTACGCTAAAGCGTTATGCAGTAAATTTATCTGTAACTATGTTGTTTTAAAGTGTGATGTTTCTCTGGTACAGTAAGTGCTTTACTGGTACACCAAGCCATAGTGTGAACACAGTAACGCCAGTATAAATGTGCCTTTTACTTAAGCCAGGTCTACTCAATGGGAGAAAATCGACCTAAGATTCGCAACTCCAGCTACGTGAATAGCATAGCTGGACTGGACATATCTTAGTCAAATTTCCACAGCAGCCCCCACTGCTAACTCTCCCACTGACTTCTCCCCCAGGTTGTGAGGAGTAAGAGTACTGGGGTCAATGGGAGCATAATCAGTGGTATTTTAGCAGGTCCTTACTAGACCTGCGAAATCGAACCCCGAGAGATTGATCTCCACAGCATCAATCTCCTGGTAGGTGGAGACAAGCCTTTATTTTGCTTCCCAAACTGCAAGACACTATACTGGTATCCGCACTCTGTTACGGAATTAACTCATGGGGTTGTGACCGTTTAATATAACAGTATAGTTATTGACACAACTTTCTAGGGGTATGTCTACACTACCCCGCTAGTTCGAACTAGCGGGGTAATGTAGGCATACCGCACTTGCAAATGAAGCCCGGGATTTGAATTTCCCGGGCTTCATTTGCATAAAGTGGACGCTGCCATTTTTAAATCCCTGCTCGTTCGAACCCCGTGCCGCGCGGCTACACGCGGCACGAACTAGGTAGTTCGGACTAGGCTTCCTACTCCGAACTACCGTTACTCCTCATTCCACGAGGAGTAACGGTAGTTCGGACTAGGAAGCCTAGTCCGAACTACCTAGTTCGTGCCGCGTGTAGCCGCGCGGCACAGGGTTCGAACGAGTAGGGATTTAAAAATGGCGGCACCCAGTTTATGCAAATGAAGCCCAGGAAATTCAAATCCCTGGGCTTCATTTGCAAGTGCGGTATGCCTACATTACCCCTCCTAGTTCGAACTAGGAGGGTAGTGTAGACATACTCTAGTATAGACAAGTGCACTTCTTAAACTTGTGCAGCCAGTGAAACTATAACTGGAAAAGAAAACAGCCCGACTGCGATTCAGCTAAGATCAAAGTGATGCAGAGAGAGCATTGAAGAGAAATGATGTGCCAACTTGACACAGGTGACTTCAGTGTCAGTTCACCTCTCTCTCTGTCTGGGCTGACAGGAAAGGTGTTTTCAAGTGCTCCATGTGAAAGACCTGGAAGAAGGCAAGTAATATGAATAAAAATCAACCACTCTTTGACAGCGAAGGCAACAACAAAAGACACTGGTAGTCAAATTAAAATTGTGAGAGGCATTTTCAACAGCTCAGTAATACATCTTTTGTATCCATCAGTGTGAATCCCATTATACTGAATAACCTGTATCCTCCTATCTGCTTTCTCCTTTCATATATTTTCTGCCATTTCTTGCACACTTCTCTTTTGGGTGTCTAATGCATATCCTACTTGCTCTCTGACCGACGTGCATGCACCTTCATGGGGCATATGTCAGGGGAAGTAGTAAATTAGTAGGGTGATGTCTAAGTAGAAAGTTGCTGAGTTTAACTTCTTGCTGTGTCTGGCATCTTACGGATTTACAGATGTAAAAAGAATAAAAGTGTCTGGCTGTCACTGATATAGAAAAATGGGTCTGCTTTGCAATGTGAGATTGGACAGTTCAAAGTGTGTGGCCACTGAACCGCCCTCTAAAGTTCTGTCTTTTAACATAATAGGAACATCATGAAAGAGAGGCCAAAACCAGATCCTGGAATCTAGAGGTAAATCCATCCAGATCTGAATCTGACCCTGTAGGTTTGGCTGTGAGTCAGATCCAGAATTAGAATTGAGGAACTTTTTCCTCTGGTTGGATCCTGGGGGGGTGGGGGGAGGGGGACGACTCACTGTGCTCTCTTTGTTTTATGTTCTAGAATTGGACAGAAACCAGCCAGAGTAGCAGTAGGTGTGTAGCTAGGAATAGCACGTTCATGTATAATTAGTAAACACGGTTATTACTAGGGATGTGAAAGTGTAACCATGTACACAGTTAACCAATGAGCCTAGGCTATTGGTTAACTATTGGTTAACATGCATGGGTACATGCAGCCCCCAGTATCAGAGACAGCAGCACAAGGGACTGCCTGCTCCCACATGTAACCATGTAACTGCCCCCATGTGTAAGCATTTAAGCTGCCTGCCCCCTGCACTGCTGCCTGCCCCCACATGTAACCGTTGAAATGTCAGCAGTTACACAATTACTTAAATGCATTTTAACATCCCTAGATATTACATAATTAACATGGACCCAATTGTGCCCCTGTGGTTTTTTTCACATTTTTTCCTGTTGTATAAAGAGACCACACATCTGAATTTAATACTTGCTATTACAACCCAGTAATAGGGTTGTCCTGTCCTGTTCTGTGGTTTGGGGGAATTTATTTGAGGAGCAAAACTTCCCTGGACATCAGAAGGGCCAGGATTCCATCTGCTGAATTTGACTAATGCTCTGCAAAATCTTAAACAACAAATGGCCCTGCAGCACCTTAGAGACTAACAAAAAATGTAGCCGGTATCATGAGCTTTCTTGGGCACAACCCACTTCTTCAGATGAATGGAGTAAGGGGTCCAGGATAGCAGAGAAAGAGAGAGGGAAAGAGAAGGAAAAAAATAGGGAAAAAAATATTGTCAGTTAGTGTCCATACTAAATGAGGCTAATAGAGTAGGCTCTCAGTACCCGGTGCTTAGCTTTTTATGTCATTAGGGTGTGGAATGCAGTGGGCCAACCTAAGCATGTTACATTTAATTTAATCAATTAGTAGATGGAATTTCCATCAACTAGTCGATAAGTGAGGGAGCCACAGCAGGATTAGGTCCCGGCCCCAGGAGCTAATCCTGCTGCGGTTCTGTCTTTAAAATGTATTAAGAGCTTGCCAGCTAATTCCCAGCTCACACTCGGTCCCCACTACTCCTCTGCCTTCCCTGCCCCCTGCAGAGACAGTGCTGGGGGGAACTGGCTTTTAAGCCGGCTCCTCCCACCACCAGCTCCTGCGCTACCCACCTTGCTGCCTCTGATAGAGGTAGCAAGTTGGGGGAGAAGCAACTAGTCATGGGATTTATGCTTAGTCGCCTAGTCGCTTATATCCCTAGCTCATCCAGGTCAGGTCTTTGTTCAAACCTTGCTTACAGGTGTCATACTTGTAAATGAAATCAAGTTCTGCAGCTTCTCTCTCTAGCTGGTTTTTGAAATTGCTTTGTAATAGCATAGTCACTTTTAGATCCATTAGTGAGCGCCTGGGCAAGTTAAAATGTCACTGTGACACTCAGAGCTGTTTTATAGTTTTAAGAGCAAAAGAATCTTTGGGAACTGTGTCTGGTCTCCGAAGGGGAGCCATGTTAGTCTACATCTGCAAAAGCAATGAGGAGTCCTTTGGCACTTTATTTATTTGGGCATAAGCTTTTGTGGGTAAAAAGCACTTAATCAGATGCATGAGAACTGTGTGTGGGAGCAGGGGAGTAAACCAAAAATGTTGGTTTGGGGCTATGAAGTTACATGTCAGCTGGTGCAGATATAAAAGCCCGACAGTACGTTTTATAAAGAAAAGAAACAGTTTAAACACTTGAATGTTATCATAGTGTAAATTTTTATTTTAATTAAAAACAGAAATGACCCTGGTGAGGACAACATAAACAGTAGGACATGCATGAGTCTTCCTGAAGAAATTCCCCATCACCACAGCTATCCCCGAAAAGTAATTATTTTTGCAGCATAAATGGAAAATGCTAGAGCTGTGATTTAAGTTGTTTCAGAAAATTCAATCAAACAGTCGTCTAAAATCTTTTATTAGTTTAAGAAGAGAACAGGATTCCTTAGTCAGGTTAACAGGCTTAAAGATATTAATATGCACGTTTTTGGCATGGTTTAAACTTCATTTTGAAAAATGTCATATGAAACAGTAAGGCGGCTTACAGTGTAGGTGCTAATTAAACTTACTTTTTAAAGATTGCACTCCTGCTGCCTGTTTAATATGTGCTCTCCAGAAAAGCTAATACTATATAGCACATTGTCATATGCCCAAAACCCATCATGAGCAAATGTAAAATATTTACTTTGTACTATTTAAATGATTTCTTTGCTTTAGGACTTCACAACTGCTAGGTGGCGATCTAACATCCTCTTATTCTCTTGAGTCACAGATTATTAAAACAGAAGGTCCTGCTGTCGTCATCTAGTTCAGACTTGTGACCCATGTCTGAAGCCCAGCAGGATACTCTGATTGAGCACCACAAGGCATTTTGCTAATGTTGACCATCCACAGGCACCGCCCCCACAGCTCCCATTGGCTGTGAGGTTCGCTGTTGCTAGCCAATGGAAACAATGGGGGCAGTGCCTGCAGGCAAACGGACACGCTAGTCGCCACTTCCCACAGCTTCTATTGGCGGAGAACAGTGAACCACAGCCACTGGGAGCTGAAGAGGGCCATGCCTGCGGACAGTTAACATCAGCAAAATGTCTCCCGGCCTGCCATCCGTTTCCCCTGTTGGGTTGCATGCAGCCCGCCGGCCATGGGTTGCCCACCACTGGTCTACTCTGACGTCTCAGACTGTAGCAATTCACCCTGTAATTTCCCTATCTGAACTCTGTGCTTGTGTACACTGCTGAAATGCATCATGTTAAAGCACATGCTAACTAACAGGTTGTTAAACACGACTTAAAATTAACATTTGTTATCAGTAGGTCACAGTTAATCATAGAGCTGGTTAGGAATTGGGTATTTCTCCCCATAGAAAAAATTGATTTTTTGGCAAAATATTTGTATTCCTAAATGCTACTGTAGCACTTCATTGGATTTACAGATTGCTCTTGTTCTCCTCTTACAGTTGGATTTCCTGGCCAGTCTACATCTCCCCACAATCTCCCGCAATCTCCTCTCTTAAGGCGGGGAGGCGGTGTGTTCTGAGGGAAATGAAGTCTGGCTGAGGGACTCCTGTCAGTAGAGGAGAATGTGAATGTGACTTATCTGAACTACAACTCTCTTGATGTTCTGTGATATTTTTTAACTAAACTATTGCTGGTTTGGGGCGTTCAATGTGTGACCAAAATCTAAACTTTCTGTGGAAAGCTGACACTTTTCCTGAACAATTTAATTTCAGTCAGAAAACCAACTTTCAACTGAAAAACCATTTTTGCTTATTTTAAACCAGATCTCATTGACAAGGAGCTTCTGACACATTGTTAAACAGGATTGTCCCTCTCTACTCAAAGGGCCAGGTTTTCTGTAGCCCTGCAATTTGTGTAGTCACTTCCAGCAGTGCAAAGTAGGGATGTGAATGTTTAACCGGTAAGCCACAACCGTAACAGGCTGCTCTGGCCAGTCTGGTGCAGTCCCTGCTGGGGGTGGGGAAAGCTTATTGGATAGCTGACTTTTGCTTATTGGATAGCTGACTTTTGCTTATTGGATAGTTGACTAGTCGCTTACATCCCTACCGCATATGGGGAGTCCTCGTTGTTTAGCATTATATCAGCTAACACATGTTTTAAGGCAGGGGTGTCCTTAGGATTTTATGGGGCCTTGCGCAGTACTATTAAACTGGTGCTCCTCTGCCTAACAGCAGCGGTGGGAGAGGAAGATGATTTTTTAGAGATGAGATTTTATCATCTTCAGCAACACACGAATGAAATGTTTTTAAAGCAAATTTTAAACTAAGGTCCTGTAGACTAATGCAGTAAATTCAGAAACCGACATTAGATACCTGGGGTTAGCAAATGCCCATGCAATGGCGTCATTGCTATTTGAATTGTACTTTCACAGGTTCAGCCTTCTCCTAATAGCTCTGGCAGGCTCTTTCAGTTTTAAGTGAACTAGATCTCCTTTGGAGGAAGCAGAGCCACAGACCAGGGATAGGGAGCAGCAAGTGGTAGACATTAAGACCCAGGGGTGCCCCAAGTTTTCAGATACCCTATGCAACTACATATTCTGCCTATGGGTAAGGATGTCTCTGTTCTAAGGTGTAATTTTCCAGGGCAGATAAGGCAATAGATGTTCTGATTGACCACTGCACTACTCCCTCAGAGAACTGATGGGCAGGATTCCCTGGGATGCTAATATGAAGGGGGAAAGCGTCCAGGACAGCTGGCAGTATTTTAAAGAAGCCTTATTAAAGGCACAGGAAGAAACCATCCTAATGCACAGTAAGAAAAGCAAATATAGTAGACGACCAGATTGGCTTACCGGGGAAATCCTTGGTGAGCTTAAACACAAAATGGAAGCTTACAAGAAGTGGAAACTTGTTCAGATGACTAGGGAGGAGTATAAATATATTGTTCAAGAATACAGGGGAGTTATCAGGAAGGCGAAAGCGCAATTTGAATTGCAGCTAGCAAGGGATGTGAAGGGTAACAAGAAAGGTTTCTACAGGCGTGTTAGCAATAAGAAGGTGATCAGAAAGGGTGTGGGGCTCTTACTGGGTGAGGGAGGTAACCTAGTGACAGATGATGTGGGAAAAGCTGAAGTACTCAGTGCTTTCTTTGCCTCAGTCTTCACAGACAAGGTCAGCTCCCAGACTACTGCACTAGACAATGCAGTATGGGAAGGAGGTAGGCAGCCCTTAGTGGAGAATGAACAGGTTAAGAACTATTTAGAAAAGCAAAACATACACAAATCCATGGGTCCAGATTTAATGCATCCAAGGGTACTGAGGGAGTTGGCAAATGTCATTGCAGAGCCTTTGGCCATTATCTTTGAAAACTTGTGGAGATCGGAAGAGATCCCGGATGATTCAAAAAAAGCAAATGTAGTGCTTATCTTTAAAAAAGGGAAGAAGGACAATCCAGGAAACTACAGACCAGTCAGCCTTACCTCAGTCCCTGGAAAAATCATGGAGGGGTTCCTCAAGAAATCCATTTTGAAGCACTTGGAAGAGGGGAAAGTGATCAGGAATAGTCAACATGCATTCACCAAGGACAAGTCATTCCTGACCAATCTGATTAGCTTCTATGATGAAATAACTGGCTCTGTGGATATGGGAAAATCGGTGCACGTGATATACCTTGATTTTAGCAAAGCTTTTGATGTGGTCTCCCACAATATTCTTGCCAGCAAGTTGAGGGAATATGGATTGGATAAATGGACAGTAAGATGGATAGAAAGCTGGCTAGACTGTCAGGCCCAACGGGTAGTGATCAATAGTTCAATGTCAGGTTGGCAATCGGTTTCTAGCGGAGTGCCCCAAGGATCAGTTCTAGGGCTGGTTTTGGTCAACATCTTTATTAATGACCTGGATGAGGGGATGGAGTGCACCCTCCACAAGTTTGCGGATGACACTTAAGCTAGAGGGAGAAGTAGATACATTAGAGGGCAGGGATAGGGTCCAGAGTGACCTAGACACATGAGAGGGCTGGGCCAAAGGAAATCTGATGAGGTTCAACGAGGACAAGTATGGAGTCCTGCACTTAGGATGGAAGAATCCCAAGCATTGTTACAGGCTAGGGACCAAATGACTAAGTAGCAGTTCAGCAGAAAAGGACCTGGGGATTACAGTGGATGAGAAGCTGGATATGAGTCAACAGGGTGCCCTTGTAGCCAAGAAGGCGAATGGCATATTAGGTTGCATCAGGAGGAGCATTGCCAGCAGATCTAGAGAAGTGATTATTCCCCTTTATTAGGCTCTGGTGAGGCCACCTCTGGAGTATTGCGTCCAGTTCTGGGCCCCCCACTATAGAAAGGATGTGGACACATTGGAGAGGGTCCAGAGGAGGGCGACCAAAATGATTAGGGGACTGGAGCACATGACCTATGAGGAGAAGCGGAGGGATTCGGGCTTATTTAGTCTGCAGAAGAGTGAGGGGGGATTTGATAGCAGCCTTCAACTTCCTGAAGGGAGGTTCCAAAGAGGATGGAGAGAGGCTGTTCCCAGTGGTGACGGATGGCAGAACAAGGAGCAATGGTCTCTAGTTACAGCGGGGGAGGTCTAGGTTGGATATTAGGAAAAACTATTTCACTAGGAGGGTGGTGAAGCACTGAGATGGGTTCCCTAGGGAGGTGGTGGAATCTCCATCCCTAGAGGTGTTTAAGTCCTGGCTGGACAAAGCCCGGGCTGGGTTGATTTAGTCGGGATTGGTCCTGCTTTGGGCAGGGGGCTGGACTCGATAACCCCCTGAGGTCTCCTCCAGCCCTGGGATTCTAGGATTCTACTCCAGTTTGATGTCAGTGCATCTTCATTGAATCAAGCCCACAGAAATCCAGGAGGAATGTGTGTGCCAAAGGGCTGCAGGATCATGCCAGAAATTGGTCATTGGCTGAAAAGAATGGGCAATTCAGAAGCAGGCTCCATGTTTATTTGCTCTCTGATCCACCTCCTTTTAATGGTTTCTCTCTTGCATAGGTGTACGCAACTTCTGAATCTGAACACATGCAATAGGAGAGAGATTATAAATGACAATGCACCGGTGACTTGGGTTAGGACACTAATCAAGGATTACAACTAATACCAAAATTGTAATTATTTGATTAATTTCCTTCTCCTCGACCTGCAGTGGTAGTTTAGTTACAAAATAACTATAATGAAGTATGTTAGTACTTGCAAATCCCATTGTTAGCACATTAACAATATGAAGCAAGAATAAATTCCTGGACCAAGGTTCTTAATTGTGGTGTGTCTAGACTACAGGGTGTTTTTGAAAAAAGTAGCCTTTTTTCAAAAAAACTTCCTCTGCATCTAGACTGCTGCCGTGGTCTTTTGAAAGTAAATCGAAAGAACACGGCAGTTTTTTCAATGGCGGAAAACCTCATTTTATGAGGAAGAATGCCTTTTTTCAAAAGTGTGCTTTCGAAAAAAGGCGCTATGAAATGCCTGGGTGCTCTCTTTCAAAAAAGTGGCTTGCTTTTTCGAAAGTACTGGTTGCAGTCTAGACGCTCTTTCGAAAGAGGCTTGTAGTCTAGACGTAGCCTTGGTGTGAACTGGAGTAAATTCCTAAAGACAATAGAGCTAAACCGATTTATACCAGCTCCAGTTCTGGTGGCTGATTCTCTAGTCCCAATTCCTTCCTCAGACAAAATCCCATCCCTGTTAAAGCGAGATTTGGATGAGTAAGGGCTGTGATCTGGTGCCCTACAAGGACTTCAATGAAACACACCAAAGAAAAGGGTAAAGTTAAAAACAATGATTTCCTTTCCTTATGGAAGGCTTCTCCATTTTTCATTTCTATTTCCAAGTCGTAAAACATTTCTCCTGATGAGCTCACTGGTGTGGAGCATCTGTTTCCCAGAAGCACATTGCTAATGGCAGTGTGTTCCACACCATCACAGCTACAGAATGAGGTGGTGCAGAGAGGGGAAATGGGAAGGAAAATAAATACAGTATGCAGCTTGCAAGCAACGTGCACTGGGGGTGAAGTGCACCCCTCTGTAAAAGCCCTGCACAAGGCTTACGCACCATTTACAAACCCAGATCAGCCCTTTTTCAAGGGGTTCCGGGTGCAGGAGCAATAGGACTTGGGGAGGGAGGGGGGTCCAAGTGAAGGTGGTTGGAGCTCCGCAGACAAGTTCTGGATGGGGTGGCCTCAGCAGGGGAATCCCGGGGGGTTTGGCCAGGTGGGGGTCCAGGTGAAGCTTGTTGGGACTCATCAGGGTAGTTCAGAAGCATAGGGGGTAGGGTTCACTATGGGAGGGTATGTCTACACTACCACCCTAGTTCGAACTAGGGTGGTAATGTAGGCAACCGGAGTTGCAAATGAAGCCCGGGATTTGAATTTCCCGGGCTTCATTTGCATCTCGCCGGGCGCCGCCATTTTTAAATGTCCGCTAGTGCGGACTGCGCGGCACAGACTAGGTAGCTCGGACTAGGCTTCCCGTGAAACGAGAAGTAACGGTAGTTCGGAATAGGAAGCCTAGTCCGAACTACCTAGTCCGTGCCACGTGTAGCTGCGCGGCACGGAGTCCGCACTAGCGGACATTTAAAAATGGCGGCGCCCGGCGAGATGCAAATGAAGCCCGGGAAATTCAAATCCCAGGCTTCATTTGCAACTCCGGTTGCCTACATTACCACCCTAGTTCGAACTAGAGTGGTAGTGTAGACATACCCTGAGGGGTTCAGGTATGGGGGGGATCTGAGGTTGGTGCAGGGGAGGGGAGCTTGGCAGGGGTCCAGATGTGGGGTGTGGGTCTCAACAGGGAGGGCCAGGTGCAGGGGGCAGGATTGGGAGGGATAGGGGTTTAGGTTCTTGGCCTTCTGGGGGGGGTAAGGCTGAGAGGAAGATCAGGATGGGGGCCTAGATGCATGGGGGTTGGGCAGACAAGGGAGGAAACGCCTCAATCAATCTTTTTGGAACTGTCTACATTATTCTTAAAAACAACTTTTTTTTCAGTGGCATACAGATATGTGCCATTTACAGAGCACATAGCCATGTGGGGTGGTACAGTACAGGTGTGGTGTTACTCATGTAGAGCTGATAAAAAGCTTTCCAGTGGAACAATTTTCCACTGAAACATGTTAATTCAATTAAATCACTACTTATGCAGTAATGTAGTGATTGTGTCAAATACTTTAACATAAATTTTTTGTGCCAATGTAGCCAAAACATTTCATTTTGACTTTATTGTTTCAACTATTATGTTATGTGATATAATAATAGAAATGATAAAGTTTAAACTTAGAACTTTGGCCTTCTTTGAAATTACATGCTTTGATAAGAACCATATCCAAACCAATACTTTCAGATTCAGGCCCACTGAGTAATTATTACCGCTGTGTCTGCTCCTTCAGCTTTTTAATATTCTTTTAACATATTTTTTCCCAGAGATTTTAAAATTTTGCAGATTTTTTTTCCCATTTCGACTCTTTATTCTGATTCAGGATGAACAGAAATTTCAAAATGTCTGAATTTCCCATGAAAAAGAAACTCAGAAATTTGACCAGCTCTGCTCATTTGGAAATACTTTCATAACTTGCTCATAACAATAGATCACCATCACACCACACCCTCATGTATTCTGTGTTTGAGAGAGAAGTGTGTATGTGAATGGCTGGATAGATGAGATAGGTAGATCGGTAAGATGTTAGTTTATAGCCTGGATTCAACCAAAAATATTAACATTTAATATTTACTTGGGAATATTTCAAGTGGCATTTAATGACTGTATTTGTGTATTTTTAAAGAAAGAAAAGAGGAAAAGAAAAGTGATTAAACTGTAGATACTTGACTGGAAGTTTAAAACCAAACATTTTGTCAAAGTTACTATGTTTTAAAATGTCAAAAGAATCATCAGTGAAGGTGATTATAATGAAATGTTGCTCTTGTTGTTATGGCAACTGCCTTAGAAAACTGCTGTAAAAAGGTTGACAAATTATACAGTGCAGTTTTGGTTCATCTTTTTTATAGTCTCCCATCACTTTTATTTTTAAAGAATGTTAAACAGTTTGCACTGAAGGTAAGCCATGGAGAACGTATATTGTCTTAGATGTTTATATGTTCATTTATTTCTGTGCATCAAATATCAGTTACCTTTTCAGACTATATAACTTCAGTTCTACATTATTCACTTTCCATAATTAAAGGGAGGCTGTTCCATCATTTTCTTAGTTGCTCAACTATCTTACATTGTAGCCAATGCCAGTTTAATCCAGTGTGGCTGTATCCAGGTTACACACTTGTAGGAGGATGTTTTAAAAAATACACAGCGAGGTCCTAACTCTTCATCCATTGGAGTCACTTAATTTAGTGGCAGTAGGGATCTCAGTGTGCCAGGTATCAGAGGGGTAGCCGTGTTAGTCTGAATCTGCAAAAGCGACAAGGAGTCCTGTGGCACCTTATAGACTAACAGATGTATTGGAACATAAGCTTTCATGGGCAAAGACCCTCTGTTAGTCTATAAGGTGCCACAGGACTCCTTGTCAGTATGCCAGATTACAGATGCAAGATGAGGATTTGCGTTGACTTATCTAGTTGCTATTACTTACCTAGTTATTTTGTGAACCTCGTTATAGTTTTGGTCTTCACAACATCCCTTGGCAAAAAAGTTCTATAGTTTGACAGTGCATTGTGTGAACAGTTCCTTCTGTTTGTTTTAAACCTGATGCCTATTGCTTTCATTTGATGACCCCTAGTTCTTGTGTTACAAAAAGGAGTAAACAACACTTCCTTATTATTTTACTTTTGCCACATCAGCCATGGTTTTATAAACTTCTATCATATCCCATCTTGTCATCTCCAACACAAATGGCTAGCACAAGTGAAACCCCTAGTAAAGACGATCCAAGTTCAGAACCTGGAGCATGATGGTAATGAAACTATGTTGACCCATAGCCAAGCATTACAAAGCATTCCAGCCTGCTAGGGATTTTCTTAACTGATAGTATTTGTTCTGGGAACAAGCTGGGTGAGGGAGGCAAGTTTTCAAGGTGCTCTTTAGGTCTGGGAAGAATTCTGTGCAGTTTAAAAAGCTTGTCTCTTTCAGCAGCTGAAGTTGGTCCAAAAAAAAGTTATGACTTCTCCCACCATCATCTCTCTAATATCCTGGAGCCAATACTGCTGCAACACCACTGGAAACATTATGTATTCTGGTCTATCATACAGTAGAAGCTAAAAGTGTATTGTGTTTTCCACAAAGAGTTATTGATGTAGGTATCCATTTCCTCTTCTGTCACAATACAATAAGGAAACAGTGTGCTACATTGTTATTAGCATCTGTCATCATTTAAATAATGTGGCAAACGATAGTGGGTGGACAGAGTAAAAGATGTTTCTTGTACCAGTGACAGTGAGTCAGGGCTGGTAATGTACCCATTCCTGAGATGACAAGTACTACATAGTCTGGGGGGTGGAGGACGGGGAATGATTGTCTGTGTTTGGTTGCTTCTCACCTGCCAGCCAAGGAGCTGATTATCTAGTATTACTGTGTGTCCATTTGGCATGGAAATTCCTCAACAGCTGCTGTCCTGGAATGGAATTAGCTAAATCTGATGAGAGGGGCAAGTAAAATTGCAGTGCATTGGGGTGAGGAGATGAAGGAGGAAAAGAAAAAAAGTTTTTTGTGAAGAAAGATGTAGTTTCTCTTCTTCACACAATGCATCTTATTTCCTTTGGGAGTGAGACACAGAAGATGCTTATAAAGCAGTGGTGGGCTCCCTGATCTATGCATGGCCCACAAGACATTTTGTCTACCATGGCTTACATGCAAGGTGGCCAGATTCCTCTGGTTTCAATCTGCACAGTTGTATCTTTTTGTCTTACCGTTATTACTGAAGTGACACATGTGTAAAGCAAGAGCACATGAAATGAGGTGCATGCTGATTGCACACAATGTGGACTATGAGGGCTGTGCGCTCCCTCTGCGTCCAATCAGAGCGCTGCCTTGGTTGAATTGGCACACCCTGCAAATTCTAAGTAGCAAGCACAGTTAGGAAACCTCCCCTATCTTGGAAGGCCGACTTGGGTACAACAGGCTTGTGGCCCACTGAGATGAAGGGCCACTGATGTGGCCCGCTCACTAGCCCAGGTTGCCCATCGCTGTTATAAAGCCATCCTACTGGTTTTCACTGGTATTTTTATATAAATAAAACAGCTGGGTTGTGTTGGTTCAACTTTGGCCGGGAACAAAGAATGGCGAGCACTAGGACCAGCAGGGGGCAGTGCCTGCTGACCGTCAACGCCAGCAAAATATCTTGCAGCTTGCAATCTGCTAGATTAACTGAACAGATGTACTAGGTCATTGGTGGGTAATCTAGCTGGCTAGGGAACCAGCTTTTCCAGTGGTATCACTTGTTTCCTTTCTGGAGAATGTGTCGGTTCTGAGAATCTAGTACTGTGAACATTATTATTTAGTGGCAGTATTGTAGCATTTGGGGGACCTAGCGTGGACTAACCCCAGTATGATAGTGTAGACCAATGTTTCTCTACCTTTTTTAATAAAGTACCTCTTTTAAAAAAAATTATAAGTACCCCCAGTACCTACCGTTTTCAGACACACAATGTTTTTTCTACTATTGCAACACCTTTGTTTAAACAACTTAATGGAAGCTGGGTGGGCGATGAAATTTTTGGGTGTAAAAAGTACAAAAATATTAAAGCACTGTAAAACTTAAAACAAAAACTCAGTTTTCTCCAAATTTCAGTTGTATTGACGTACCCCCCAGACTTCTCTTGAGTACCCCTAAGGGTACTTGTACCACTGGTTGAGAAACACTGGTCTAGACAGGTCCCAAGGTCTATTATTTTCTGGCCTTCACCTGGGTCCCATACCCAGACTAGCAGGGTTTTCAAACTGCACCCAACAATTGCACTTCTTGCACACATTTGATTACATGGAGGCCAATTTAAAGCAGGTATAACCTGGTTACCAAGCAGAGGACTAGCTGTGGAGTAGGAATCCATCCATCAGATCACTGCCAAAGAGGGAGAGACCCTTGTGGTGCAGTTAGTGCATGGAGGACGGGGTCTCCATTGATTAATAGGTGGGATGGTTCAGGCTCTGTAGGAGGAATTCTGAGGTTAAAACCTGCGCTGGACCCGTGATTCAAGTAGATTGAAAGAGGAGGAAGGGCTCGCAGTGTGCCAGCAAAGGAGGAAGGGAGCTGGGAGGTGCATGGAAGAGAGGTTAGGGCTAGGAGACCTGGCTTTCCATCTTTTCCTGCGCAACTGTGGGCAAGTCACTGCAGTGTTCAGGTAGTACAGTAAGGCCATATCAGTACATCAGAAAAAAGAGGGGAAACTAGTTCACTGCCCCTTACCACTGCAAGGAGCCACATCGGACAGTCCTGTTGGATTCTCCCGTCTCACTGCTTTGCTTCCTGAGAGGCAACATTGGGTCTTACTGGACAGATCAGGGGAGGGGAAGTGTGTTGAACCCCCTCAGGCTGCTGGTTCAGAGGCTACATCAGGGAGGGCAATAATTTTGAATAGGGGGCCACTCCAAGAATGTGGTAAGTGCTCGAGGGCCACACTTTTCTATGATCTTAATGGAGGTTGGGTGCAGAAGGGAATTCGGGGTAGAGGACTGGGTTGCAGGAGGAGCCAAGGGGTCTGGGAGGGAGTTTGGGTGAAGGAAGAGGTGGTGACTTGGCACCAAAGATTGGGGTGCAGGAGGGGATGCAGAGTACAGAAGGTGGTTGTCACCAGTGGCAGAGGTGCAGGAGGGTTTGGGTTGTGACCTAGGTCAGGAGGGGGTTGTGACCTGGGGCAGGAGATTGAGATGTGAGGGGGGGGGGGGGGGGGGGGGGGGGTGTGCAGAGTCTGGGAGGGGATATGAATACAGGAGAGGATTCTGACCTAGAAGAGGGAGTGCAGTGTGGGAAGAGAATGTGACCTGAGGCAGAGGTGCAGGAGAGAGTTTCCACATTTACGGGAGTGATGGGTGGCAGAATTTGGTGCAAACAGCATTAGGCTTGAGTAAGGAATGTGAGATAGTCCATATGTCACGGACGAGTGGTGCTGCTGATTACATTACACTGGTTAACACTGGACCCTGAGATCAATTACAATATTGTTGAAAAATGGGTGGCCCAGAGTTGTCTAATGAGAGCATTGACTCAAAACAGTCTGTCCTCTAGGAACAAAAAACAGGACTATGTAGCACTTTAAAGACTAACAAGATGGTTTATTGTTAGTCTTTAAAGTGCTACATAGTCCTGTTTTTTGTTCCAGCTACAGCAGACTAACACGGTTACATTTCTATCACTGTCTTCTAGGAGGCTTCAGTGTACCGTCCTCACATGCCAGGTTTGCTATGATTCATATGCCTGCTCTTTACTATCTTATGTGATGACCCCACACATCCTACTCAGAAGATATTGAATTAACTGTGCGCTATGAAATCCCCCCCCCCACACACACACACACTCCAACCGATAATATAAATTACACAGTTAATAACAATGAGACACCAATATTGTTTTTGTGATGTGACAAGCAACTATTTCCTATTCTCAAGGTGCCTATCCTATCAAATTCTTACACCTATGAATGCAATTTAGTATCATGAACAGAGCTTCAAAGACTCGATACGTTGCCGTATGAGGAAAGAAATTGTCAACTATTTAGTTGTTTCCACTTGACTGACTTTGAATCGCATGTGATTCTAGATTTGCCATCGTTTCCCTTTCCTAGGAAAAATTGATTTTTCAGGTATACACAGATCATGCTTTTATTTCAAATGTGATATGTTAAAACAAGGGAAGTTAGTAGCTGGGAACAAAATATGAATTTTGTTTGGCAGTGTATAAGGACATTTATTTGCTATATGTGTGTCAGAAAATTTAAATCCTCAGACTTTTTTTAATGATCTAGAAGAAGAAAAGATTATATATACTTAGTGAGTATATAAAGTATAGTAGTTTAAAAACAAAAAATGCAAGGTCATATTAGGCCAAAACTGTTAATTACCCACTTCTTTATTGTCAAGGTTAATACAGTATTTGAGAGCAGGAGCTGTTTTTCATCTGCTCTTTGAAACAAGGTGAGACAGCTGTTCTTACGGACAGATCCATTATACCTTATCGCTAGAGGACAGACCCCTAAAGGAACACCATGAAATATGGCTACTGTCACTGGCAGCCGGAACAAACACCAAAACTATTCAGGAACCAGTGAAAATTAAATGAAAGCTACTGTTTCAATGTAGCGTACTTTAATTCTATTCAATTGGGTAGCATCGATTTTATTGTATGACAGCTACAGTGGCATAAATTTCACTAGTGCTCCTTAATCTATTGTAATATTGACCTATCTAAAATGGCACAATGTTTTGCATTGATAAATGTTCTTTAATACATTGGAAATGGACAGTCGCAAACTGCAACCATCTTTTGTGAAATTGACTTAAGCCACATAGTACAACACTGTATCTTTTGGTTTTCATTATTCATGTTTGACTAGTTATTGTTCAAGATTCTGTTACATGAACTCAGCAAAAGAGAAGAACAAATGTAACCTAAACCTTGGTTGAATCCACCTTAAACAGTGCATTTTTAACTATAGAAGTATCAGCATTTCATTACTTGCTACATTGGTCTAAAAATAGCTTACAAGATTAATCGGACTTAAAAGATTTTTTTGTACGTGTAAAATAGTTATGCAGATCGGGAATAATATGTACTCTTTATCTGGAAATATTGTGGGTAATTTTTTAAGGAATGAGATAAACCTAGTTTTGTTTGGGGTTGTTGTTTTTTTTATTTCCAATGTGACACAATTAGAAATTGCAAAACTCTTAGCATTATATCAAAAAACATATTTGTAGTATCACCACTTTTGGCATAGTCATTTTTTCCCCTCTAAAAAAGCTACATTTTCAATGTTTTGTAATTTCTGCCATCATATGTACATTTAGTGAGATTCTCTGCTTAACGAATATCAACACGACAGTATTGCGAATAGGGAATATTCGTGTGGCAATAACCGGAGCCAACATTATCAAATTTGGGAATCTTTAAGGTTTAGCACCAGAATTCCTATTTAGGCATGGAAATGAAAGCAGCTTGATTTTCACAAGTGCTGAGCTCCTACAGCTCCATCAGTTGATTTTGTGAATGCTCATTGTGCTCTTATTAAGGTTCATAGGGTTTTAGGTGCTTCATCTAATATCCCTTGAAGTCCAATGAGACTTTTTCTATCAATTTTAACAGGCTCTGGGTCAGGCCTTTGACACCTCATTTTAGGCTCTTAAGTTTGAAAATTTGGGCCATGGTTTTTATCCTATTAGTGGCTCATTTCCATTTAGTGCAAAAATTCCTGCTTCATAACAAACCTACAGGGCATCATGCAGGCATACAACCCCTTGTGCTCTGACATTAGTTCCATTCTGTACAAACTTCTTATTTAACTTTTGAAGCAAAGATTCTGTTTCTTCTTTATTCATTATGGTAGAATTCCTAAATGGTGGATCCTTGTTTATTTTTAGACCTAATACATAATTATGAATGATGTTTTTTAATCTTCCTGTGGGACTCACTACAGTATTTTAGTTATTGTTGGTTACTCTTCACAGAGCAAATATTAGATGAAGGTTTAATGCTTCATTTTGGAATTATCTGCTATTGGACCTCCCAGAAATATTCTTATATATTATTTTCCTTACTGTTGTCAACTTTAATTCAATAGGCATAATAATGAGAATTTTTCTTGGCATAATACTTGCTCCTGAACTGTCCGAAGATCACATCTTTTTCTTTTTTAGGAAACTATATTTATACACAGGTTGAATCACTCTAGTCCCACACTCTATCATCCAGCAACATCTGTTGTCCAGTATGATGTTAGTTAGCTGGATGTCCACTTATCAGGGTGTGGTCAAGTTTCCTGTGGTCCCATAAAATTTGTTTATAGCCACTGGTCCTGATTCTCTGTGCTGTTATTTAGCTCTGATTAACCTCTAAATTTCTTTTAAGAGCCCAAGAAGCAGTGGAAGTGTTGGTAATGCTGCTAGACAATATTGACTTCCTGTGGTTTGGCAAATTCTCTGGTTCAGCACCGGTGAGGTCCCAGGGGTGCCAGACTAGAGAGGTTCAACCTGTACTAATTTAGTGGCATGTTTTTGAGCATATCAACAACAACACTTTGCACTTCCATGGCAGCTTCCAGGCAAGTTTCTCAAAGCACTTAAATAAATCTAAGTTCGGAACATTCCTACTTGGTAGGTAAGAGTTATCCCCATTTGATGCATAATGAAGCTGATGTAACTAGAAATTAAAGTGCATGCTCATCAAAAAGCAGTGTTTGCTAATGGTCCTCTCTAGAGGCAACAGCTTTTCACCTATATTTAGAAGAGGAAATGCCTGCAGTATCTCAGCCATAACTATCTGTTGACAAATTTTGTCATTTTAATGGTGACCACTGTGAGTAACTTGACACAGTACACATACAAGTATGTGGCAGAGTGAGGAATAGAACCTAAATTTCCTGATGTGTATGTCTGTGCTGTAGCTGGAAGACTGCCCTTCCTCATTGTATACAATGCTGCAGAGACTCAGAATTATGAACCTCAGAATTACGAACTGAACAATCAAGCAAACACCTCGTTTGGAACCAGAAGTATACAATCAGGCAGAAGCAGAGACGGGGGGGGGGAGAGCAAATACGGTACTATGTTAATCATAAATTACTAAAAAAAAAGCAAAAGTTTTTAAAAAATTGACAAGGGAACTGTTTCTGTTCTTGTTTTCTTTAAATTAAGATGCTTAAAATCAGCATTTTTCTTCTGCATAGTAAAGTTTCAAATTTGTATTAAGTGAGTGTTTGGTTACAAACTTTTAAAAGAACAATCATAATGTTTTGTTCAGAGTTCAGAACATTTCAGAGTTATGAATAGCCTCCATTCCCAAGTGGCTTGTAGCTATGAGGTTCTACTTTTTGCTCAGTGATAGGTAAATACGTGATCCCTTTCCAAGAGATGCTAACTAAATAGGAGGTGTTGGATGGGTAGGAAGATGAGTGGAAGAGTTTGCTGGACTTGATGCCACCAAATCTGTTTAATCCACAGAATTAGGAGCTAACACTGGTTGGGAATTCTCTGTCCAAATGATTTTTCCAATGGAAAATGCTCTTTTTGCAAAATCAAAATTTCCCCAAGGAAAAAATTCAACATAGGTGGAAATGTTTACATTTTTCCATTGAGAAACTCAAATTGACAACTGGACATCTGGCCTCCCGGATGGATGTCTCTCATCAATTTCATTTTTTGCCACCAGACTGAAAATGAAATTGACAAAAGTTAGTTCAGGCTGCGGGAGGCTGAACTTCACTGCTCCAAACTCCCCCTCTTTCCACCCAAACCCAGCTGCCAGAGAGGAAAGGCTGGAGGCAGGGTACTCAGCCTCCCCACCTCCCACTCAGCCCAGCTATTGGAGAGACAGCTGGACTGGGGAGAGGCAAAGAGCAGGGTTGCTCAACATCTGGCAGTCCAGCTGGAAGGCGCTTGTCAGCAGGAAATGAAACTGACATAGGAATGACTGCACTTGGCCAGACTAATGGTCCATCTAGCTCAGAGTCCTGTCTTCCCACAGTGACCAGTGGCCCAGAGGGAATGATCCAAACAAGAGATCATCAAGTGATCCACCCCATTGCCCAATCCCAGTGGGGGAAGAGCCTTCTGGGGGACAGGCAGCAAGCTGCAAAACTCCATATTGGTTCTACTAAAATTGATTTTTTTTCTTGAGCTCTCTTCCCAGGAAAACATTCACTTTTTGTCCCGATTCAGGATTAATTTTTTTTCCATCAAACGTTTTTCATGGGAAGGAATTTCCATTTTCCAGACAGCTCTAGTAGGAGCTGATCAAATGGGCAACATCTAAACCCCCCGTGAACAATCCATGCTGGCATTGTCTGGGTCCCAGTATAGCTGTTCAAAGGAAAGCATTTTAATTCTGCTTCAAACAGAATTATTTACCTTCCAATAGCTACAGGTGTGCCCTCCACTGCCAAAGCCCCGTGGGATTATTTCTTGGGAGCCACAGCATTGAGTTACCTTTGGATTGCAAAGAAAGGGAAGAAATCCTAAACCTTCCACCCGGTGGGGAGAGTTTTTGTCAAGGCTCCTTCCCTACTCTGGCACAATAAATGCAGAAGTGGGGGCCTGAAAAAGTACCCCAAACCCTTCTCTTTCCAGGCTTCGGTAGAAAACTTCCCCCCAAAATCTTAACAACCTAGATTTTGGGGGTAAAAACTCCGCTGCCACCAGCCAAGTAATGATAAGAAAATCAGGGGAGCGATCACTTGGAAATCTCACTCCTAAAGTACAAACCAGGACACAAAAATTAACCAATACCAGGTTAATAAAAAGAAAAGAGAAAGAACTTTATTATCACCACAAGATTCCTGTTGCAAGCATAATGACTAGATGGGAAAGTAACAAAGTAATACACTCATGGAGGAGAAACCCATCATGGGCCAGGAGCTTAGTTACAAAGGAGAGCAAAACCCATTTTTTAAATGCACACACATCAGATCCCATTTCCCAAACCATAAAACAATAAAACCTAATGGATTTATCTAAACTTTACCCCACTTTCAAATAGTGAATTCTTATCTTGGAGAGAGACATTCTGTCTGTCTCCCTCAGTAGCTGGAGAGAAACTGCCCAGAGACAAAGGAGGGTAAAACCAAACATTCCTTTGTCCCAGTTTGAAATTCCTACCTATATTCCTATTGGCTAACTCTACCTGGGGTAGGTATAGTTAACCCCTTAGTCCCCAGGCTGCTGGCTATCTCTCATGATCATGACAGTTTTACTCACAGAAGTTTCCTGCTCATTGCAGGCTCAGAGAAGGCAGGGTGAATGGACGGTCCAGCCTACTTTGAGGATACCTCCCCTTTTTGAAGAGTAGCCCCAGGGAGATTATTAAGTCAGCACTTCTATCCTGACACAGAAGTTGCATGGCACTTAGGGATTTCAATCTTGTATTTGGTTATAAGCCTTTCATTGTAGAATGTGCTGTCTGACGATGTGATAAATAAATATGAGCGATCGTAAAGTCCCCCTGCCAAAGAGAGGATCTAGTTGAATGAAGTGATTCCTTTCATGTCATTGAATTGCAACAAATTCAAAAGAGGCAGCTATTTACTACTTTTGTTTTTGTTTCAATGTCACTTGCTTCAAAATAGCAATCTCAACACATAATTGTGGGCATAAATCAGAGCAGGGGTCAATGCAAGGTCAGGATACCTTTGCATTTAGCCCAGCTTTCCTGAGCTGGCCTTTTCTGACTAACATAGAAGCATATTGCTGATGATTTTGTAGAGATTCAACAAAAAGGCAGCTGAAGCAAAGAGAGGAAGAAAGGCAGACACTACGTAAAGGTAAGAAGCTTCTTACATGGTCACAACTGCCCCTTACTACCCCAGGAGTTTTGCTTGAGGAAAACATGAGCAAAGACTTCAGGACTTGTATAATAATAGAAGAGTGCACATGGGTATTGCACAGACTCACACATTCATAAGCAACCTTAATTCTGACATTTCCAAACTTTTAAGCACTTAACCTCGCAACCTTAATATTCTTTTAATATAATTTTTATATGGTACTGTCATCTTTAATTAGGTTTGTAATAGGATAACTGTTTGCATTGTTAACCAATAAACCTGGGCTTATCGGTTATAGTGAATGGTTACATGCAGGCGCCCAGCCCATTCCCAGGGACTCCATGCTGTTGTCTCTATATCAGAGCCCACAGCACGGAGTGGCAGCCAGCTCTCTGGGAGCGGGGCCAGCAGGCAGGAGCCAGCTGCCACTATGCGCTGCTGCCTCTGATACAGATGGAGCAGTGTGGGGCGGAAGCCGGTGTGTGCCAGGAGCCAACTGAAAAGCCGGCTCCCGGTGCACACTGGCTCCTGGAAAGCTGGCTGTCGCCCTGCACTGCAGGTGCATGTTACAGTATAACCAATGACATTTTCAGCGGTTACATAATTACCCGCTTTTTAACATGTCTATGTATTATAACCACGTCATAACTACATGTACACACTTTTAAGACATGACAAGATCCCTAGATATGCTCTCTACTTAAAAATATACACATATATAAAAATGGCTAGATTTCTGAACCTCATTTAAGCTGTAACATCTGCAAGTTATCAGCATTATAAACAAGGGCACACATAGATCTTTACTTTGAATGATCAATAGAAAATTCAGAATTAAGAGTCATCTGCCAATGAGGTAAATGATATATTAGGAGTTATATTGTGACTAGTTCTGATTTGTTTTGCCAGAAAAATTAGTGTCCAGGTTATACCTTATTTCATGTTAAAGCTGATCAAACTACCAACTGATACATAGCACTAAACACATAAGACTCAATTTAATTTGCCCTTTAAGCTCTTATTCTGATAATTAGCTCCTTCTCTAAATAATGTCTGATCCAAACTATATATATTGGAAAACTTGAAGCAGAGTAATCAGTACAGAGTTTAACTAGACACCAACAGATATTACAATTCACAGTTGTCCCAGATAATTTGCTGACACTCTAGCCCGTTTTTAATCAACACATTGCTATCATGTTTCTCTTGCAGCCTTTTTTCTCATCCCAAAACATTTTTCTGAAGGTCTCCACTGTTCTCAGTGTTGCCCAATGCAGTAGAAATGGCTATTGTTCCATATTCCCAGCATAGGCACAGTCATAGCTGCTTACCTTGCTATTCCAGTATTGCATCAGTCAGCTTTACAGAATGGATTTTGAGCATAGATTTGACAGCATAATAAATAAGACCAGCTCTTGCCACCCTTACACCTCCCTCCTATTGAAAAGTACCATATTCCTCATCTAATCATAGGAACATAGAAATTGGATCAGACCTAAGGTTCATCTAATCTAGTATCCTCACTCAGTGACTAGCTCTTCAAAAACAATTTATCTCACACACACACACACAGTAGATTAAGGTGCAATAATCTACTCCCTATAAATGTCTCATCCTAACCCTTTGTAGTTAGACTGGCTTAAAGCATGAGGTTTTATATCCCTTCCAAACATTTTTGTTAGCACTAGTCTTAGAATTCTAGCTATTCTTGTTATCCCTATATGTGTTCAATTTCCCTTCGACTTCTTAGCCTCAACATCCTGTGGCAGTGAGTTCCACTGTTACATTATATATTGTGTAAAAAAATATTCCTTTTTGTCTCTTTGAATATGCCACCTGTCAGTGTCCTTACTTAAAAAGATAAGAATGACCATGGTGGGCCAGACCAATCCTCCATCTAGCCCTAGATCCTGTCTTTCAGCAGCAACCAATGCCAGGTGCTTCAAAAGGAATTACAAAGTAATACATACCCTGTCGTCCAAACCCAACATCTCGCAGTTAGAGACTTGGGGACACCCAGAGCATGGGGTTGCCTCCATGACAATCTTGGCTAATAGCTCTTTGGAGATCTGTCCACCATGAACTTACCTAATTATTTTTTGAACCCAGTTACACTTTTATACTTCACAGTGTCCCCTGGCAGTGAGTTCCACAGGTTGACTGTGGGTTGAACATCATTGAGCATTCTCTTGCCGCCCTATTGATCTTAGTGGCACTGCTTAATTAGTAAGGTGCTTTCCATTGTGTGCAATACACCTTAGGGCCAAATTTTGCCATCCACACTCCTACTGAGAATCACCCAACTTTGCAGCTAGGAGACTAATCTGGGGAGACAGAAAATTGCAGTATCTGCTTCTGTGCCCCTCAAGTCAGTGGGGCTGCTAACAGTGTAAGGGTACATCTAGACTACAGGCTTCTGTCGACAGAACTTTTGTCGACAGATACTGTCGACAAAACTTCTGTCGACAAAGAGCGTCTAGACTACATTGAGTTCTGTCGACAAAGCAAGCTGCTTTGTTGACATGGTAGTGTAGATGCAAAGGGCAGTTTACATGCAATAACACCTTCTGTCGACAGAAACTCTGTCGACAGAAGGCGTTATGCCTCGTAAAATGAGGTTTACCAGCGTTGACAAAACTGCTGAGTTCTGTCGACATTATGTCGACAGAACTCAGCGGTAGTGTGGACGCAGGTATAGTTTTGTTGACAAAAGTCCACTTTTGTCGACAAAACCATGTAGTCTAGACACACCCTGAGATGTGAGCAAGGGTAACAAAATCAGGCCCTTAGAGATGAAAGGGCCTAGAAGTTATCTTCTCCCTCCCTTACCTCTGACCGATTGCTATGTACAGTGGGCTGGATGTTGCCCCCATGGAATCAGGTATTGCTCATCATGGTTAAAGATGGCACAGTTGGCCCCACCCTGAGAAACTACAGGTTGAACCTCCCTCGCCCGGCACCCTCGGGATCTGAGTGGTCCCGAATGAGGGATTTTGCCAGACCAAGGGAGGTCATTTTGGACCCCTGCCACCAGCCCCCCAGGCCTAGCTGTTGGACTTCCAGATGGCTCCCCACCTTCTGCTGGCCCCTCTGCCCTGCTGATGCTGGTGTGCAGCTGCACTTGCTGCGCTGGAGCTCTGGGACCCGCCGGGCATGCCGTGGCTCTCTGCCCCTCCAAGCTACTTTGGCTCCCAGTTCCACGCACTGTGTCTCCCAACCCTGCCCCCACTGTCAGCTCACTGTGGGCCGCCCACTGCCCTGCCAGCTCACAGGGATCCTTGCCGCTGGCCCGCCACCAGGACTCTCCGGTCCTGCAACATCTGTGCCAGACCATGGATGTTGCTGGACCGGAGAATCCCAGTTAAGAGAGTTTCAACCTGTAGTGAGGGCTTGGTCAAGCTTGTGAGGCCCAGGCAGAGGGAGTCCTCTCTGAACTCCCTGCACACAGGGAGCATGGGGCCCTTTATGCTGATTGCACTCGGGGGCGGGGGGACAGTGCAGGGTGGGAGATGGGGCCATGCCCCCACCTGCTCCCTGTGAGACAGCATGCACTCCTGGGGAAGTAGGGACAGAGCAGTCTCTGTGAATCCCCTAAGCACATGTACTGCAACTCTGCCTGGTCACCACGCCAACTCTGCAAGGAGCAGCAAGAGCCCCTCACACAGACGGCAACCCCTGGATGAGTTTTTGTAGGGGGGCACTGAAGATGGAAACAGGTGCAGTAAAAGCTTTGTCAGCCCGCACTTGAATGTCTGGAAAACGTGATTAACTGGCATTGCCCCCAGCCACTATACACCCACGTCTTCAGGCGTGCGTGCCTGACTCCTGTCTGTACAGTTGGCTGGCTTCCAGCTACCATCATCATCAGGTGCCCCCTTTCCCCCTCAACCTGCCTTGAGCTGCCAGGAGCCAGATCTTCTGGTGGACTCCTGGGCAGTTGCCCTGTACATCTGCTTGCCATAGGATGGCTCTGTGGCTTGGAGGGAAGGATCACCAGGGGCAGGTATTGGTTGCTGTGGTTTCCTCCAAACAGGGACAGGGGCAGAGCAATAAGCTCAAGTATCCAGAAGATTCAATTAACCAGCAACCTGTGCCGGATAACAAAGCGTGTTCTGTACTTGGGGTTTTCTTACTAATTCAAGCAGGGGTTGGAACAGCGCCTATGCACACCTGTGCATGGATCAGGCAAAATGTAGCTCTGGGTCGGGTGCAGCAGAATGTATTCAAAGCACAGTCTCCCTGGGAGAAACACTATCACTGGCCTGCTCTGTGGTGTGGTGCCTGTTGCAGTGATCTCCAGAGCCAAAGAAATGGAAGGTGTTTATAAACTTTCCAACAATAAAAAAGTGATACTTTGCTTTGGGATTCTGTTTTTACAGTGTACTCTGTTTCTTGGCAAACACCCAAGAACATTCATTCTAAAGCTGAAAGTGTATTGATCAAGCACAAGAAAGAACAAGGAACTAAAACAAAGCATTTATAATGAAAATGGAACTGAGTGCGCCAAACAAACTTAATCGAAACCTATTAAAGCTTTTGGAAGCAAATATCAGGGTCTCTTATTTTCCTTATCAACTTTTCTTTAATGAAAAGGTGCAGGTTAATGTTACTGCCAGTCCCGATGTCTGAGCAGTATTCCCTTCTGTTTTTAACACACAGGCACATACAAGGTGGAGAAGAGATGAGGACCTAAGGCGTTGGTTGCTGTTCTGAGAACAAGGGACAGCTGGTTAGTTGTGAAAGGATGATGTGGCTGGGAGGTGAACCACCACACCTATTGCTTGGACCCTGGTTCACCTTCCAGTCCGGGATATCATCTGATTGGCTCTTTTGTCCTTAGACACTGCAGGATTGTGGTCATCTCATCTTAAGCTGATTCACTGCAGCTGATTTCAGGATTCAGTGAAAACCCAAGAGGTTGAGAGAGAGGTTAGAGAAAAGAAGGGTGCAGCAAGTAGCACAGCAGGCAAGGGAACAGAAAAGGTTCTGGGGTTGGGGAAGAAGAGATGGGTTGACATTGTGTGTGTGAGAAGAGCTGGGATGCAAGGTGATAGGGGAGATGTTTCTAAGAACCCTTTTGTTGGCTGTCTATTTAGATTATAAGCTCTTTGGAGGTAACGACTGGCTACAGCAGGGGTGGGCAAAAGGGCCTCCGTGGGCCGGATTCGGCCCGCCAAGCAGGTGGATCCAGCCCGTGGAGACCCTGCCACTCCCCCCCCCCCCCGCCCCGAAGCCAATTATAGCCTGGGGCGGGGGAAGCGTCCAAAGCCTTCTCCGCTCTGCCCTTCTCCCCCCTCAGGAGCCAGGCAGTGCACAGAGAAGTCAGTGGGGATCAGACCATGGGAAGGAAACACTCCCACTAAGGGTACGTCTAGACTACATGCCTGTGTCGCCAGAGGCATGGAGATGAGGCTACCAGACATAGGAAAATGAAGCGGCGATTTAAATAGTCGCCGCTTCATTTAAATTTACATGGCTGCCGCGCTGTGCCGATCAGCTGTTTGTCAGCACAGCACGGTAGTCTGGACGTGCGGGGGTCGACATCAAAGGCATTTGTCAACCTCCCAGGTATGCCTTCTGGGATGAGGTTTACCTGGGAGGTCGACAAATGCCTTTGATGTCGACCCCCGCGCGTCCAGACTATCGTGCTGTGCCGACAAACAGCTGATCGGCTCAGCGCGGCAGCCATGTAAATTTAAATGAAGCGGCGATTATTTAAATCGCTGCTTCATTTTCCTATGTCTGGTAGCCTAATCTCCATGCCTCTGGTGACAGAGGCATGTGGTCTACACGTACCCTAAGGCTCCAGAGCAGCTGTTGCAATCTCAGAGTTGCAGCGACGTGGCCCTTCTATGGGCCACCTCTCTGTGGGGATGATCCATGTAGTCAGGGATCCAGTAGCTCCTCCCCTGTGGGAAGCACTGAAAGGCACCTTGAAGCCACGGTCGTGGCACAAACTAGATGGGGATTGTAAAGATGCCGAATGATAACACAGAACTGCGGCTCCAGGATGTCTCCCTGGGCTGGCTTAAGTTCTGTTTACAGACTCAACAGAGTTAAAAAATCCAGGCCTATCTCCTCAATTAGTATGAATCCACAAAGCAAATTTGACGTGGCATAGAGAACCAGTGACTCACACCAGCTGGCCCGTCGTGAATCCATCCCATTCTCACAGGAAGCTTACGCACATCACGGTGGTTCTTTCGGGCCCTCGCCATAGGAGTTGATGCCTAATCTATATTGATATCCTGGCTATAATTGTACGCGACTGTGACAGCTGTAATGAGTCAGAAAACAGTCCCGTCGCTGAGCGCAGAAACCAAGTGTTGCTGACTTCATGGGTGCCCTGAAGTCCCAGTCTTGAGGCCTTGGGTTGGAGTCAGTAGGGAGCAGGTGATGCAGTTAGGGGGAGAGGAGGCTCATGCATTCTAGAAAGGGCTGTGGAGGTCACGCTAGCCCCAGGGTGGCAGAAACGTTGCTGGGGACAAAAGGGAGAGAGGAGGGAGGACTATGCCACATATAGGATATAGGAAAGGCTTGTTCAGCCACCCAGCTCCCACACTGTGTCTGTCCCAGGGCCATCATTATCCCATCAAAAGATACTTGGTTAATTAAAGATATTATTGTACCCAGGTGTGCTGCTGAAAGCTGTGAATGTCCCCATCCCATGAGAGAGAAATATTTAGGGTTTACTCTTCATTTGTATTTCCCTCGGTGTCTCTAATGTTTTATGAGCTCCAGTGTAATCACCCGGGGGTGGTTCTGTTACGCTCTCAGATGTTATTTTGGAAGAGAATAAAGTGCCCAATCAATTGCTCACTGCTTTCCATTCTGACGTTTTCCCACTGTCAAGTGTGCAAGTGAATGCCAATGGTGGAATGGTTTTCTTTTAGCTTCTCCACATACTCTTCACTAGCTTCAGACTATTAGCCTTGCTGGATACAGACTAGCAGCAAATAACAGTGAAGATGATAATCCCAACATTTTCAAAAGTGACTACTCATTTGGGTTGTCTCCATTTATTGAGAGCTGAGTATCTTGCCTCTGAAACTTTAACCCTTTTTTTTTTTAAAGTGTGGTAAATTAGGCACCCAAAATTGAGACATCCAGAATCATTTATTTCTTTGGGTGATCTTAGGCCATACGTGGGCCTCTGTCGCCACATGATTCTGCAGTAAAGTAGCTATTGGAAAAAATACATTTTCCCTTCAAATGAGATACCTCATAGAAGAATAGAACAAAACCTCAGAATATATTGCCTCCTAGATCACTGAGATCCTTTTGTTCAGAGGTTTTATCAGTCAAATATTAAATTGAAGACTATATTTAATCAAAGCAATTTTCTGTTCCCAGACTATCGTTAGAGGAAATAAACCTCAAAAGGATACTTCAATCAATGGCCTGCTAGAAGAATTTGACAATATCTCAGTGACACGCTCCAATTCCCTACGGAAGGAAAGTCCTCCCACACCACACCAAGGAAACTCAAACCATGTACAAAGCCACCAGGAAGAAAATGGTTATATCACATATTCTCAGTATTCCAGTGAGTCGGACACCACGACGGACTACGTCACTGAGAAATACAGAGACAAGAGCCTTTACGAGGACGAGTTGGACAGATACTGCCAAGGTAGCTTCACTCCAAAACAAAATGGACACACAATGAAAACAAAACCTAGAGATGCCTATTATTCAGATTTTAAGCCCCTGAAGTCAGACATTTCAAGGTTCCTTCCAGATTATCATACACATATGGACACACAAAGCAAACCAATTGAATACAGTGGACTCGTGTTGGAATATCAGAGGATTCCTAGTGGATCCTTTCTAGACTACAGAGAGCCCTTTCACTACTCTCTGTCTAGAACTTCAGTGCCCAGTGAATGCTCAAAAGAGAGACTGGAATACAGTGACAGCGACTGGGGAAATGGACCAGACAAAGATGACTATGACAAAAGACCGAAGTCGTCATACGTAAACCAGACAAGTCCTCAGCCAACCATGAGACAGAGATCCAGATCAGGCTCGGGTCTTCAGGAACCAGTCGTGCCATACGGAGCAAGTGTTTTTAAAGCAAATCAGCAAGGACATTCGTATAGTTCCTACACCTACCCTCGCTTGTCAGAAACTGCAGCAGGCATTCCAAAGGTAAATTTGACACCTGTCGGTGTTATCGGTTCAGGCCAACACTTTCACAGTCGTGGCCAACAAGTTTCCAAAGTAGGGATGTTAAATTGCATTTAATGAGCTAATCGAGTAGTCAATGGAATTTCCATCGACTACTCGATTAGTCGATAAGGGGGGAAACTGCAGAGCCACGGAGGGGTAAGCTCCCAGCCTAGGAGCTAACCATGCTGCGGCTCTGTCTTTTAAATGTATTAAGAGCCACCAGGCTCTTAATACATTTAAAAAGTAGAGGCACAGTGTCTAGGACCAGGAATCAGCTGATTCCTGGCTTGTGCCAGTCCTCCCACTATGCCTCTGTCTCCCCTGTCCTCTCCCCCTCCGCGAAGATGGTGCTAAGGGGAATCAGCTTGTAAGCTGGCTTCCCCCCACCACTAGCTCCTGCTGCCCTCCCCTGCTGCCTCTCTCCGATAGAGGTACCAAAGGGTGGAAGGGTAAGTGACTAGTTGAGCCACTACTCAACTACCCAGTAAGCATATGCAAATCCCTATTCTAAATTTGGTTGTAAAAAGCTGTGCACCCACTTCCTCAGATGATTGGAGAAAAAAGGGGGAACCTCCGAATTTATAACAGAAGAATGGGGAGGAGGGATCCTGTCAATAGTAGTGCCATTGCTAATGAAACTAATAGGCTGTAAGTGTCCCACACTTGGCTCACCCAAATGACATCAAAAGCTAAATATGGGACACCTATAGCCTACTCAATTAGCTTAATTAGCATGGGCACTACTATTGATGGGGGGGGTCTCCCCCTCTCCCTTCTTCTTCTGTTTTCTAAATTTGAACATTCCTCCTTTTTTCTCCAGTCATCAGAGGAAGTTGGTTTTGCCTATGAAAGCTCATGATACTCTCTATATTTTTTGTTAGTCTCTAAGATGCTACAGGACTACTTGTTCTTTAGTTACAGACTAACAAGGCTACTCCTCTGAGACTTTTAACACTTTTACCTTCCCATTTGACTTTGAAAACAAAGCTGCTTTTCATTAGGTGTCTGAATCGGGACTTAGGTGCCTCAGTTTGTATATTTTGGCAATTTTCTTTTTTTAATTTTTTCTCTACAGCATTGAGGAAAGAACTGTACAGTAATGGATTTTCAAAAGGGTTGAATTCTCCGCCTTTTGTTAACCCTTGAAGTCCCTTCATTTGTCTACACTGGCATGTTTTGTTGCCAAAAACTGCCTTTTGGCAACTAAACAGTGAGAGCGTTTGCACTACAATGCCATTTTTGTCGCAAAAAAGCACAATTTTGGTGACACAAACCTTCCAGCCCAGTGAGAGACTTTTGTCTTTTCCCCTCGCTTGGTAGTTGACAAAAAGCCACTGTGGACTCTGTTGTTTTTGTTGAGAGAACTGGCTTCGTCCAGTGTCCCAGAATGCCTGCCCTGATGGCTATGCTCAGTGTTTTGTGATCTCTGCTGACCTGCAGGCATGTGCCCCATCCCTTTCAAATGCCCAGGAAGTATCTGACAGCTGAATGAGCTGCTCCATTTGGGGAACACAGAGCAAATCATCGTAATGTGCCTGTTCTGCCCTGCTGGGAACACAGGGGGAGGCTGGATAGACAGCTGTGCTGCTTTGACATTCCTCAGCACGGAGAATTCACAGAGCTCAGAGGGAATCCCAAAAAGTGCAGGGGTCAGCTCTGCCTTCCCACAACACTCCACTGAGGGATACTTGCCCACATTGCTCTGCTTTATCTGTTGACAGGCGCGCTAGCCACATGGCCATGAACTGTTGACAATGGGAGGCAGAAAAACCACTTTGACTGGTTTTCACTTTTGCATGTCGACAGCACTTTTCTTGCCAAACCTTGCCAGTGTAGACATAGCCAGAGTCATTTGGCTTGCCGGCATTACATGTAGCTCTTTTCTCTGTGTTACACAGAGAAAATGGCTAAAATATACAAACTTGGGGGGGTCTAAAATTGAGTCATCTAAGTCCCTATTCAGATGCCTCAGGATTGTTCCCTTAAATGGGACTATAGGAAGACATCTATTTTAAAAGGATGAGTATACTATAGGCTCTTTGGGACAGTGTCTCCCTGCAAGATTCATTGCTAGCTCTGCATTCCTTAGAACACTGAAAGCACACTTACAACCTTGGTGCACTGATACTTGATGATTCACGATTCTATGCAGCAGTTACAATTTCCAACCCCATCAGCAACTCCAGGTTTTTGTTTACAGACGATTGCTAGAGAGTTTCCTCTTCAGAGAGGCATTAGCAAGACAATGGTGTATTTGAATGAGTTTTCTAAATGACGCTCACATCTTCAATCAGCTATCTTACCACTGAAACTGACTTTAAAGGAAAAGGGGAAAAATAAGTTTTGAAAAAATGCATGGCCTTAAAAATATGTTCAGGAAAGATCATCATTATTGCTAATCAGTTTGAAAGGTAGATTTAGTTTAGTATTAATTTGCAGCTGTGTCATCTGATATACCATGTACTTCATGTAAATGAAGTGAATTCAGTAGTGTTATCCCAGGGATGTATTTTGCCATATGTGTTTAACTCCAACTTTACAATGGGATCCATGAATGTTCACACATACATGCTGCCTCTTTAATTCACCAAATAAGTTAGGTGGTCCAATTAAAAAGTGTCATGTCTCCAACAGTGGACCATACCATCAGCTTCCTAGGAAGGTAGGACAAGTTTCTTCCTCACCTCCTTCACTGAGAGGTTGGTTTCTGCCCTTTGGATTTGAGTCAAACTTGCCCCACTGAGTCAAACTTGCCCTGAACCAGGAGGGTTTATGTCCTGTATACATTTTGTTTCCCAGCTGATATAGCTTTGAATGTTTATGTAAACATGTAATACTTATTTTTAAGCACACTAATTTCTTGGCCTTTATGATATCTTGTGGCAATGAGTTCCAACGATTAAACGTGTGCTGTACTTTTACCAGGTTTAAATACATCACCTTACAATTTCTCTACCTGTTCCCTTATTCTTGAGTCACAAGAGCGTAAATAGGACACCAATCTCTCTCAGTGCTGCAGCTTTACTAGCTGAAAAGTGTGGGTGTGGGTTTGGTATCTCCTTCTGTGTTGAAGGCTGATCTCCCAAAAATATATTTCTTTGCAATATTGCTGTCCACCTTAAATATTTTCCTTTGTTCCCTGGCTGCCTCAAAGACTTACCCGTTCTCTCAAGGGTTCCCTGCTTCTGGTATATTTATTTCTTTTTGCTTGTTTTGCCTTTGCCTGTTTGCTCTTCAAATCCCCTTCTAGATTCCATTTTACATTATTGTTACCAGAGTTTATTCCTTTAACTTCACTTGGGCTGGATTTCCATTTTTGAAGGATCAAATCTCTTGAATCTTTCCATTGAAACATAAGAATGGCCGTGCCAAAGGTCCATCTAGCCCAATAGCCTGTCTTCCAACAGCAGCCAATCCCAGATGCTTCAGAGGGAATTAGCAGAACAGATAATCATCAAGTGATGATTTAATCTCTGCTGTTTTGTAATAACTTCTAGCTTCCTTTCAATTTAGGGAGTAAACATACTTCTAGAGACTATGATATAGCAGCCTCCATGCAGAATGTGAGGATTTTAATTTACTCACTTGTAAGGTCTTTTTCTGGACTAGCTTCTTCCCTTTTTTAAAAAAGTCCCCTTTTAAAGTCATAGTGCTAGTGTATGATATCACTCCTCTCATGAGGCTGTTGAACTTAATTATACTGTAGCCACAAGTATTTAATGGATTTTGGGAGTCCCTTTGAGACCTCTTTAGATTCCAGAATTTGTCACTTAGGTGCCTTTTTTTGGCAGGCAGCAGCACTCTGCTGAGTTGATCAGACTCAAATGCAGGGGGATGGATGCAGGGTACGTTGTAGCCCCAAAGTAACACAAAAACTCTCTCTCATTATATTTACTACATATTGCCTTATATATTTTAGGATTGGCTTGGTTTCTTGGTGCAGGAGCCCTGTACCACATGCTATGTCCATGCGTTCTCCCTATTTCAACTTCCTCTTTATTTTATCTCTTCATTCCTAACTTATTTTGTCCTTTGCTATCTAGTTCATAGTAAACAATTCTCTGGTTGTCCTTTCTCTTATCTTAGCTGGTTCAGACATTGGGTCTTTTTGGCCTACTGGCCTATGTACTTATCTTATTCAGGCCAAACATCCTGTTTTCAGCCTAATAATTCATTCACCTCCCTAATCCTGTCATCTAAAAAATAAGGCCTCCCCCTATGTGATAATCACTTGTCAGGCCAGGCCTCAATTACAATGGATCAGCTATAATTACTTCTTGAATTGATTCCTGGGTCAGATTTAGGAACTCTACTGAGAGTAGCTTCTGTGTGCTCTAAAAGTAGCTGTTTCAAGATGCAATTATATATGGTGTCAAAAAATTGCTCCTTAAACCATATCTTGGCATATGGTCATTTTATATTGCAAGTAGCGGAAGTTGGCCATTGTTAGATTTAGTTGCTACTTTGATCTCCTTCAACATTATGCACTTGTTCTCATTTTCCTGATCTGGTGATCAGCAGTATGACCCTTGTAACAAGTGTGGTATTCCTATGACTTGGCCTTACAGTAGGATCTGTATGGACACAAATGCCCTCTCGCTTTGGAAATTGTATCTCATTAGGTACAGCAGAATCTTTTAGGTACTCCCATACCTCCATGACCTAATAGATCCTTCCTGCATGGCTGATATTCCGGTATCACAGTGACCGGTCAATATTTGTCATTCCACTTTGTTCCAGAAATGCTTATTGGGCAAAGCCTTCTTCACTTGTCAGATACTCTACTTCACCTTGTCTAAGTACCTCCTGTTGATACACAGTCCTTTATAGGTTTCTTGTTCCTGGCTTTTAATTCCTTTATGGAGACACTTGGCTATTTTTTCTGGAATCCAGCTGTGTGATTTCATCCCTGCCCTTCTCCTGGGTGGTTATAATTCCTGCCCTATCCATCACTACCCAGCATAGGGTTTCTTTTGTATTATTGCCATCTCTGTCAGAAGTCTTTGTCTAATTGGAGCGCCCCATACCACCTGGCTCCTTTTCCCAGATACTGGTTTAAATTATTCCCCCCATTTCTTGTAGGTCAGTCTATGCCTGCAGGTTAATTGCCATTTAGTTAAAGTGGAGCCCTTCCTTAAGTGTATGCTCTCCCTTCCTTTTCAAAATGGCTTATGAATGGAACCCTGGCTTTTTCTGTGGCATCTTCTCATTCACATATTGGAAGTCTGTCCGGTGGCAAAGGAAGCATTTCAATTATCTCCACTGGAGACGTCCTAGATGTTAGTCTTGTTCTAGTAATTTCAACGTATTGTAGAGGCCCTTTCTCCTGTACAGCCTTATGTCCCTGGTACTGATACGCAGTGTGATCACAAACTCCATCCCAGTACTCCTTAGAAATACGTGTGTGCAATTTTCAAATTGCAGAGAACTGAACAACTTTGCCCCGCCTCCTGCCCTTCCTTGAGGCCCCACCCCTTCTCCTGGCCCCGCCTTTGCTCACTCCATCCCCCATCCCTCTGGCGCTCACTCTTCCTCACCCTCACTCGCTTGCTCATTTTCACTTGGCTGGGGCAGAGGGTTGGGGTGCGGGAGGGTTTGAGGGCTCTGGCTGGGGGTATGGGCTTTGGGGTGGGGCTGAGGATGAGCAGATCAGGGTGCAGACTGGGGCTCCACATTGGGAAGTGGAGCCAAGGGGTTCAGCATGTGGGAGGGGGCTCCAGACTGGGGCAGAGGGTTGGGATGTGGGAGGGCTCTGAGCCCCATAGTAGGCATGCGACCCACCACTTTGCCTCTGTCAGGCAAGTCACCCAGCAATTCTTGGTCACCACATAACTACCTATAGTTATGAAATCCCCTCTCACCATAGTGGCGTAGCAAGGGAGGGTGGGAGGGCCAGTTGCCCCTGGGTGACACATTAGGGAGGCGCCAATTTAGTCCCCCTCCGCTCCCCCTGTCCTCCCTCGGCTCGCCCGCTCCTCTTCCACCCTCTGCTGTTGGCTTGAGCCTCCTTCCCGCCTCCAGCCTGACCCTCCTCCACCTCTGCCAGCGGGTTAGTACATGCGGGGACCCAGGCCCAAATTGGAGGGGGTGAGGGAAGACATGATACAAGCTTCCCCCCCCTCCCCCAACTCCCAGGGTTGGGCTCAGCCGTGTGCCAGATTTGGGGCCCCGCCGCATGGCAGTAGCGTGGGGTGGAGCAAATTTTGCCTTTGCCCCTGGGCGCATTTCACCCTCGCTATGCCTCTGCACCACAGCCTCTTTGCGCACTTCGGTGGCTTCTCCATCTCCTGGCTAGACTGGATTCATGGCAAATGTGTGTATGGAAAGGTGGAGAGGAGTGGGGAGTGTTCCCTTTTAAGATGTTTGTTTTTCCACTGTGGTTCCCTCCCATAGGATACCAAATACTTCAGCGGTGGGACTAGGACAGCCATTTCTGGCATGGGTCATTTCTATAGTTCTCCTGCTGGCTAGTTCTATGACTAATTTAGTGGCATCCCACATGGGTGAAAGGTCTGCCCACACAGAGCATGCTACAGAATCAAGGTCTTAGTTTTCATCTGAATAAGCAGGTGTTTCCTCCTAATAGCATATTAAATAGCTATAATTTCTGGTGTTACAAAATATGCATTACTGCCATCCGCCCGAAAGGTAAAATGACGTTAAATATCTTGTGATACCCCCTTCTTAACAACTGAGGGCCTCCGTGCTAAAATGAGCAGGTACACACTTGAGTAATTTTATGAGTCAGTGAACCAACCCACACGGCAGCAGAAGTGTATTCCATTACACTGCAGTGCTTTGATGGATTTCATGTCAAAACCTAATCCGCCCTATTGACCTGATCTTGAATGAGGCCTGCGTTGGTTTTTTTTTTTAAATAGTCTTTTACGGGGTTTCCTTTGGGAGGCTAATTGAATACAGTAATATAAATAAAAGCATTAATTAAATAGTATCTATTTGATTTTGCAGTGATGTCAAGAATTACAACATAGCTAATAATGAAAAGTCAGGTGATTTAATGGCTTTTTTCCTATGTATTTTTGTTACATTTCATTGTATTCAAGAAATGAATAGTATTGAGTTTCATTGTAAGCTGTGTTATCGAATTCTAGCTTTCAAGAGCTTAAAATATATTAGCAAGTACACCATGCTTTGCAGAAGTCTTTCTGAACTTGATCATTTTCATTTTAAAATTCTGAACATAAATACCATCCCTAAGTTTAAATTTAATAAAATTCACTTATGTGTAACCATTGATCTAAATGTGTAAAGTGCCCCAAACACTGGAGTACCTAGGCATTTTACGCATTAACTAGATTGGTAATAGCAGAGTTCCTAATGGCCCTTTTGCAGTGTATAGAAAACACAGTCGATCAAATGAATCCGTTCCTATAATTATTTGTATCCTTACTTTGTATAAAAATTTTCTATTGGGAAATTGTTACTTTAAGTAAGATGCTGTCTGGTGTTTTTGTGCATGCGACTTATTATGTGCTGCAGTGAGTCAAAAGAGCCATATTTAAAGAAGGATCCAGTTTCACAATTCAAAAAGGACAGTTTTAAGCAGCCCTTTGAGAGCATGCAAGCCCTCCCATACAAAGTTGTGTGTGAAATGAAAAGATGGGCAAGTGTTCTACACATAATGTTGCAAAACACTGATATAATTTTTTAATTTGAGGGGTTTCCCCCCTCCCCCACTGAGTAGATTTCAGCTGCAAACGCCTTCTCTCTGTGCAGCAGACTACAGTGATAAATTGATGCTGCGGCAGATTTTTTTTTCAGTCTTAGCATAAAATGGTCAAATGATGTTCCACTGCAGAATTCAATTTCACAGTTCAGTTGGGTCCTTGATTACGCTGCCAAATTCAGATTAATGTGCACTTAACTAACATGGATCAGGGGACTCCTGGCTGACAGCCAGCAGTAATAGTAGCAACTGAGAGCTGTGTAGAGTTTTATGCCCTGTCCACCTCTGTGCACTGCCAGAGGAATTGATTGATTAAATGAATTCATAGGTATAATTATTTGTAATTGTGCTACACTATGAGCCTGTGTCTAAGCACCCCCTACCCTTCTGAGAGATGTTACACACATTGTCATGGGCTATTTTTGTTCTGTTGCAAGCTAAGATTCAGTTCCAAAAATTGCTTAGATGCATTTTTGCCTGTGCCTTTTGGGCTTGAATAGAGACATGGATAAGCAACCATCTTGTCTGAGAATGTAAAAAGTTCATTTACATAGCAGAAGCTTGGGAAAACTTTAAAGCAAAGGAACATTTAAGTAGAAACAGGACATGTGTTGTTAGTTGTTTTTCCATCAAAGGAATAATGCTTGCAGTTGGGGTGTTTTGGGTTTTTTTAAGTCTCCCATTGAGATAATTTCTTCCCAGATTGTCCCTGATTTCAAAGGAAAGCTAGGGGCTGTGTGAAACTGCAGCTAAGTAGTTTGTCATCCTGGAAAATCATTTAAGAAATGATACATTAAATGAGAATCCTTGCTGCTCATTATGTCTTGCTTGAAGGAAGCCCACTTTGAAAACTATGAAGACCGAACACCCATGTTACAGGCTCACATAATCAATCCTCTCCTTCACCCCGGGGCAAAATCTTAGTTTGAACTTACATGGTTTCTGCTTATGGTTTTTTAATCTAATATAGCATTTGCCCAGTATATGCTCACGTTGTTGGGAAGAACAATAGGCACAACCCCAGTGTGGAGAATAGTAAGGAAGCCCCGGAAGCATAATGGTTTGCGACTCCTGTAAGTTAAGCATTAGTAATGAACACACTACTGTCATTTGAGCTTAAATGTCTTATTCAGCACTGCTAGGACTTCCTGAGCAATGCTGTATTTATACAGAGCAGTGCCTGCTTCACCATCAGTAGGAAAGAGCAGGTTAACTAGAGGGGGTGAAAGATGGGCTGTCAGTGGAAGAAATGGGATTGTCCAATCTGCATGTGATGGGGATCTACCCAATCAGAATACGTCTGTCTATGCTGCCAGCCCCAACTCTCTTCAGGAATGGCCGTCACCATGTCACATGGCTTTAGAACATAACCAATGCTAAGAGAATCTTCCACCCAGACCGTTGGAATGGGAAAAAAATTCCAATTCCCAGCCAGTCCTAGTTTCATTCTAGGATGCAGCCTGTGTCTCTATATGCATGAAGAGTTAATAGTCTAAGTACCAGGAGATAGTGGTCAAGAGTGTGTAGCATGGCTCCTGGGTTTTGCAGGACTTAAAAAACAAGTTGTGCACTGCAAATGGCTTCCCCTGTGCGTCTCCTTACTTCAACTCTTAATCGCTTGTTACACAGACATGTTGTTGTTGGCATGGCAGTATGAATGGCAGTGTGGCTCTGATATCAGAGGAATCATGGGCTTAAATTGCAGTGGTGGATGTTTAGGTTGAACATTAGGAAAAACTTTCTAACGGTCATGGTGGTTAAGCACTGGAAAAAATTGCCCAGGAAGGTTGTGGAATCTCCATCATTGGAAATATTATTTAAGAGCAGGTTAGTCAAACACCTGTCAAGAATGATCTAGACGGTGCTTGGTCCTGCTGTGAGTGCAGAAGATTGGACTTGATGATCCCTCAAGGTCCCTTCCATAGAATCATAGAGAGATATCAAGTCCAGTCCCCTGCCCGCATGGCAGGACCAAGCACCATCTAGATCATCCCTGACAGATGTCTGTCTAACCTGCTCTTAAATATCTCCAGTGATGGAGATTCCACAACCTCCTTGGGCAATTTATTCCAATGTTTAATCACCCTGACAGTTACAAAGTTTTTCCTAATGTCCAGCCTAAACCTCCCTTGCTGCAATTTAAGCCCATTGCTTCTTGTCCTAACTTCAGAGACCAAGGAGAACAATTTCCCCCCTCCTTCCTGTGACACCCTTTTAGATACCTGAAAACCGCTATCACGTCCCCTCTCAGTCTTCTCCTTTCCAAACTAAACAAGCCCAATTCCTTAAGCTTTCCCTCATAGCTCATGTTTTCTAGGTCTTTAATCATTTTTGTTGCTCTTCTCTGGACTGTCTCCAATTTCTCCACATCTTTCTTGAAATGTGGTGCCCAGAACTGGACACAATACTCCAAGTGAGGCCTATTCAGTGCAGAGTAGAGCAGAAAAATGACTTCTCCTGTCTCGCTTACAACATTCTTGTTAATGTATCCCAGAATCATGTTTGCTTTTTCTGCAACAGTGTCAACTCATATTTAGCGTGTGGTCCACTATGACCCCTAGATTCCTTTCTGCAGGACTCCTTCCTGACAGTTGCTTCCCATTCTGTATGTGTGACACAGATTGTTCGTACCTACGTGGAGTACTTTGCGTTTATCCTTATTAAACTTCATCCTGTTTACCTCAGACCAGTTCTAGTATTCTTCGTCTTCCAGTTCTAGTATTCTATGACTCATTGATAACATAAGGTTTAGAATGGTCATAATACCTGAAGTTATTTTCAGCCATTGATCAAGGCTGAATACAACACTTTAACTTTGCCTTGTTTTCATTTTTTGCAGGTGGATTATGATCGAGCACAGATGGTAGTTAGCCCACCACTGTCTGGATCTGATACCTATCCCAGAGGCCCGACAAAGCTACCTCAAAGTCAAAGCAAAGTTAGCTGTTCAGGTAGTAGCTTCCAGTATCCTTCCATCTATCACAAAGCTTCTCATTATCACCAGCCTGCCCTCCAGCCAAGCTCCCATTACATTTCCACGGCTTCTTACCCAAGTTCCCCAAGTGTCACATCAAGTGCTTATCCCCCACCTAGCTGGGGTTCGTCCTCAGATCAGCAGCCTTCCAGGGTGTCACATGAACAGTTCAGAGCTGCTCTCCAACTCGTCGTCAGCCCCGGCGACCCTCGGGAATACTTGGACAACTTTATCAAAATAGGAGAAGGCTCCACCGGGATCGTTTGCATTGCCTCTGAGAAGCACACCGGAAAGCAAGTCGCAGTGAAGAAAATGGATCTCAGGAAACAACAGAGAAGAGAGCTGCTCTTCAATGAGGTAAGCCATGTTGGATGAGGGAACCATTTGGCAGATGACTGATCAGAGGAGCAAAACAGAAACCACCCTCCCGCCCAGGTGCCCAGTAGATAAGTCTTCGTCCACCTCAAGTAGGGAGGGTGCGTTCTGTTGTAACTCCCTGAGTTGCAGTTTCCATGTTGAGGAGGTTCCCTTCCTGTGAGCAGGTCACAAACTGAGCGCCAAGTAAAATAGTTGTCACTTTTGTAATCAAATGTAAAATGTCATTGTCTTTGATATTCTGCCTCTCCTTCCGGCTCAGTCATAGCTTTGCTGGGAGCCCAGCAATGTTGCCCTGAACTTGGACATGCTATGAGATACAGTCTCCCAGTTCCCTACTGCTCTGGGAAAGGAGGTCAGATCCGTTCCTTTCTCAGCACGTGTTCCTTGGCACTCCCAGTTTTGCCCATTCTCTGCCTTATTGTGCCATGTCTGCTCAGCGGCACAAGTAACGATATAATGGATCGGCCCTCAGGGGATCCGGCAGCCTCTGCAGGTCCCTGGGCAAAATGGGGAGGGGCCTGGCTCTGTGAGCCTGGAAGGGTCAGGACCTCAAGCAGAAAGGGCAGGGCTGTGGCTAGTCACCCCTCACGGCCGCATGGAACACTTGGAGTGGTCTTCTGGAGTCAATTTCAAGGACCAGGGGCCCCTATTGCCACAGTAGCAGCAGCTGGGAGCCCCAAACTCCTTTGAATCACCGGGATCCGGGGCAACTGTCCTCTTTGCCCTCTTCCCACCCCCATCAGTGAGCCTGTTGGCCCTCTTGCCTGAGATGTGGGTAGTAGGGAATGAATGCCTTATGGCCCCTACTGCTGCTTTTGCCGGGTCACAATTGAGCTGTATATTATTAGAGTGCTTGGGTTTTTAATTTTCTGCATATTGAATTTAGTGGCACCAGAGAGAGGGCTTTGCTTGACAAACTTGATGCAATCTCTGCTGTGCTAAAAAGAGAAGCAACAGACAAAAACAAATGTAATAACCATTCCTGATTTTATATCCAAAAGAAAGTTGTTACCCACCCAATGTAATTTAAAAATAGCACTTTGTCTTTCAGAAATGACTGTTTTTGACGTGTAACTATATTTGGCGGGTGTCATTAGGGATGTGGGTTTAGCCAGGGTGTTACCGCAAAACATTTCTTCAATGCCAAGGTAAAAGAAAAATGGTTAAGTGTCGAATGTTTGCATGAGTTACAGGAGTGTTTCCTCTTTTGCTTAGGTTGTAATAATGAGGGATTACCACCATGAAAACGTGGTTGACATGTACAATAGTTATCTCGTGGGCGATGAACTGTGGGTTGTTATGGAGTTTCTGGAAGGTGGTGCTTTGACAGACATCGTGACTCATACGAGGTATGTTTGGTTTGCATCATCTGTACACTGTTTTAGTGTTGAATGCACCCATTCTTTCAGAGGTGTGATAAAACCTTGTCTTCTACTAGGGCAAGAAGAAATATCTGGCTGTGGTCCTGCCCATGTTTACTGCCACTGCCAGTTTACAGAAGGGGGGAAATGTTAGCAAAAGTGGGACTAAGTGCAGTCCATGCCTGCTTTGTCCCACCGTCAGCTCTTGGTGCCTCGATGCAAATTGTTGAGTGATTTAAACATGGTTTGGTATTATCAGCATCTGTCTAAAAGCAGGCAAGTCTGTAATGGAATAAATACTCATAACAAAAGGCAAAAATTCTGAGAACTTTACTGTGCATTTAATCTTAACCAAAAAAAAATCTCTGTCAGATGATTCGAGAAGCCAGTTAAAACGCCTGAAAATACCCAGCTTTATTCAATTTGCAACAGGTCCATTGTTCTACCCTTTATACTGATCATTTCTCTTTAAGAATGAAGAGAGAGTCCTTTTTTATTGCTAAAATCTGAGTTTGGGGTCCTGGGTGTCTCATACAAAAACTGTGTAGCTTAAACACTCAACCCAGTGCAGGGAACCCCATACCTTACAGTGCGGTGGTAAGACTGAGGGGTTGCTCACTAGGGAAATATGGAAATCCTAACTCAGGTCTCAACACAAAGGTGATGGAGAAAATGTCCATGTACACATTCTGGTAGAGTGAAATCCAGCCTGGTCCCCCTTCCTCCTGTTTTTTCTTGCCCCCATCCAATTCAAAACTTTAGGGCTAAATTGCCACTTCTAGCTGCCTTGGAGCTCATGATAACACTTCCCCGGACTTACATGGGGCCAGACGGTCACCCCAGAGCCAGTGCTATGTCAGGAAGGGGAGATAGTGTCAGACTTACATCTGAATGGTGTTGACAGGAGCCATGATGTCTGTGTGGTGTCACAGTAAGCAAAATGCCTCCAGAGATGCTGGACAAGTGCACACGATTGGCAGTCACTGTTCCATTATTGCCAAAGGTGACAATGAGCGCCTTCCTGGCCCGGCCTTCCTCGCCTATCCTCACAGCCATGTTCCCTCACACTTGCTCTACGTTTCCATCAACACAGATGTCCTGTTCCCCTTCGCTCTGCATGGCAGGCTGCTGCTTTAGGGCTCCCATTCTTCATGAGAGCCCTGGGAGGAAAGGGGTTTCCTGAGCCCTCTGACCCACAATGCACCTCAGTTGGTGCAGCCACATTTTGGCCCATCAGCTATAGACTATAACTCTGTTAATTCAGCTATGGTGGAGAAAGAGTGATGGGATCAGAGCAGTGTTCCATCCGGCCCGGAATCCTCTCTCTAGTATTTATTACTCGCCGTATCTGAGGAAGATACAGGAAACTTGGTTGCAGGCAGTTGCCTGTTAAGAGAAAACTAAACCAATGGCAACATAGGTCCCTTCGTGTTGGGAATTCTTTCACCGCCCACTGCAGCAACTTAGGGCCTTGCCTAAACACAAAAGTTGTATGGGTTGAACCTCTGGAATCTGGGACTTTCTGGTACAGCAGGGTGACAGACATTGCTGAACCAAAGCACCCCGGCCATCCAGGGTCAGGAGCGCAGCCCTGGTCAGGCCAGCAGCAGCAAGGTGGGAGTGTAGCCCCAGTTGGGGCTAGGAGCAGAGCCCAATGGCTGGGATTGGCACCTGGGAGCAGGGCAGCTGGCTGGGGAGGGAAGCCTTGACCTCCCTGGTTCGGTAAACTCCTTGGTTTGGGACCCTTCCGGTCCTGAGGGTGCCAGACCAGGGAAGTCCAACCTGTACCATGTTAATCATGCTAGTATAGCTAAGGTGCCACAATATTCCCCACTGTATAAACAGGGGTAGCCCGTGAGCCTAGGCGAGCTAGGCAGCTGCAAAGGGTGCCACTGGCCCAGGTGCCCGATGATGATGTCACAGGGTGCCGGGGCGCCCCGTGATGATGTCACAGCCATTGATGACCGTGCAGGTAGGGGCGCCGATTGTGCCACCCTGCCTAGGGCGCCAGCTGCTGCAGCCGGCCTCGGGATGCTCCTGTGTATATATATGCTGGTATAGCTTTTCCCACACACAAATGGAAATAAGATATATTGCTGTAAGAACCTTCAGACCAGTGTAACTGCACCAGCATTAGGGATTGTACAGGTATGCTTATTTCAGTAAAAAAGAAAATATATCCCTAATCAATGCAATTCATTGGGTACCAAAGGTTACAGGGAGTTCCTGACTTTGTCTGTCTTCCATCTTGCCATCTGGAGAGATTAGATTTTGTGTAACACATGCCCTTCGTTTACCACCCATCTTTTTCCCAACATTCAGGAAGGAGGTAGGCAAGAAAAAAGGGTTTTACATGTAATGAGTAAAATGCCTTTCTCCTTGAATCAAAAGCACACAACTAGCACGTCTGCATGGAGGAAATTTAACCAGGCATGAATAAGAAGACTCCTGGTTTAGTAACAAATAGTAATTCAGTCACAAACGTTATCTAACAACATAGCATCATGCTCGGATCACTACTAAAGTAAAATTCATACTTATCTTTTAAGTGCTGCATAAACTGACACGCAAAAAAAATCATTGTAAAGCATTTGTTAATTACACTGCCGCCCTTTCCCCCCCTCTACCCGCACGCCTGAATCACTCTGCCAAATATCTTTGACAGGAATTTAACAGCAAACAGATGTTTATAGAAAACTGCTACTTAAGAGATCTCATAGTTTTTTGCAACCAGAAGTGTTTAAAAATAACATCTTTAAACAAGTGTGGAGAAAGTGAATAGGGAAAAGTGATTTACTTGTTCCCATAACATAAGAACTAGGGGTCACCAAATGAAATGAATAGGTAGCAGGTTTTAAACAAACAAATGGAAGTTTTTCTTCATGCAGCACACAGTCAACTTGTGGAACTCCTTGCCAGAGTATGTAGTGAAGACCAGGACTTTAGTAGGGTTCAGAAAAAAACTAGATAAATTCATGGAGGTTAGGTCCATCAATACTTATTAGCCAGAATTGGTAGGAATGGTGTCCCTAGCCTCTGTTTGTCAGAGGCTGGGAATGGGTGACAGGAGAGGGATCACTTGATTACCTTTTTTTCTGTTCACTGGCATTGGCCATTGTCAGAAGACAGGATACTAGGCTAGATGGACCTTTGGTCTGATCCAGTATGGCCATTCTTAAGTTCTGACGTCATTCCTGAAACTTTTCTAACTTTTTATGACCTCCCCTCAACAATGTTACTGAAATTTTGTAACTTTTACATAGTAGAGTGGAAGCAAAAGTCTCTTTGGTGGGCATTTTTTATATTAATGTAATACAGGAAACTGGCCAGCAAGACAGGAATAATGTCCTTTACTGGCTCATCTAGAATGCAAGTCAAGTGGTAAGTCACAACTGAAATATGGAATGTTTCTGTATCTCTCACTCAATGACCGCTACAGGAAGTTCTATGGATGAAGGCTAAGGTGATAGAGCACACGATAGAAAGGCTTACAGCTCATTAACTCTCTTCAATTTCCTTGTGATAACCATGGTACAGCAATGTGACGGGCTTCATTTTCCATGAATATTTTTTTGTAAATGATGACTGGATAACTATGTCCTCTCATATAATTTATGAGATGCTTCCTGAAATATCATTTTTAAATGTTTGTTTGTAATGGACAGAAGAGCAAACGAAGTAATCCTAAATGATTGCCCACAGAATGTGAATCCACATATTTGCTCTGAAATCTAAGGGCTCGACTAGACTAAATGAGCCCAATCAAAAGTGCAAATGAAGCGTGGATTTAAATATCCTGTGCTTCATTTGCATATTTGCATCTGATCACAGTTTCGAAAAAGGGTATTTCGAAAGTGAAACTGCAGTTTAGACGCGGTTCTTTGGAAAAAAAACCCCTTTTCTGAAAGATCCCGCACTCCTGAAAAAATGAGGAGTACAGGATCTTATGAGAACGGGTGGGCTTTTTTCGAAAGAACCACATCTAGACTGCAGTTTCACTTTCAAAATAACCTTTTTCGAAACTGCGATCGGATGCAAATATGCAAATGAAGCGTGGGATATTTAAATATGCGCTTCATTTGCACTTTCGCTCGGGCTCATTTACATCCCGCTTTCGAAATAGGGATATAGTCTAGACGAGCCCTAAGTGTTGTTTCCCTTCCTCATTCTCTTTCATGATTCCATCTCAGTAGTGATTGCTCCTTCCTGACAAGTCGTGGGCTGTCTGTAAATGGAAGAACTTCAGTTTTGTCAGAGCAGGAAACTGACTCACTAAAAACATTACATTGACTGTACATTGTGTGTGTTCAACGCCACATACCTACTTCATTTTCAAAACTTTTCCTCATACTCAAGCTTCCAAAAAATATACTTGCTCCATTTTTTAAAGGCCTGCAGTTCTGCTCTGGTAAGTGACTACCAAAGTGACACCTTAGTGTTCTCCATTTGTTATCTGTCAGTGATTGGCAGGTAACATTTACTCTATTTAAAATTAAGGCGACTCCCAGCCCTGCTAACTCAGTGCGTGATCTAAGAGTAAAACTACGTCCTTCTCACACATAATCACCACTAACAAAAAGCCTGTTGATCAAATTAGGACTTCAGGCCAGGTCTACACTGTACTTGGAAGATCGGGTTAAGGTATGCAACTCCAGCTACATAAAACACATAGCTGGAATCAGCTTACCTTAAGCTGAGCTTCACAGAGAGAGATTGATGGGAGCAAACTCTCCCATGGGCTTCTCTCACTCCTCGCAACTGTTAGCAGTACCAGTGCCAACTGGAGTCACCCTCAGCGTTCGATTTAGTGGGTCTTAACTCAGGGGTAGGCAAAAGCCATTCAATGCATTGCCTGGGAAGGTGGGAACCCTTTAAATAGAAGCAGTTGAAAGGGCTGGCATATCCCAGGCTCCCAGGCAACAGGCTAGCATGGGGCCGGAGCAGCAAACCCTTCCAATTGCTTCTATGTAAAAGGCTTGCGCCTTCACTGGGGCTGTTGCCTGGCAGCCACCTGGCAGGTGCAAGCCCTTTAAATAGAAGCAATTGAAAAGGGTTGCATGTCCCCAGCTCCCAGGCAACACACTAGCAGCGAGGCCGGGAGCTGCAAACCCTTTAAATAGCAGGAATTGAAAGGGCTCGCAGCTCCCGCCTCCAGCTAACATGATGCCTGGGAGCTGCAAGGGAGGTGCGAGCCCTTTCAACTCCTGCTATTTAAAGGCTCCGCCCCTTCCGCCTGAGGCCCCGCCTCTTCCAGGGCGGCCCATGATCACTTCAAAAAATTTTCAAGTGGCCCCCATTCAAAAATTATTGCCCACCCCATCTTCATTAGACCCGCTAAATCGAACACCAGAAAATCAATCTCCAGTGCGATAAGTAAAGATGTGGCCTCATTTACACTTGTGCCGTTCATGCCCTCCAGCATGCTTGCAGTGACACCTCGTGCAGCCTCCTTGGTGTAAATGGATTTGCACAGATGTAGCAGACGTAGGAGAAGTTGAGAGCTCCCAGGAAAGAAGGCAACCCGGTTGACTTTCTTCTCTGTGTTGATCCTGCAGAGCTAAAAGCTGCAAACAAACAAACAAACAAAAGATCAAATTTTACTTTTGTTATGCAAGTCAAGAGAGAGGATTTGGACAGGGAGCAGCTCTGTTACGGAAGGTGCTGTCATTTTTGCGCCACCATATTTCAGAATAGAAGCACGCTGTAGAGGCACAATGAAGGCTCTTCTCAGGATTATGTCGCTGTTTCAGTGTTTTAATTGTTGCCAGGCAGGGGTTCCTGGTCAGTAGGGACTAGTGGTGGATAACCCCACCTATAATAACCCACTCTGTCAGACTGTATATGAGATGTTTATAGAGTGAAATACCACCTACTGTCAGGAGAGGTACTGGAGCTTCTTTAGACAGCTATGGCTGCAGTGCCACCTACTGCCTTTGCGGTCACCTGGACATGCTGAAACTCCTCCAGCTTTCAGAGGTCCTAGTGGCTCTAGGACATCGAGGGCAGAGTTAAGGTTGTTGTATGTGGTCTGCAGCATACAGGAGTGTTGGTAAGATGCAGGCCTGTGGCTGAAGGAACAGTGGGTACGTACTGTTAGGTGCCTTAGCTTTTCATCTCTGTGCTGGTGTGATTTTTTTGTGTCAGGTACGTTGTTAATGTAACAACATGAAAACAAAGATTTTGATCCAGTGATCGTTAACTGCATAAAGTCCTGTGCAGGTGAGGACCAACACAAAGTGACCAATGGCTCTTGAGGGACAGAGTGTGAGATTGTTTGTCAGGCCTCATAATAACCCCTCCTTTTGTCCAAAACTAACGTCCTCATTTAGAAGAGTGATAGAAATGTAGCTGTGTTAGTCTGGTGTAGCTGAAACAAAAAACAGGACCGTGTAGCACTTTAAAGACTAACAAGATGGTTTAATAGGTGATGAGCTTTCGTGGGCCAGACCCACTTCCTCAGATCAAATAGTGGAAGAAAATAGTCACAACCATATATACCAAAGGATACAATTAAAAAAAAGTGAACACATGAAAAGGACAAATCACATTTCAGAACAGAATGGGAATGCAGGGGGATGGAGGAAGGTAAATGTCTGTGAGTTAAAGATATTAGAGGTGGGGAAGCTGATCCAGAGGAAAAAATGTCCAATCCATGCCACTGTGTCACATTGGCTGGGGCTCACTGGAATGTGTTGAGTGTGATTTCCCTTCTGTAATTCCAGTGAGCCTAGCTTCTATACATGGCTGTCTAGCTGGACAGAGTATGTGACTTCAGCCTTGGCAAGTGATTAACAGCCCTGAGGAAGGAAGGACCTCTTAGAAAGAGAAGGCGATGGTCAGGCAAATATGGGCTTGATCAGTTCCTTTGAGAGACTTGGCTGCTGTCTATCACTACTGCATATTGACTAGCCAAGGACTGTGCCAACCTACTCCCATCTGACCCATTGTCCTGACCCATTTCTTCCATAGTTTATTCTTCCTCTCTTTCTACATGTGTGCTCATGCCTTGCCTTCTTGCCTTTTAGAATGAATGAAGAGCAGATAGCTACAGTTTGTCTGTCTGTCCTGAGAGCATTGTCCTACCTGCACACTCAAGGGGTTATTCACCGCGATATAAAAAGTGACTCTATACTTCTGACCAGCGACGGAAGGGTGAGCATTTAACATTTTCCCTCCTACTATCTCTTTAACTGTGACAATGCGCATGATCGATAAAACTGTCCTGTCGCCAATTTAACAAAAACCCTATGGAGTGTTGCAGACATCAGCTGGAATCGAGACCATATCAGAACAAGAGTTCTTCTAGCCTAGGATCCTGTCTCCAACGGTAGCCAATACCAGACTGAGACGATGTAAGGCACTGCATCTAGAAAGAGTTAATAGAATTATTTTCCATCATGTGGCTACTCAGGGGTGGAATGCATAGGGAAGAGGAAACAGTGAAAGACCTAACTTGAGAAGGGGAAGTCCTACGGGGAAGTCCTCTTTCTCCTAGCTGGCTGAGGCAGGGAAGAGGACAGGGGTGGGCAACAATTTTTGAGCGGGGGCCACTTAAAAAATGTTTGAAGGGGTCGTGGTCCACCTTAGAAGGGGCGGGGCTTGGACGGAAGGGGCAGGGCCTTTAAATAGCACAAGTTGAAAGGGCTCGCGCCTCCCCTGCAGCTCCCAGGCATCACATTAGCTGGAGGCGAGAGCTGTGAGCCCTTTCAATTCCTGCTATTGAAAAGGCTCGCAGCTCCGGCCCCATGCTTGCCGGTTGCCTGGGAGCCAGGGACCTGCGAGCCCTTTCAACTGCGTTGCCTGACAGAGGCGGGGAAGGCGCAAGCGCTTTACATAGAAGCAGCTGAAAGGGCTCACGTGGCTCCAGCTCCCAGGCAACGCGCTAGGGGGCGGGGCGTGGAGCAGCCGGATGGGCCTAATCAAAGCCCTAGGTGGGCCGGATCCAGCCCGCTAAGTGCATTTTGCCCACCCCTGCTGTAAAAGATTCTTACCGGCATTTTCAGTTTACTTGTTTATTTGTGACCATTATTTACGAACAATAAAAACATCCCTGAGGAAAAGGCCATAAAAAGGAACTGCAGATAGAATCTGATTCACTTCCCTGGCGGGTGAAACCCCCCACTAGAGTACACCGATGCACAGGCTGGAGTAGCATGTTGGTGTCAGTATGTGGATCATTCATTTTACAGTCACTTTTATTTTTATAAAACCTTCTTAAAAAGCAGTTGTCTACAGAATTATCGATGTCCTTCCACTTCAAAAAGTAGGTCCTAGTAATACCTGTAAGTGAATGTATTTATTTACTTGCAATATATGATTAAGCTGCTCAGTGTCTGTGCAGTGTAGTGCGTTCCAGGAAGAGTAAACATCGTAAACATGGGTGACAAAGCTGGAACTCAAACTCTGTGGAAGCCAGATCATAGATGTTAGTAGTTCTTTTATTTAATAAAGACCTTGCAAATAAGACAATCTGATACACAGTTATAACAAAAGTATAGCCAAGCACAAACTGTGTACAGCACCATTTCAGAAATCGGTGGAGCTCAAAACAATACAGATTGGACCTCTCTGTTCCAGCACCCATGAGACCTGACTGTTCCTGAACGAGAGGGAAGTTTCTGGCGCAGAGGAGGTCCCCTGCTACCAGCTCCCCAGACCACCTTCCCCAGCCCCAGCCACCCTCCTGCCTAGCTGCTGTGCTGCTGCAGCACTGGCAACCCAGACTGCCCTGGCCCCAGCCCCGTTATTGGGGCTGCTGCATCTCCCGCCCCGGCCCACTATCGGGGCTGCCACAGCTGCCACATCTCTAGCCCCAAGCCCCCTGCTGCAACTGCCATGTCCCCGGCCATGTTTCTGGGGCTGCTGCAGCCCCTGCTGTGCTACTGGGGTTATGGTGCCAGTCCCAGCCCCAACTCCTCCGGGCTCTAAGCCACCAGCCCTTTTGCCACAAGGGTTCCCAGCCAGGACTCCCTGGTCCAGGAACACTCCTGCCAGACCACAGATATTGCTGGATGAGGGAGTCCCAGTTTTGGGAGGTCCAACCTGTATGTTTGTGGCTGCACTTGTAGCTGTGCCTGTAACTAACCTCCGCTGTCAATAACAGGCAACTTTGCTAGTCTAGACCAGTGTTTCTCAACCAGTGGTACAAGTACCCTTAGGGGTACAGCCTCTCTCCGAGTTATGAATGAGTTACGGACCAAACACTTGGCCACAACTCGATCCGTTGGTAACTCGGACCCCATTGAGTTACATGCGACCGTGCTGTTCGTAAGCGCGGTCACATTCGTAATTCAGGGACCGCCTTTACAACCGCTCCATGGGAGCTTTGGTCGTAAGTGCGAACGGTCGTAACTCGACCGTTCGCAACTCGGGGAGCAGCTGTACTCGAGAGAAGTCTAGAAAGGTCCATCAACACAACTTGGAATTGGGAGGAAAACTGAATTTTTATTTTACGTTTTACAGCACTTTATTGTTTTTGTCCTTTTTACATCAAAAAATAAAAATTTCATCGCTCGCCCGGCTACGATTAAGTTGTTTAAACGAATGTATTGCAATGGTAGAAAAAAAAATGTGTGTGTCTGAAAATTGTAGGCACTTGGGGGTACTTATAATTTTTTAAAGGGGTACTTTAGAAAAAAAAGGTTGAGAAACACTGGTCTAGACAAGGCCAGTGGCAGGCATCACTGAGCCAAGAGAAGGATTTAATGCTGCTCTGTTTCTCCGCTGTACTGGTGTCTATTTGGAGGGGGCAGTGGGTCTCACAGAATGGTTTCTGCCTGCCCCTTTCCCTTCCTAACTGGCTACCCCTTTCCTATTCTTTTCCATGCAGACTGACTGATACTCTATTTGGTGGAAGGAGTAGCTCTAGGATTGGAAACCTTCCTCACAACCCCTTCAGATGGTTCCTCCATGTCACTGTTACCTAATATCAGAGGGTTTCTTTTTTTAAAAATTTGCCTCAGAGATGGACTTATTCAGTCCATATAAAATATGAAGGATTCTTCATGATAAAATGAAAAATATTGGTATTCTACCATACTACTGGCACAGAGCTACAAATTCTAGGCAGAACAATATATGTGACTTTGTATTCCAGCAGAGAGCTTAGGGGTCTCATCCGCATTGTGCTGGGTGCTGGACATGCACATAATTTAAAGGTTCCGAAAAGGGCAACAAAAATGATTAGGGGTTTGGAATGGGTCACATATGAGGAGAGATGAAAAAGACTTGGACTTTTTAGCTTAGAAAAGAGGAGACTAAAGGGGTGGGGGTGATAGAGGTCTATAAAATCATGACCAGTGTGAGAAAAGTGAATAAGGAAAAGTTATTTACTTATCCCCACAATACAAGAACTAGGGGTCACCAAATGAAATTAAGAGGCAGCAGGTTTAAAACAAACAAAAGGAAATTTTTCTTCACTTAGTGCACAGTCTGTTCCACAGTGTGGAACTCCTTGCCAGAGGATGTGGTGAAGGCCAGAACTTAAACAAGTTTCAAAAAAGAGCTAGATAGATTCATGGAGATTAGATCCATCAATGGCTATTAGCCAGGATGGGTAGGAATGGTGTCCCTAGTTTCTGAAGCAGTCTCTGAAGTTTCAGAAGCAGGAAATGGGTGACAAGAGAGGGATCAAGTGATGATTTCCTGTTTCTGTTCACTCCCTCTGGGGCACCTGGTATTGACCACTATCGGCAGACAGGATACTGGGCTAGATAAACCTTTGATCCAGTATGGCCATTCTTATGTTCTTATAAGAGACAGCCTCTGCCCCACAGACCTTCCAGTCTAAATAGACAAGACAAACAAGGGATGTGGGAACTGTAATATTGCATCCCCATTTTACAGATGCCCATGTTCATAGAGGAAGCCTGGGGCAGAGCAAGGATTTGAACTTGAGTCCTTGGAGTCCAAAGGTAAACTCCTGGCCTCATTGGAAGCGAAGCAGAACTCCCATTGACTTCAGTGGAGCCAGGATTTCACCCCTAGCATGGCACTTTAATCACAAGACCATTCCTCCTGATTTGCTTCCTTTTATTGTCTTCACCTACCAAGAGGTATGCTCTTCCCTTTCTAGTACAGGTTCCTCCCATTGGAACTAAACATACCGACATCGGGGGAAGAAAATTCCATACATATGAAAGTCAGTCAGGCTGGTCTACAGTAGAGTTGCTGAAATAGCATCTGATCTGCTTTTGGGATCTGCATACAATGCCTCGTTAAGCTCATTACTCTAGTACTTATTCTCTGCAATGCAGATTTCTTCAAGGCTTTGTTGTGCAATTATCTTTTTTTAGAAAATTGTCTTTTTATGTACTCGGGTGAGCAATAGATATGCAAAAACTGTTGCACTCCTACAAATGAGCCTCGAAGCCATGCATTATTTCATCTCTTCTCCTCGCTGTAAACCGAAAAATATGTTTGGCTCGGGCAATGTGGATATTATTGGCTTTCTTTTAAAAATACCTACAATTATTTCTACAGTCTGGTTTTTAAAAAAACCAACTGCCCTCAAGAAAAAAATAGCATCTGTGTTGAGACCAAAAAAAACCAAATCAACACTGATAATAAAATGTTAGTCTACACCATGCATCAATTTATTGTGCTTCCTCTTTAATGCCTCATATAGCTGTCAGGTTCATTCCTTATCCACAAACTGCAGAGTGACATGGTAGGTGAATCCCATACACCCTGATTTAATGTTTCCTCTCAACACACATACACACATCATGCGTCATTTGAAAGTGTATTATGTCTACTTTAAAAGAAGGTGTGATGTAGAGTTGTCAAGTAGCACTGTTATCCTAGAAATGGGAATAAACGATTCCATCAACACGTTAAAATGACCACACTGAAATATGTTCATTCATTTCTGTTTTATGACACCAGCAACAATCTAAAACAAAAACTAATATTAAACACACACAGGTATCATTGAAAAGTAATAGCGCCGGTGATGTTTCTAGTCAACATCATTAGCATCATCTTGTTCATTGTGGTCTCTGTCAAGAGTACATGGATTACCACGGTCTTTAGTGCCATGATATGTACACAATTACGTGTAGGGAAATTGCTCTGACTACAGATGCGTTTGATTGTGCAGTAATACCTATAGAGGCAGGCACAAATAAGGTTTTCTGGAAGTGCAGATGCCATTGGGCCCATGAAGAATACTGGAAATAGTTTATCCACATTTTTCCATCCATGTTGCAATGGTGATCCAAGATCTGGTTTACCGATGTGCAAAGAGATCCAACATTTTCTTTGCCACGTTGCTCTTCCTTACTGCCCTGACATGGTGAGAGTTTGGCTAGCGGCTTATCCACTTTGACAGCTAGACTGAGGTGTAAGCAATTCAGGTTTATTTTGTCTCCTCTTCTTTCTCGTTGTTGTTATGCAACGTTGCTACTAACTTCCCTGCGGGGGAAATTGCAGCTTTCTGTCACTCTGTCCCAGTTTGGCAAGATCTCTTAAGTGTAAGCTCCCATTGTTTTGAAACTTTAAACCCAGAGTTTTTCCCAATATCAAATAGAGTTGATAGAGTCACATCCCATTAGTGTGTGTACAGCTGTAGGTATGTAACAGGCTTCACAAACTGTGTGCACAGGTATGAAGCGAGGCAGATCAACCCACCTGCTATCTATATGTTTCATTTATGGAAAGTCGTGAACAGCCACGATCAAAACATCTGTATCAGGTGACCTAATTATGCTCGTTCTTTGACACCAAGAGATCCAAAAAGCCATATTGGCGCATAGAGCACATATAAGTGACTTTTCTTTCCTGTGCTTCGGTGATATTTCTTGTGATGCTGGAGCATCTGCAGACTGTTCTTCAAATACCACTGTAGCCAGCAAATGAAAGGAATTCTTTCCATCAGTGGCCTCGGCACTGACGTCTATATTGTCTCCTTTTGGATGAGCTTCCCACCAGCATGAAGTTCTACAGCCTTTGGGAATGTGCGCAGCTCCCTGGAGTCTTTCTACTGCCGTTTTTGCAGCACTAGCCTTGAGTTACCTCAGCTGCTGCTAACTAATGCCCAAGACCCCACCCCTTCCATTCAGAGCCTCGTGGGAGCCAACCTCCCACCACTACAGAGGCAGGTCACCACCAACACCCCTACCAGGAGGCACATAGCCCCAATCTTTCCACACACATACTGAGCACAGAGAGAGCAGGTGGTGCACGGGTGGCCCCAGCCTTCCCCAGCTCCAGGAACACAGGGAGGACAGGCAGCCCCACCCCGTAGGTGGGCAGCCCCACTGATCCTGGAGCCCCGCTGGTATCAGGCCCCAACCTACCCAGCCCCAGAGGGCAGGCAGCATGGCTCCGGCTTCAATGAGTCTGAAGCCCAGACAGCCCCAGGACACTGGGGGAGCCATGCTGAATAGGGGAGGGCAGGGGGCAGAGTGTGGGCAGGACCAGCTGGGCAGTTTGGGAAGGCATTGCCTTCCCCTGTCTAATACCCACCCCCCATGCCGAGGCAGACTCCATAAAGATGTAGTGTATGCCAATTAACTTGTGAGACTCAAACTTATGGTGTAACTAAGAAGAAGATTTACATGCAGTGATGTGATAATTTTGGAATTCTGCATTTGAGAGGCACTATCTCTGAACGTCTTCTGAAGAATGATACTCATTGCTAGCTGAATTATAGGCCTCCTTGTCTGTCAATCAAAGGGCAAACTATTATACCCAGAGAGGCACCAAAGTAGCTGACCTCTGTAAACTGCCATCACGTGACTTTAGATCGCCAAAATGAAAGCCTCTGAATGTTCTCAGTTCAAAGGGTTGAAAAAACATTAAGCTGTTCATCAGGCTCACACTCCAGATGAATATACTCAAAACATTTGGAAGACTTAAATTCCTGCTTCGAATTACTAGCAGCTTGGGTAACATCAGCTAATATTATTGTGCTGCATACAGTAATGGTAATCTTGCCTTGCCCATGCTGTGCTGGCCAGGCGCCCGGCTCGGAAGGCGGAGCGGAGAGCAGCGGCTGCTGGCCAGGCGCCCGGCTCGGAAGGCAGAGCGGAGAGCAGCAGCTGCTGGCCAGGCACCCTTCTTGGAGGGCAGCACTATATCTACAGCAGCGCAGAAGTAAGGATGCCAATGTGAAATGTGACATTGATGAATATCACTTTTCACAGCAAACTTAGCACCCCATGGCCTCCCATACTTCTGTGTTGCTGCTTCCACCTGGCAGAGACAGCCAGAGCCCCACCACTGCCTCCAGGTGAGCAACTGGGAGAGGAGGAGGCATCATTCCTAAGTGGCCTGGCTCCTGCTGTCAGTCCCAGGGTGGCAGGGCTCTGGCTGTCCCCTTTTTCCCTGCTTCCCACCCCTTCTGCACAAGCCCCACCCACCCAGGGCTGACAGCCATAGCTCTTCAAAAAACAAACAAGCACACAGTTGGCATCTCACTTGGCACATTCCCATGCCTCCCTGAGGAGGCCCAGCCCATAGTTTGAGAACTGCTGGTTTATAGTGACCTCAGCTTTGGATTTTGAATGCTCACTGAGAGGTATATTTCGACTGCAACATACCACCCTTCTTTAGCACGGTAAAACAAGGCTACATCCTTGTCGTGATGTTGGTAAGGAAGGTTCTATGTTCTTCACTAGTTGCTTCATCAATATAAATACAACAGAGTTTCATACATTGGCAACATTGAGAAGCAGAGTTGTATGTAACTCAGCAAGTAAATATGAGAAAACACATAAGAACGTAAGTTCAGCCATACTAGGACAGACCAATGGTCCATCCAGCCCAGTATCCTATCTGCCGACAGTGGTCAATATCAGATGCCCCAAATGCTTTGGTCTTAACTATCTTGAGCAGTTTGGTAATAAGATATTCCAAGAGCTATTCTACACATTTCTGATAGTCCCATCATGTCTGTGTTTCAAGTCAGGATGGTAGCTGCTATATATATAAGGATGATTTGACCAACACTAAGGAAATACAATCCAATGTTACTGTATGTTTCCCTTAGAGTGATATTTGATCAACCCTTCAAAGCAATTATCACCTTTGCACCTAGGCAGTTCTGTATATACAATATAATATACATGTCAGACAACCTTAATGGCGGTGCTACCTTCTTTATTTTAATCAGTTTATATCTACTGTTGGTATTAACAGAAGGCTTGCAGTAATACCATATCAGTGCCCATCACCTATCATGTTCTTTGATTTCATTATTTATTGTTAGATAAAATTATCAGATTTCGGGTTCTGTGCCCAAGTTTCCAAGGAAGTTCCAAAAAGGAAATCTCTCGTTGGAACGCCATACTGGATGGCACCAGAAGTGATCTCCAGATTGCCGTATGGAACCGAGGTGAGCATTGCCAGGGCATTGTTCCCTGCTTCAGTATTTGTTGACGCAACCACTTCCTCACAAACAAGTACAATTGTAAAGCGAGGTTGTGGCTCGCTCTGTAGCGATGCATAATTTAGAATATGTTTAATACAGGAAGAAGGTATCCGAGAGGTAGCCATGTTAGTCTGTTTCAGGAAAAACAACAAGGAGTCCTGTGGCACTTATAAGCTTTCATGAGAGATGCATCTGACAACGTGGGTTACAGCCCATGAAAGCTTATGCCCAAATACATTTGTCTCTAAAAAAAAATGCACTAAACTGTAATCACTGCATGTGCAATAACATAGCAATAGATTATACCTCAACGTGATAACTTTATACAGTGACAATACAGAGTAACAGTATACAGTAGCATTATACATAAAACATGGGGATGTGATCAGACAGTATTAAATAGAACTTTCTTATTGAACATTCATATAATGGAGCTTCTATGTGAATTTTTAACTTAGGTGTTATATAATTAAAAGGAATTGTCATAATTTTCTCATTACTGAATGTATGATAATACTCTTTATAACAACACCAGGGGCTGATTTTCACACTTAGGTATGTGCAATTTTGTGTATAAAAATGCCAGCCTAACTGTGCCTGCAGGAGGTGTGTGTCGTTACCAAGTTACGACTGTTGCACATGGGAATCAAACATTTGCATATATGAACAGCCAGGTGCACATGTAACATTTGTGTCATTGTTTTGGTTTTCTTGTTATCTGTATTGTGATACAATGTGAGCCCCAGGCATGGTCCAGAACCCCACTGTGCTCGGCATGTTACAAACTCACACAGAAAAGACGGTCCCTGACTCCAAGTTGAACAATGAGTGCAGGCAGACTGTCTGTGAGCAGCGTTGGTCTGACTCTGCTCAGCCGTAATGAGCTAAGCCAGGGCTGAGAGCAGTGTTCCCACTAAGCTGGGCGGCAGTACAGCTTCACAGGGAGCCCAGAGCCTCTGACTGGGCGGGGCTGATTAATCACTGGCTGAGAGGTTTGGAAAAATCCCACTCCCATTCCCCATGCATTCCCCGTGCAAGCACTTGCATCCACTCACACCTTACTTCCCATTTAAAACAGAAACCAGACCCTGTTGTACTCCTCTCTCCAATCTGCTGGTCATTTCTGAACAAATGGCGATTTCCTCCTGTAAACATCAGGTGCCAAGGGCTGATCTTTCCACGCTCTTGTGTTGAACCTGGATGATTCTTCATAAGGGCCCATTATACCAAGCTGTAGACCAGAGGTGGGCAATAAGCAACCTGTGGCCCGAACAGGGTTGTACTTGCGAACATGCAGGTAAATCAAGTGTCCAGAAGCCTGCCAGGAGTTAACCCTGGTGAACGCGTCTGGCCCACAGTCCATTTAATGCCCAGCCCTCCTGTAGACAATCTAGGTGAGTTCATAGATGCTTTCTGGCTGGTCATGATCCTTAACTGTCAAGCTGTCTGTCAAAAGTCAGAAAACTGCAAACTGAAGTGTGCAGAAACTTGACACAGTGCTGTTTCTGCAGACTCATGTCTGAAGAAAATGCCGCGTTAACACTTAGGCTACCTCCAGACTGCATCCCTCTGTCAGTAGAGGGATGCAAATCAAGCACTTCGAAAGTGCAAATGAGCCCGGGATTTAAATATCCCAGGCTTCATTTGCATACTCACATTCGGGAGCTGTGCCGATCTCGCGCCCTTTCGAAAGTGAAAGTAAAGTCCAGCCGCGGCTCTGCCGACCGTGGGGAGCTTTTTCGGCAGATCCTGTACTCCTCATTTTTTGATCTGCCGAAAAAGCTCCTCGCTATCAGCAGAGCCATGGCTAGACTTTACTTTCACTTTCGAAAGGACGCGTGATCAGCACAGCACCCAAATGTGAGTATGCAAATGAAGCCCAGAATATTTAAATCCTAGCCTCATTTGCACTTTCAAAGTGCCTAATCTACATCCCTTTGTCGGCAGAGGGGTGTAGTTTAGACACACCCTTAGATAGTGATAAATTCCTAGGGTATGTCTACACTTGCACCCTAGTTCGAACTAGGGATCCAAATGCAGGCACTTGAAATAGTCAATGAAGCGGGGATTTAAATATCCCGCGCTTCATTAGCATGATCTCGCCAGCACGTTACTCCGATCAACAGCTGCACTTTCACTTTCGAAACAGCTGTTGTTGTTACAGCCGATCAGTATTTCTAAACACCTGATGAAAAAACACCTCATTGTGTTGCGAGGGCTTCAGATTGGGCATGAGGGAGAGTGTTAGAATCTCATGCAGACCTCTCAAATCATTATACACTCGTATTATCATTTCTGTTCCAATGTATGAAAGAAAATAACCTGTGTGGTGGTTTCCCATTTGGATGCTGATGGAGAAATATTCAAGAATTTTAGAAGATTTCTGCTTCACCCTAAGTGTTTGGGTATGCCTACACTGCCACCCTAGTTTGAACTAGATGGCTAATGTAGGCATTCGAACTTGTAAATGAAGCCCGGGATTTAAATATCAATGAGGAGTAATGGTAGTTCGAATTAGGAGCTTTAATTCGAACTACCTAGTCTGTGCCGCATGTAGCCACGGGCAGGTAGTTCGAACTACGGGGTATTTAAAAATGGCGGCGCCTGGGAACATGCAAATGAAGCCTGGGATATTTAAATCCCGAGCTTCATTTGCAAGTTCGAATGCCTACATTAGCCACCCTAGTTCGAACAAGGGCGGCAGTGTAGACATACCCTCTGTGTTGCATTGCTCTGTCAAGTTAAGCACAGCAGCATGGGTTATTTTACTTTTAAAGAGGCTGCAATGCATTTCAAAGTATGATAAATTACTCACTCATTAGGGTAAGTAGCTGTACCAATTTCTACGACTCAGGGAACTATTTTGAGAACTGCCAAACTGTAAGGAGAATAGACTAGTCAGAGCTTTTACTGAGGACCTTCAGATGAGAACAGCAAGGAGCTGCCTTTATGGACTCACAGATATTATGTTATGTTATAACCCATTTGTCACCCAGTACTGAGTCACCGTATTTTACAACTGAAGATTGCTGCGGGTTTATAAAAAATTCCTCCTTTCTCTTAGTCATGGCAGTGACTCACAGTTTCCTATCCAAAGAAGTGACTTTTAACTCTCCCTTTTTTACTCCACATGGTAGTAGGACTTGGCATATTTGTATTTGATTTTATATTACCTATGATAACAGCTGAGATGAGCAAATGCCTGATGTGCACACACCCAGGGAGATGAGTCATGTTTTAAAGTTGTAAGGAAGAGGCTGTATCTACGCATCATGCAGAGTGGGACAAATCCTGTTCCAAGTCAGAGCAGTGTAAAACCAGAATTCCCCTGCCCTTTCTGTTACTCTGCATGGACAGCCTGTAAGTAAGAGCCAATTCTGGCCCAGTGTGTGTGGTGCTCAATACACACATAACCTTGGGGCCCATGGTCATTGACAGCAAGAGTATGGCTGTACTTGGAGCTGTGGGTCTGATTCCACAGTGCGCCTAGACATACCCGTGCTAGTTCTCATTCAGCTAGCATGTTAAAGAGTCATGTAGCCACCGGCAGTGGTGAACAGCAGCACAGGTTAGCTACCCCAAGTCCATACCCGCAGGCTTCGGTGTGTGAGGGGGTGTACTCAGCATGACTAGTCTAGGTCACCACTCACCTCTGCCCGTGCTACGGTGGCTACACTACTGTTTTTAGCACATTAGCTCAATGAGAGCTAGTGCAAAGACGTCTGTGCAATCACACTCCAGGACCACGTATAGACATATTCTTAGGCCCCTTACAACCATGTGTAGACATATTCTTAGACCCCTTACACCTTTCACCAGTGTCAAAGCACTTTAAAATGAGCATAAGGCAGGGATCTCAAACTCACGGCCCATGGGCAATCTACAGCCTGAGCAATTTCACAATCTGGCCCCCAGAGTCTCTGCAGCCCATGGTGTATGTGTGTTTCTGTACCCTTCCCCCAAATCCCACTTCTTCCCTCCCCTGCCTTCTCCACCCCTCTCCCCCACTGCATCTCTCCCAAAGTCCCTCTCCCCTGAGGGTTGCAGCATCTGGGATTACTAGGGGGTCTGGTGTAGGGGGCAGTAGGAGTCGGGTCCCCCATACATACCACACCTTCACTTGGATCTGATCCATACTAGTTTAAATTGGGCCCATCCTGGTTTATTGGCCTCGATAAACTTTGCTGATTTACACCAACTGAGAATCTGGACCATAATGTATTGTAAATCCCTTTCAGCGTACGCTGTTTTTCTCATAGCAAAATGTATTAACAATTTGTAGAAAGAGAGTCATCATCTCAATGGACCATCAGTTTTTAAGCGGAAATCCCCATTGGCACAAACAGAACATGCTGCGTGCAAAGCAATGGGATAGGGCCGTGAGGACTGACCATCTCAAAATGCTCATCCTGTACGTGTTCATATTCTAGTTGCACAGCTTAGTAATGACCTATCTATTGCAGGTGGATATCTGGTCACTGGGCATCATGGTAATAGAAATGATAGATGGAGAACCGCCTTATTTCAATGAGCCACCACTCCAAGCAATGCGCAGAATCCGAGATAACTTACCTCCACGAGTGAAGGACATGCATAAGGTGAGAATGCTTACACTTATATGGACCCACTCAGATCTTAACGTGAGCCAAATGCATGACCTGATGATGGTGTAAACTCTAAAGACTAGATTGTGGATTGAGGCACATCCCAGAGCACTGGATGGTCCATAAGCTGGGTGTAATAGTAAGCTGTGGGGCCATGCCAGCTGTAAGTACTACCCGCTCCATCCTGGGCTGGCTTAATGACATTGGCCACCGAACCTGGAGGAGGATGGGCTAGTATCCAGGTTCCAAGTGACCTATGAAGGGGAGTCCTACTCCTTCGCTGGGCTTGATAGACAGAATGTTGCCCTCGGTAATAAGAAAAACGTATCCTGCTGTGCTAAAACATTTTATACCAAGCCATTTTAAATGCCACCTCAGCTCTTTGCCCGCTCGTGCCACCATATTTCTTAATTTTCTCATATACGGAAGATGAGTGTCCTTTCAGTCTTCTTATATATGCTAGCTGTAATTCCTATCACAATTTTGCATGCTCTTAACATATATTTTAATTGACTTTCCAGCAAAGCTGGTTTGAAAAGCCATGCTAGCGTTTATCTTGCTTTATCTGCGTTCCATAACCTCAGTGTGATGTTGCAGGTTTCCTCAGTGCTCCGTGGGTTCTTAGATCTGATGTTGGTGAGGGAGCCCTCTGAGAGAGCAACAGCACAAGAACTATTAAGGCATCCATTTCTGAAACTGGCAGGCCCGCCATCTTGTATTGTCCCACTCATGAGGCAATACAGGCACCGCTGAATTCAGTGACTTTTCAGGGGAAGGCTTGAACAAACGTTGGATAAAGACTTGCCAAGGCATCCAGAGATTGTGTGGAACCCATGGGAAAGTACAACACTACATAAATTCATCAGAGTCTCAGAACAGCTCTCTGGAAATAATACAGTGTACAAAATAGTGAGGCACTCTCCTGGGTTGTGAAGGATTTGCGCCTGTTCTTTGCCACTAAATCGAACAGTCAGATGGCTACTAGCACTGTCACATGGAGCACATTTTCCACTGGTAGTCATCACTTAACATTTCAGCCACGAAAGCAGAAGGACTTAATTACAGATTTGCTTGTGGTGAGGGAAAAAATAATAGATTATAGCACAATGAGGCTGAAACACCAGAATTTTATTGAAAAAAGTAAACTATGTGACACTTCTATTTGAGAAGACTCCTTTTCTGGCAAAAAGCACTTTTTATCTCAATCTTAGCAGTGTAATGTATTTTGAAATGAATTTGTAATTTTCTGTACAGTACTTTTTGATAATTTACAGTACTTGGATGTCATGTACCCATCGTGCTAGCTGAAGTAATAAGAGTAACTTAGCAAGAGTTTGAACAAAATCTTTCCTACTTTTTTAACCCTTTTGAAGAAAGGAAAAAAATATTTAGGAACTTAGAATGTTGGCAGATTTTCCAGGAGTTTAAATAGCAGACACAGAGATGGGTGCAGACAATACTGATACTTTTCCCATCGTACCACTGAGGTTGTAGTTTTAAAATTTGACCTTTTCTGCACTCTTCCTAGATCTGATGCGACAATTGCAGTCGCACAATAGAAATAAGTGCTTATGCTGAATGTTATAAATTGAGGTTTTTCTTCATATTATTGTTTTCAAAGCCATGCATTTTAGCACACTAAGCTCACATGCATTTCTTTAAGAAATGATTAACGAGAGAGAATCATTTACTAGCAATACGGCAAATTTTTCATTTAGCCTGTATTGACCTCATTGTCACAAAATAATCCCCAGTATTTATATCATGTGTCAGAAGTCAAAATTGACGATAGAGGTCTAGTTACCAAGCGGGTATTTTCCAGATTTCAAACAGACTGTTGTATTAATGTTATGGTGTGTTTTCTATATAGAAAAAGTTGTGCTGCTGTCTAGACCTTTTTGAATGTTGATAGAACAGTTGACTACTACAATAAATTTTGTGTTGCTTGTTGGATGAACTTGCATGTTAATTGTAGGCCTAAGTAGATTTGCCTTCAAAAATTTTAGGTGTGTCATGATTATTTCCATCACAAATACATTTTATTGATTAATTATTAGTTCATTATAATTATGCCTAATGCAAAAGCGATGTCTTTTCCAAATCATTTTTTCTTGCTGACCTCACTTTGCAATACGATGAACACAAATAATCCAGTTTTGTGAAAACCTGCCAATTAGTTTATTTTGTATGTGATTTTTGTTGTGAATAAGTTGTTCATTATTTATTGCAGTAAAATATAAACAAAACATACAGCACTGGCATGATGCTGTTCTGAACTTGCTGTTCTGAACTTTCTGAGTTTTCTTCTCGGAAAGAGATTTTGCCAATGGCAAAAAAGAGCCTTCATTTTCTACCATAAAGAAGTTAGAGCAAACAAACAAACAAAAACTAAATCAAACAAGAATGTCAAATGTTTAGTGAATTCACTTAAATTTGCATATCCTATGACCTGTTACTTTCTTACCTTACCATTAAGTTCGCATACTGTAACTTTGCAAAATATACCCGGTCCTGTGCAGTCCTGCGTTCTATAGTTCTCTTTGAAGTTGGTGGGAACTGAGGACAGCTGACACCTCAAAGAAACTCCTGGGACCTAGATGTGCACTCTTTATTACAGTGAAGAGGATCTCCTATGAGGCGGGCTCAGATTGCTGGACTGTATCTAAAGAGAACATGCCACAACCCTGGTGTTGCCAAGCAACTGTTAGCCAATAACAGCCTTCCTTGACTGGGGAGCTCTAGTTTTATTCCCAACATTTCTTAAATACTATGAGGGTAAAGATTACCGTTTACCGCATTCCCCTGCCATTTGCAATGGCAGTTTTCCCTGAATCTCACCCACAGAATCTTTGTGTCTAAGAGCCTATGAAAATAAGTCTACAAAAAGAGAAAATGCACATATTCTGTGGTCTTGACAACTCAGGAAAAATACCACATCAGTAAAGACAATAACGTACAATTAAAAGCATTCTATTAGCCACAAAAATCAAACTTTTAATAACTTTTGAATAAAATAGTGGATCTGAGATTCAGCACGCTTTAACAGGACAAGTGGAGAATTTTGTGTAATTTTCTAATCTCAAGCTATTTTTAAACAGTATTCATGGAGTTTACTAAAAGATACTGTCAGCTGAAAAGGTTTTGTGAACACCAGCTATTGGTGAGAAAAAATACACGTGCAAATAAAAACTAAATGTTTGCATTTTCCTTGTGTTTTTGTGTGCCTCTTCTGTGTTCTCCTGAGTTCAAAAATCTGAGCAGTGTTTCCTTTGTGTGAGAGAGTGAGTCTATTTTAAAGTTCTGTTGACTTCATCCTCTAGTAATTTCCAAGAGCTATTGGTATAAGGGGAGGGACACGAATAAAAAAAAGTATATATCAATGGACGTGTCCAGTTTCTTTCAACCTGGGAAGCTAGTGAAAGTAGGATGCTGAAGGATTAGAATGGAGAATGTGCACAGTCTCTATGGAGTTCCGATGAAAAAACAGAATAGAAAGAAAAGATCTTAATACCACGGTAAATAAGGGTATGTCTAGACTACATGGCTTCATCGACGGAGCCATGTAGATTTGTTTATTGGACAAAGGGAAATGAAGCAGCGATTTAAATAATCGCCGCTTCATTTAAATTTAAATGGCTGCCACGCTGAGCCGACAAACAGCTGATCAGTTGTTTGTTGGCTCAGTGCACTAGTCTGGAAGCTCCACGGTTGACATCAAAGCCCTTTGTTGACCGCCCCGGTAAACCTCATCCCACGAGGAATAACGGGGCAGTCGACAAAGGGCTTTGATGTCGACCGCGGAGCGTCCAGACTAGCATGCTGAGCCGACAAACAGCTGATAAGCTGTTTGTCGGCTCAGCGCGGCAGCCATTTAAATTTAAATGAAGCGTTGATTATTTAAATCGCCGCTTCATTTCCCTTTGCCTACAACCCTAATCTACTTGGCTCCGTCGATGGAGCCAAGTAGTCTAGACACAGCCTAAATGTGAGCATTAGTTTTTCTTGGAAATTTCCACTCAGTTGCAATATGTGTGTGTTAGAGGGGTTAGGGCGTTTAATATGGTAACTGTTTGACCGCTAAAAATAAGCTTCATACTGCAGAGCCTGCAGTGAAGCCTTTCCGGGGAATGGGGCTGCCTGTCCCACTCTTGGAGAGGCAGGTGGGCAAAGTCTGCCGGCCCTGCTCCCAGGGAGGAGTCTTCGTTGCCACAGTGAAGCGCTCTCCCCAGGAGCGAGGCAGAGTTTAACCGATAACATTAACCGATAAGCATCAGCTTCTCAGTTAATCAGTTAAACTCTAACATCCCGAGTATCTCAGCAGGCTATCCGTGTTAGTCTGTAACTTTAAAAACCATGATGTCTGCTCTACCAGGTTATTGCGAAATAATAGCTCCCGAAATATCTATTTCAAAATAAGCTTATTCCTCTTCACAAGCAGGAGCTGTTGTTTTGGAAGAACAAGCCCATTATTTCAAAATAAGAGGATCGACAATATGGACGCTCGCCTTCTTATTTTAAAATAAGTTATTTTGAAATAACTCCCCAGTGTAGACATGCCCTTAGAGATTAACAAATATATATACGTAGAATCATGAGCTTTCATGGGCAAAACCCAGTTCTTCAGCTTCCAACTCATCTGAAGAAGTGGGTTTTGCCCTCAAAAGCTCATGATCCCTAGTATCTGTACTTATTAGTCTGACTTTTTTTTAAAGGCTGTACTAGAATTCTCCTGTGGGCCTCCTATGTATCTGGTCATCTGAAAGCCTGCAAGGAAAATTTCATAGATCCCTGCTGACTCACTGTGGCAGATGTAGTTTGTGAACTCCACCCTGGACAGAAGAGTGATTGGAGAAGCCTTTTCGACAAAGGAATCTAACTCAGAGTCTGAATCGTCCCTGGGGAGGAAGCATGAGTCTGGGGAGAAGGCTCACATTGCAATCTGTTGTCTGTCATATTAGCTTGTTAATAAAACCAAACCCCAGAAAGAGGATGAGTTTTGACCCTGCACAGCTGGTGTGGGAGCAATTTTGAAATAACATTTTTCCCATAGTGCTGTGAACCCAAGCAGCTCCCATATTGGACTCCTCTTTAATAACCTTAAGTGAAATTCTACCTGTGACTGAAATTCATGGGAGTTTTGCCACTGATTTCAATGGGGTCAGAATTTCACCACTGGTCTGATAGGCTGTTGGATTACAGATTACCCCATTCACCACTGCTCTGTCACCAGAAGATCAACCTACAGTGCTACTCTGTCTGCCTAGATAAATACAGTTCCTTGTGCTTCGCTTTACTAGGCTGTGCACATGATAGTTCAAGAATGAGCAGGTGCTGCAACATTCCAGTAGTAACATACCAAAATTACAAGAAAGATAGTGTGAAAGACCTCTGTGCCTCTGATTGTTGGGGAGTTACTTCATTGGCTGATGTCACTGTAGTCTTTGCCTGAGCACCTACAGATCTTGAATGAATTAAGGGAAACAAACAAGAAAGGAAATGAATGAAGTCTGAATATAAGGGACATCACAATAATGTTCAGTGCAAATTGGGAAGAAAAATAATAAAACTTTTTCCTGAGGTAGAATTAATAGTTATGCTACATGACTCAGCTGATACATGCAAATCTTACCTGCCAAGCGAGGAAAGAATAAATATTAGATCAAGCACTTTTGGAAGACTAAAAAAAAATCAAACTGAATCTGCTTAACCAATAAAAGTTCAGAACTTTATGCTGCTAACTATTACATACACCAAAGAGCAGACAGTATAAAGTGGACTGCAAATTATGAAAGAATACTTCCTCAGTGGTCCATGGACGAAAATGAAGGGATGAGACTAAAACCTGAGGGCTACATCTACACTGCAGGCTTTTTGCACAAGAACGGTTGTTCTTGTGCAAAAACTTGAGAAACGTCTACACTGCAGGCGTGTTCTTGCAGAAGTAAATTTACAGTAAAGCATCAGAAGAGAGGGCTTCTTGCACAAGAATTATTCCTCTCCCCATGAGGAATAAGCTCTCTTGAGCAAGAGCTCTTGCGCAAGAAGGCAGTGTGGACGGGCAACAGTCTAAAATGGCCATCAGAGCTTTCTTGCGCAAGCGAGCGTCACACTGCCATGGATGCTCTTGCCTAAAAGCACATCTCTTATGCAAAAGTACATGGCAGTCTGGACATGCTCTTGCGCAAGATCTTTTGCACAAGAACTCTTGCGCAAAACAGTTCTTGTGCAAGAAGCCTGCAGTGTAGACGTAGCCAAGGTGAAGGGATATGTTTATGATTGCAGTCAGGGCCGGACGGAGGCCTGGGCGAGCTGGGCAGCTGCCCAGGGCGCCAACCCATGGGGGGCGCCTGATGGCAGCTGTAAGGGACTCATGGCATCCCTTACAGCTGCCATCAGGAGCCGCACGCCCGGCTCCCGCAGTGCCGGCCCTCCGGCGCCGGACAGAAGCGCCCTTGCCCCTACTGCTGCGGGGCCCTGCACAGCCCGGCATGTGCTCTAGCAGTGCTGGCCAGGCCGGGCTGGGCAGCGCATGGGCCGTGCACCCCAGGGACAGGCCTTGGGCTGTGCGCCAGCGGCCTTGGCTGGCACACGCATGCAACGTGTGCCCTGGGGGCGGGCCTGCGCTCCCTGAGGGGGCGGGCCCATGCCCCACGGGTGGGCCTGCGCATGTGCCCTCCACCCGGGGGCGGCACCGCACGCCCAGGCCCACGGCGCCAAAAGGCGTCGGGCCGTCCCTGATTGCAGTTAAGCAGAAATGAGTGAAGTATGTCACGGCAGTGTGAAGGAAGCCTTCCTCCATCTCACCAGGGCCGTATCCTTGCCAGCAGATGGAAACGGAGACAGCCTTGGGAACTGTATGGTACTTTTGGGGTCACTTTACTCCAGAGAGATGACGGAAGCCAGCGTGGTGCTGTGGATGTAGGCCTGGCAGAGAGGATATGGCATAGCGAGCACATTCTATTCCCCTAGGTGTGTCCATAGAATTGATACTATTGAGTCACAAAGGAGGAAACAAACGTGAGTGGATTAGCAGGCGAGATGTAAAATCCCATTTAATCAGTTGACTGGTTAACCACTTAAAAGGCATCCTGTGGGCAGGGGGGGTGCAGCTGGGCTGGAGTGGCCCCTGCAGCATGGTGGGCCTCACTGGGCAAGTAGCTGCCCCGCACTCAGGAGCTGCTCCGTCCAGGCCCGCTGCACAAGCCGAGGACTGTTTCGGCCAGGTTGGGCTGCCAGTTAACCAGTTACAGGTAAGCATCACCTGGTAATAGGGATGCTAATCAGTGACATCCCTGATTAGCAGAGGGATAGATTTGTTTCCTCCAGGTACAGTCTAACATTGGAGGTGGCACAGGGAGACTTCGTCGAGGGACTGATCCTCAGTCTGTAATATGCTTTATCATGGCCCTGCCTCTTCCTCAGAGCTCCCACCCATACACATGGGGCCACAACACACCCAGGCACCTCAGCCTAGAATTGCGACTAGCCCTTCCTTGGCTGTGCAGCTAGGGAGGATTCTGGTGAGCAAGCTGATCACAGGCAAGTGTTCCCAAATGGATGTATGGACCGCATGTCCTCTCCTTTCATATCCCAGCATCAAATGAGCTTGCCACAGAAGAGACTCAGAGGTTTGATTATCCAGTCCAAGGACTTGCCTCTCCCTCACAATGACACAGTCTTGTGGAATAAATCTTTCAACACAACATGCCCTGCCGTTTAGGCCCTGACTATGAATGTAGGCCTTGTGTAATTGTCTTGAGCAGCCCTACACTTTTGGAAATAAATAAAAATAACCTTTAATTCCTCAGCATGTATAGGTGGGACCTCCCTGGTCTGGCGCACTTGGGACAAAAACACGGCGTATGCTGGACAAGGGGACGTCAAAGCTCCTAGATGTTGGCTTTGCTCTGCCACCGGTCTAGCGTGCCGCGGAGAACAACAGAATTCAAAATGGCCGCCCTTAAAGATGTTTTTAAGATACTTTCCCCCCAACCCTTTTTCCCCCGACATTTTTTTTTTTTTGGCTCAACAAAAAAATCCTTGGTGTGCCTCATAAAAAAAATATATTGTTTTGTGGTCCTCGGTCTTAAAAAGTTTAAGAGACACTGGACTATTACTTCCGTAATCTACACTGGAATTTTATAGCCCCACAAGCTGAATCAGCCACTATGAACCACTATGAAATTGTGGGATAGTTCCGGATGATTCCCAGGCCCTGAGTCAAATGGGGCTGCATTGGGTGTTTGACTGTAGTGTAGACATAGATCTCATAAATGGCAAGAGTCTTTAATTCTGTGCCCACAGTACAGAGGTGAGTTTGTTCAGATTTTCCATGGACAGTATTTAAAAATAATTTTACAAATCTCCCTAACACGCCTGAGACACGTCTGCCGAGACACTCATTTCAGGTACACCATTATTACTTCCAGGACATGTATTTATAGGACTGGGGAGCCTAAAAAATAAACAGAGGCAACGTAGAGCTGTCCAAGGGTCCATGCAACAGGAGTAACAGACACTGGACAGCAAATTCGTCCAGGTAGGAGCCATAGGACACCTTTGTAATGCCTAGAAAAGTGTGGCATTCCTGTCTCTGCCTCTCTGAGAGTTACTCTGCTGTAGAAAAGGCCATTCCTATGTGCTCTAAGAAAAGGGCCAAGGCTGAGGAGTCAGAGAACAGAAGGAGGGGAGAAGCATGGGCAGTGGGTATCAGAGGCCAGGAAGGCAATGCCTTCACCTTCCCAGACTGCCTAGCTGGCCCCAGCTCCTCCCCTCCCCTATTCAGTGCTTCAGACCCACCGAGGCTTGGGGCCATGTTGTCTACCCTCCTGGGGCTGAGTAGGTTGGGGCCTGGTACCACCTGGTACCAGGGATGGGGTGGGGCTGCCCACCATGTGCCACCTACCCTCCAAGGCTGGGGGGGGGCACCTGTGTGCCACCACAATACTAGGTATGTGGGGGGGAAGCTGGGGCCATGTGCCTCCTGCTTGGGTGGGGGGGAGGGTAGCCTGCTCCTGCAGTGGCGGGGGCTGGGTTCCCATAGGGTTCCGAGTGAAAGGGGTGGGGCCTGGGGCAGAAGGGGCGGGGCCGGAGGCTTGCCTCCCCCAGCCCTGGATTCACCCACAGCCCATGTGGAGAAGGTCCATGAGCAGGGTGTTACTGATAGGGCTGGACCTCTAGCAGATAGGTGCCAGGATAGGACTTTGCAGCTAGCTTGTGTTCCTAGGCGGTGGGTAGTCAAAAGTTTCCTCCCCACCATTTCCAGTCTGTTACTCCTCCCCTTTTCTTACTTCATGTTCACACTTTTAACCCCCTCTGGACTGTTGGTTGGGGGTCTCCGTGTAAGGCTGGTGGCCTCGCCCCCAACTGGCCAATGTTCCCCGACTGCCAGTGGGAAGCGATGCAGGGCCACACCTAAGGAGAGTAAGTGCCACAGAAAGTACCATCCCAGGAGTCCGGCATACCCAGTAGCCCACTGACTGGCCAAGCACCCTATTTAACCCCAGGGGTTGCCCCAGGATGTTGCACCGTGGCCTGTTGTGACTGCAGACGTCATGTCGTCTGCTGGCCTGTGAGCTCAGCCTCCCCCTGCCTCTTGCCTCGTGACTCCAGCATGGTGCTATCTCTGCTCACTTGCTTCACCGGCTCTGGCTCTTGTGATGCCTCTCCCTCCCAGTCAGCCATTGCCATTCCTGCTGTGCAGAGCCCTGGCCAGCTGTGCCTGCTAGGCCAGACTGCCTATGCCTACAGTGATTGTATTTTCTAAAACAAAAATAGGGACGCATTAGCCACGCCCCTGGACACTGGTAGCCATGCCCCTGCCCTCTTAGGCCCCACCCGCCTACCACAGGTAATCCCACCCCTGGGGCAGTAATTCTGGGGTCAAGATGGACACATGAACGGAAGGAAAGGGTGTCATGTGACCCCTGAAAGAACTCCTACCACTGTCCTCTGCCAATAGGGATGGGTTGGGGCACTATTGGAGCTCCCCCCCCCGCCCCATGCAGCTATACTGCACTTGCCTAGGGTCCCATGACACTGCTGTGCTAGGGGGTCCAACCTCAAATCAAGATGTAGATGCAGCCCCATTTGACTCAGGGCCTGGGAATCATCCAGAACTATCCCACAATTTCATGGGGCAGCTTCCTTAGTCCTCTTACTGGGTGATGCTTACTGGTTCCACTTCCCTGGTAATCAGAGGGGGCTGGAGGAGCTCTCCACCTGCTGCGGGTAGGGAGCTGCCCCAGCCTTGCAGAGGGCTCACTGTAAGCGTGGTTGCTCTTGTCCAGAGCAGCCCCTGTCTCTGGAGAATCCGGGGGCCTGACAGGCAGAGACAGCGCCAGTGTCCAGAGAAGCAACCCGCCGGCCCACGGCTTCGACACCCTGGGCAGCAACCCCCGCCCTCCGGCAGCAGCCCACCCAACCACAGCTTCAACCTGCCATGGCAGCACCCCTCCCACCCCACCACATGGGCCAGGCCTGAAATGCCAGCAGCCGCTGCCCCACAGTGCGGCCTCAGCCCCAGAGGCAGCCAGAGTGGCCACCTGAGCAGCCATCCCCCAATGCGGCCCTAGGCTCAGCCCAACCTCAACCCACCCACCCGTGGCATCACCATCCCGCATTTCCTAACCTGCCTGCCCTCGGTGTCAATGCCCTCCGGCCCCCAATCCACCCAGCCACAGCGTCAAAATTCGGCGGCAGCAACCCTCCCACCTGAGCAGCCACGCCCGGTCCTGTCACAGTCCCCAACCCACCCAGCCGTGGCTTCAACATCTCCCTGGCAGCACCCAGCCGTCTGTGGCTTCAACACGCGGTGGCAGCAACCTGCCGGCTACATGTTCTAGGCCCGAAATGCCGGCAGCAGCCGCCCCACAATGCGGCCTCAGCCCCAGCGGCAGTTGAGCCTGAGCAGCCACCTGCCAATGCAGCCCCAGGCTGTCTCCGTCCCCAGCCCCACCAGTGGGAGCAGCCATGACACGCACCTTCCAGGAGCAGGTGAAACGTGAGGGCTGCTGAGGAGCCGTGTTCCTGCTCAGATTTTCCTACCAGGAGCGGGGTGAGTTTTGGCTTGTGCACGAATATTGTGACCTGTGCTGGTTTGGATGTGTGCCACCAGTTTATTAACACACACACACACGTGCCCGGCTGCCAGAGAAAACTCCTCCCCCACTGCCATGTGGCAGGTCCTTTTCTCAGCTGCTGGAGCAGACCCCCATCCCCACCCCCTGCCGGCCATGCGGCATGTCCCGTTCCCAGCCATGGAGCGTGCCTACACCCCCCCCCCCCCCCCCGCAATGCAGCAGGTCCTATTCCCAGCCCCAGCCACCAGAACAGGCCTCCCCTCCCCCCCAGCACATGGCATCCCTGGCCACTAAAGCAGGCCTCCTCCCATCCTCCACATGGCCACAACAAGACCCAGCCCCCCCACCCCAGCGGTCCCCTCACCACGCGCCCGTCGGAGCTGCCACCTGCCACACGAGTCACTGCTGCGACTCTCCAGAGGAGGTGGGTGGGGAAAGAATTTTTTGTGCGCCGCCGCACAGGCGCACCTATTAAGGGCTCCTGGCTCATGTGCCAGTGAAAATTGGCTCACGTGCCACTCATAGGTGGCCAACCCGCGCTGTAGGCAGTGCTGAGGCCTGGCTGGCGGGGGATCCCACGGCCATTCCATTCCAGGAGCACAGAGCCCCCCTCCTCCCCTCTTGCCCAGGCCCCCAGTAAGTCTGTCAGCCCCCCGACACAGACATATGACACATACTCCTTTTACCTCAGCAAGTCATAACCCCGGCGGAAAAGAGGGCTACAGAGTCACAGTTTTCATTGGTTAGTGCAGTGGGTCCCACACTTTTCGGCATTACGCCCCCTTTTTGATTTTTGAAAAACCTTCATGCCCCCCCCCAGAAAATAGCAGCAAAACTTGCTGAGAAAAAAAGGAACTGACCAGGGCAACAAAACTTGATGAGGGAGGGGAGGCTGGGTCACTGCATGCCCCCCTTGAATTTCTTCATGCCCCCCCCCCGCCCCCAGGAGGGGACGCCACCCCCCCAGTTTGGGACCCAAAGGGTTAGTGCAGCTCCTCTTCTTCTTCGGCTTTAGCTGTCACCCCTGTTTTCTCTCTGTTTCTCTCGCTCTCACACACACACACAATCTGACACTTTCCCCCTTTGCTTTCCTTGCCTCCATTCTCAGCATTAGGCTCAGATGAGAGGCGACCAGAGCACTGTGGTACAAGGCATAGGGACCATTATGGGGCAGGGGAGGCAGTAGTCCCTCCCCCCCCCCCCCCCCCCCCGCAAAGTTTAAACCCTTGGGCTGTGTCTACACTCGCAGCTTCTTGTGCAAGAACATCTTGCTCACAGGTTCTTGTGCACGAAGTCTTGCGCAAGAAAACGTCCACACTGCCATGTGCGCGCTGTGCTTTTGCCCAAGAGCTTCCCATGACAGTGTGGACGCTCGCTTGTGCAAGAAAGCTCCGATGGCCATTTTAACCATAGGGCTTTCTTGCGCAAGAAATCCCTGCCGCATGTCCACAGTGCCCTCTTGCGCAAGAGCTCCTGTGCAAGAGGCTTACACCTGTTAAAAAAGAGCATAGCTCTTGCGCAAGACGCCCCGCTCTTACCACGCCGTACTGTCAATTTCCTTGCGCAAGAGCGGGCGGGCAGTGTAGACGCTCTGCGGATTCTTGCGCAAGAACAGCCATACTAGCGCAAGAAGCTGCAAGTGTAGACATAGCCTTGGCTTTTACGTTTAAGGAACAGCCCATGCCCTGGCTAGTGGCAGTTCTTAACTGCAACAGCTTTTGAGCTGCTTGCACAGGCATTTTGTTTATAAACAGAGGGAGGCAGGGTAATTAAGAATAACAAAAGACTTGTCATTCAAGTAATGAAAGGAGTGTTAAGCTATCATGAAATCATTGCTGGGTCCTACACTTAAAAGAGCTGGAGGAAAAAGAGTAGGAATGAACTGGGTACTCAAGGGATTTGCATTTGGACCCCCTGCTGTTAAATGTCCTATAGTGTTCTTGGAAAAGGGGTAAACAGTGAGGTGGCAACATTTGCAGCTGCTACAAAATTACTCAGACTAGTTAAGTCCAAAGCTGATTGCTAAGAGTTGCAAAGGGATTTCACAAAACTGGGTGATTGGGTAACACAAGGGCCAAGCAATGCACATGGAAAAACATAATCCTAACTATGCATGCAAAATGATGGGGGTCTAAAATAGCTGTTACCATGCAAGAAAACCTTCTTGGAATCATTGGGGCTAGTTCCCTGCAAACATGTGCTCACTGTGCAGTGGCAAGCTAAAACACCCTGGGTTGGACCACCCTTGTCTGGCACCCTGGGGACCTGACCAGTCCCGGATGATAGATTTCGCCAGACCAATGGCAGTCATTTTTGGACACCTGCTGCCTGACCCGGCTTCTGGCCTTCCAGCTGTCTCCCCACTTCCTGCTGGCCTTGCTGCCCTGCCGACCCCACTGGTAAGTCATCACTTTTGTGGCTCTCCACCCCTCAGGCAGTCCCAAGCTGGGGTGTTGGGATCCACTGGGCAGCTGCACGCACTGCACTGGGGCTCCGGGACCCGCCAAGCAGCCGTGCGCCATGGCTCTCTGCCCTACCGAGCTACCACGGTGCCTAGCCCCACTGGACAGCCACACGCTGGGTCTCCCAACCCCGGTAGGCAGCCCCACTGCCACATGCTGAGCAGCCCCTGCTGTCAGCTCACTGCAGGCAGCTCATTGCCCTGCTGGACCCACAGGGATCCTTACCTCTGGTCCTCCACCAGGAACCTCTGGTCCTGCAACAGCCATGCTGGACCAGAGAATCCCAGTTAAGAGTGTTTCAACCTGTAACAGAGTATTGGACTCATTTGGAAAGGCATAGAAAATAAGATAGAAAATATCATATTGCCTCATATAAAGTCATGATATTCCACCATCTTGAATACTGTATGCAGATCTGGTCATTCCCATAAAAAAAAAGCTAAATTGTATTTGGAAAAGGCACAGAAAGGGCAACAGAAATTATTAGGGGTAAGGAACAGCTGCCATAGAAGGAGAGATGAAACAGACTGGGACTTTTCAGCTTGGAAACGAAATGACTAAAGTCGGGGCGGGGAGGATATGTTTGAGATCTAGAAAATTACGACTGGTGTGGAAAAATAGAATACGGGAACTCAAAAAACACAAGAAACTCACCCAATTACATTTATAGGCAGCAGCTTTAAAACAAACAAAATAAATGATTCTTTTTCACAGTCAACCTGTGGAACGCTTTGCCAGGAGATGTTGGAAAGGCCCAAACTATAACAGAGTTCCAATGTACATAAATCTTTCTATTAGTCATTGTATGAAGTCTTTGTATTATGTCGTTTCATAATATAGAAACTTGGTATTAAGACTTTTTATAATGTCATCATCCTTAGGAATAATTAAGGTAAAGCAAATGTCTTTGAACTAGAAGTAGAATAGAGCTCTCTTCCCTTTGAACGTGAAAGTGGTTCTGTCCTTGATGAATGAGGTGTGAAAGGATTAGGCATGGCAGGCAAGCACCTCTGAGGATTAATAACTGCAACAGTTGGACGCCCTGTAACCCCCCCCCCCCCTTGTTAAATCTGAATGTGGCAGCATTGGGGATAACACCCAGAAGAAGGCGCCACAGAGCTAATTAAGAACTGGGGGGCACGTCTATATGGCAGGTCTAAAGACGAAATAAGCTACACACCATCAGTTATGTTAATTGCGTAGCTGAAGTCCAAGTAGCTTAGCTCAGCTTTTGGGGCTGTCCACACAGCAGGAAGTCGGAGGAGGAACACTCTTCTTCTGCCTTCCCTTACGCCTCATGAAATGAGGGTTACAGAAGTCAGAGTAAGGAGCCCGTTATTTCAAAATTATTTCAAAATAACAGGCTTGCTGTGTAGACTTGCACTCTGGCTATGTCAGTTAGGCTCTGTCTACACTGCACACTGCACGCTTATTTCAAAATAACAAAGTGCAGAGATTTGCATGAGAGGGAAGCTCCTATAAATCTGGGGTGTCTTGCATGGGACCTTGGGTTTTGTCGACATCGGAGCATCGAGCCAGATCGACAGAAGCCTGGCTCCTTCTTCTCCTCCCCCATCTAACTCAGCTGGCCAGTGACGTTAAGTGGAGCAACAAGTTGGCAACTAAACACCAACAAGACGGAGTGTGTTTGTGTGTGTGTATATGAGTGTAGTATATCGTATGCATATGATACAATATTGATTTAGATAGACAGACAGACAGACAGACAGATAGATAGATAGATAGATGTGCTGTTTTGCCTTATCCCCCTGAAAAAGATCCCATGTAGTTTTTTAAGTACAACACCAAAGCTCAAGGAAGATAGGTCCATCAATGGCTACTAACCAGAATGGGCAGCGATGATGTCCCTAGTTTCTGTTTATCAGAAGCTGAGACTGAGTGACAGGATGGATTATTTGATAAATTCCTTTTCTGTTTATTCCTTTTGAAGCACCTGGCAGCACGGTTGGAAGACAGGATACTGGGCTAGATGGACCATTGGACCAGTATGGCCATTCTGATGTTGTTATATAGAGTCGAAAGGTATCTGCTCCCTGCTCTAATCCACTAGCCCCGACTCCCCTTCCAGAGCTGAGATAGAGCCCAAAAAGTCTCTCGCTCTCCCGCTCTCCACAGAGTTAGTAACAAAGTAAGACTATACATTAAAATGTTAAGGCTGACCCTTGTCCCATAAGTCACTTGCCACAAGATGTCAGAATATGTTAGTGCTAGAGTTGAGTGGGTCTAATATGTATTTAATTTTCTTTCTTTTATATAGGAATTAGGTACAGTGCTCCTGTCAGCTCATTTCTAAGTTATCTGCCACAAAGACTCGTTTTCCAGTGTCTTGGTAGCCCCTGGAAAGAGGCGATATGTCTGCCCTCCCCCATGCCCGTCTGCCTCCCCATGCCTCCTTCAATCTTTCCCCCCTGCTCTCACTCTCCCCCCCCCCACACACATCATACCATGCACAGAATAACACCCCCCCACACACACATACACACACACACACACATACACACACACCAAAATCTGAAGTGATACCCCCGGGAGGAAGGCGCTTGCTTGCAGTGCTATGCCTGTACATTTGTATCTCAGCCCTGGCTGCAGTGTGGACGCATGACTGGAATCAGGTTTACACTGCAGCTGCTGCATCTGGGGGGAAGTGCTGTCTAGCGTTAGGCTAGGACTAGAAAGCAAAGGCACAGAAAGAACAGTTTGCCGCTGTCATAGCTCTGGCAGGGGGTTCTAGGGCCTCAGCTGCCCTCACAGCCGCTGGGTGCCTGAAGCCATCTCTGCTGAAATGGCCTGTACAGAAGACAAACGACAGCTCTAGGGCTCGTTTGGCATCTGCACTTTGTCGATGTGTTTTCTTTTCAAACTTAGATGCAAAATTACTGAGCAGATGTTTTCAGCTTGACACCCATTCCTGGCTGAGAGAGCGCCAAGGAAAAGAAAGAGGCAACATGTGATGAAAAGCACCACGAGCAGGAGTGCAGCTCAGCATCAGGAAAAGGCTCTGTTCATGTAAAAGAAGGGCAGAGCAGAGGCAAATGCTCGAGGGCTTCCAGGTCATGCCGGATGCTGATTAGAAAAAAGGTCTTTCCCATTCTGCTTATACACAGCGGCAGTCTAGGCTCTTCATCTTTCGACTCTCAGACAGTGGTGTATATGGCTGTGCTACAAGAATGTCCTATGGAAAATTTTGATGTCATACGCCTTGTATATACTAAAAAGAAGATTGCCGCTGCTGCAATTGATCTTCCGGAGTTCTATTTAGCGAGTCTAGCTGAGACTCGCTAAATCAAACTCAGAGGGTGTGTCTGCCAGTGTCTGGTATTCCTGGCTTTGCAAGGACTAAGGGAAGCTGACGGGAGCATTTACTCCCATCTGACTCCCACTGTGGGGACACTGCCAAGTTCAGCCGGAGTTGCGTACCTTAAGCCAAGCTACCGGTTCTAGTGCAGACTTGGACTCAGTGCATAGTGTGTGCTACAAGAATGGCCCAAGGAAAATTCTGATGACTTAGAGAACACACCACAGATGCTAAGTCAGAGCCTGCCTCTACAAAGTAAATAATGGTGGCACAATACAGAGCTTCTGCTCTTGAATTTGGAAAGCCAAAGACCAAAGTTGCCAGCACAATAAGAACTGTAATGTCTCTTCCTGCAGTTACATCCAACCTTTTTAAGCAGCAAATCACTTTTTGAATGTGTCAGTCCAGGATCTACTTCAAACATAAATACCCCTACCCCCGCCCCTTCTTCAAGGCCCTGCCCCACCCCTTCACTGAGGCCCCGCCCTCCTCATTCAGTCCCCCGTCCTGTCCCCCATCTTCACAGAGTGACTTCAGTGACCCCCTGCCTCTGTCTCCCCCACCCTGCACAACAAACAGGAGGCTCTCAGGGGGCAGCTCTGAGGCTCTGGGCAACAGCAGCAGGGCAGTGGGGAGGGGCAGCTGAAGTGCCGACACTTGATAGCCTCCCTGCCAAATCAGTCAGGATCACCTGTCAGAGGCTCCAAGATCTATCTGTAGATCCCGATCGACCGGTGGGTGCCCACTGCCATATAGGAATCCCAGGACAGGGAAGTGGGATCACTTACGAAAGGGACAGAATCGGCAGTCCTTCCACGGAGCAGCCTCTTCATGACTAGCCTCATCCCTCTCAGTGAAGCGGGAATGGAGTAAGGCGCTAGTCAATGTGCGAGAGGCAGAAGCTAGACCTGAATATAAATAACTAAACTGACATTAAAAAAAAAAAGGACCGGCAACTCCTGAATGTGGATGTATTTTATAAATATAATTAACACTCTTCCAAAGCCCCTTTATACTTCCAGAGAGGTATACTAGGTCATACTGGGTCAAAACTGTGGTCCATCAAGGCCAGGAGCCTGTCTTCCAACAGTGGCTAAAGGCAGGTGCTTCAGAAAAATGAACAGAATGGGGAATCACCAGGTGATCCATCCCCTGTCACCCATTCCCAGCTTCTGGCAAACAGAGGCAAGAGACACATGGGTACGCCTAGACTACAGGCTTTTGTGGACAGAGGTTTTTGTCGACAGCGGCTTTGTCAACAGAGCATCTAGACTACAGCCAGTTCTGTCGACAAAGCAAGTCGCTTTTTCGACAGAGAGTCTAGATGCTCTCTTTTGAAAAAGCACAGTGTGGATGCTATAGTGCCGTTTGTCGACAGAACTCTGTCGACAAAAGGTGTTATTCCTCATAGAATGAGGTTTACCACCAGCGACAAAACGGCCGCGTTCTGTCGACTTACTGTCAACAGAACTCGGTGGTAGTGTAGATGCAGGTATTGTTTTGTCGACAAAAGTCCACTTTTGTCAACAAAGCCCTGTAGTTTAGACACACCCCATCTCTGCCCATCCTGGCCGTAGTGTAAAGAAGAACTAGATATAGTCTTTTATTATAAAAATATAATATATTTAATATATATAATATATAATTCTAAATATATTATTGTATTATAAAAAAACCTCAAGTGCTCCAGTAGTTTCAGGATTTGAATTAATATATTCTTGGCTCAGAACATAAGACAGACAAAAGGCAGTTCAGGGAGATGCTGTGTAGGTGTCTGTCTTCAAATCAGGTAATAAAAGCAAAGTGTGTGTCGATTTGACACAGGCTGAAATCACACTAAAAACGTGCATCTTTCCAGTGACTTCAATGGGAAGGGATTAGCATATTAGTGAAACACCTCAGGAAAATGTGCAAATAAACAAATGGCTAAGAGAGTGTGTGAATTTTTTTAGGTCGCATTGTACTATACGAATGACAGTACATCTAGTCATCATCATACCATCTCAGTGCTGTTTGCACTAAACATCCCCCCAAAGCAAACTAAATCCACCTTTGTATCATTCTGCATGTGCCTCTACATTCTAAGTGATCAGTGCTTAAAGACACCCTTAGGCAGGTCTTCCTCAGGGCCTGTTGATTCAAAGGGGGACCTCTGGCTGCCCCCACTGCCGCAGTAGCAGAGGTGGTGACCAGAGCCCTGGTCCCTTTAAATTGCTGCCAGAGCTCCACACCCTATGCTCCATGCCGTTCTGAGGGCTGGGGGATGTGCACCACACTCTGGGCAGCACAGAGGACTGGTTGCCTGTTCCGGCCCCTTCTGCCCAATGCTCTGCCTCTCCCAGGAGCAAGGAGCCCGTCCCTACACCCCGACCTTGCCCAGGAGTCTGCAGCGACTGACAGCTCCCCTGCCCATAGGTTGTTTCACAATAAAAAGGCAAACCCAATGTTAGACACGTGTATATTTTAATTCATTTTAAAAATGTCGGACATTAGCGGATAGACTTCAGATTTCATGTTTTCTTGTTACATCGGAGAACGCCTGACATGATCTGCATAGTCACAGTAACATTTTTGTTTCGTTGTGAAATTGTCAGTTGCAGGCAGCAATGTAACGTTTCAAAAGACAATCACGAGACGTGCAGGGTGCCCAGCCAGAAGCATTTCTCAGTTGACTTGCAGTAGCGTGGTACTCTAGACTTTGTGCATCATCAGTTTTGTAAGTGTAACTCAGAAGTGTCCCAAGAAGCAAAAACAAACTTTCCTCTGTCCACCTTAAGTGTGAGGTCAGTTCCTCAGTTGCTTAAAATCAGCTGACTTCACTGGAGCAACACTGATTTATACCACCTGAGGATCTGGCCTGGATTTTTCCAACTAGAATGTCTACTTTGTGGCCACTTTCAGATTCCTTTCATTGGCTTCTCGGAGAATTTCTAGTGTGCCAAGAATGCAGGATATGGCTCTCAAGAAAGAATACCCTAAATTAATGCTTAGAGCAAAATTCTGAGTGGTGAATCTTCCCTCCAACACCCAACTCTCCATACGTGTATGGAAAAGGAACGTTGCATGCGTGTGGAGTGTAAAACATTAGGGTTTGCATATGAGAAGAGAATTTTGCCCTTAGCCTGATGCTTTGACCGTGAAGAGTGTTTCCATCTCTATTTGGCCATTATACAGAAGATGTGTGTGTGTGTGTGTGTGTGTGTGTGTGTGTGTGTGTGTGTGTGTGTGTGTCCTCACCTACAGAAAAAAAGTGCTTTTGCTTTGTCTACCTGAAAGGACTCTGTGTGGATGCATCTTGCCACCTAGCCCATGTGTTTGTATTGAGATCTGTCCCGAGGAATTTGTACCTGGTTGGCTGTCAGTTTGTGGTGGATATGGTACACGCAGAGGGTTATCACAATCATCAACCCCAATATCAGACCCAAAATCAGAGGTAGGGTTTCTTCTAACTGCTCCCTCTCATCCACTGGACACTTATGTTCTGCAACGAGGGAAAGAAGAGAGAGAGAAAGAGAGAGAGAGCTGATTAACTGTTTTTTTACATGAACTTTAGTGGTAGCGGCAGAGGACTGTGTTTTGGGGTCAAGTAACCCGGGTTCCAGGTCCGGCCATATGTAATAATAGGGGAACTGGTATTTTACTTCTACCTTCCCCTTTAGTGATATGAGTCCCTTAGCCTCTGTCTGTGCCAGACACAAAAGGGCATAACCATCCATCCATAGACAAAGCCAGGAAGTTACAGCAGGGACGTTGTTCAAGTGGCATTCTGACAACTTATCCCTGCTGAGGAGCTGCCCATCCTAGATCTCATAGACTCTGGGCTTTTCTTCACTTATCCCAAGATTGATGCTCCAGAGATTGTTTTCACAGAGTGCAATTTGGCGGGCCTAGTAAGAACTAGGGATGTTAAATTTAGTTTAATCAACTAATCCACTAGTCAATGGCTTGTCAATAAGCGGGGGAGCTGCAGCGGGTTAGCTCCCGGCCCCAGGAGCTAACCCCGCTGCGGCTCTGCCTTTTAAATGTATTAAGCGCTGGTGGGCTCTTTATACGTTTAAAAGGCTGAAGTGCAGCATGAGGGACCCAGCACGAGCCGGGACAGCTGATTGTGGTAGGCTCTTACTACATTTAAAAAGCAGAGGTGCAGCATCTGAGACTGGGTGTGAGCCAGGAATCAACTGATTCCCAGCGCACGCTTGGTCCCCGCTACCTCCCCCCCCCCCCACCTCCCCTGTCCCCCGCAGAGATAGTGCTGCGGGAAACCAGCTTTTAAGCCAGCTCACTCCATCACCAGCTCCTGCTCCCGCCCTTGCTGCCTCTGATAAAGGCATCAAGGGAGGGGGAAAGCAACTAGTCAAGGGACTAGTTGACTAATCCTTACATCCTTAGTAAGGACCCGCTAAATCGACCTCTTTTGGTGCCCCCATCGACTCTAGCTGACCGGGTCATGAGAAGTAAGGGAAGTCAACAGAAGTGTTTCTTCCATTGACCTCCCGCAGCGGGGAACATCGTAGAAATTTTCCTTAAGGTACATCAATTCCAGCTACACTGTTCTCATATCTTAGGTTGACTTTCTCCGGTATCGTAGCCCTGGCCTTTGGGTTGTATTACCACTCCCTGGAGCTACTGGGGCTCACAACACTTCCATTCAAGTTTCTGTGTACATCATGCAGCTGGCCATGGAGAAAGGGGCTAATCTAAATGGGGAAAGAGTTCTATAATTAAGCTTTAGAAAACTAAAACAAAGAAGGTAAGAAAAAAATCAATGAGAAAAATATTTAAGCCATCTCCTTTTCAATGCAGTTCCTGCCCTGTTTTTGCCAGAACAGTGATTAATCACTTGTATTCTGTTATAGACAAGTCCACAATTGCTGCAGTGCAGTTAAAAAAAAACGAGGGAGAAAACGGCTACTGATTATTATTCAGAATTCAAAAAATTGATGCCAGGGTTTGATGAAAAACACCCCCCTCTCATCTACAGACCGTAAGAATCCCATTGGAAAGTTGTTTACAACTCACAGGCATTCAGGCCTACAGGCATTCCACGGTGTTCCTCCTGCAAAGGCTACTTTAGAGGGCAGAGCTGAAAGGAGCGGAGTTAGAGTAAGGACCACAGAAGCCAGAATTACATAGACCTAGTGGTCCTATTAAACTCAGAGAAGATGTAACTGGTGTTCCCTGTAAACAAAGCTCTTAGGTGGCCACTCAGGAGAGATTTAGCTGACACCTATCTGATTAGCAGAGCACCCACAGCTCACAAGCATGTGTTTCTATTTGTGGTGCACATTTGCATATGTATCGGTGCACATAAACTTTATTCTGCCCTTGAGTGGAAAAATTAGTGGTAACATTGGCTGCATCCTCTCTTCTAACTAAAAGGCGTCCACAGGAACCGCACTATCTCCTTGTCTCTCATTCTAGGAATTTAGGCCCAGATCCTCAAAGCTTGTGAGGTGCCTAAAGCCCTTGGGAATTAGCTAGTGTGCATTGCTAACCACTAGTTTACAAAGTAAACTGGCCTCACCAGTCTATATGGCCATCACCACCAGGGCTGGGGTGGGTGAGCTGGGCAGCTGCCCAGGGCGCCAACCGATGGGGGGCGCCTGATGGCAACTGTAAGGGATGCTCCTGCAGCGCTGGCTCCCCCCATTCCCATGGCGCCGGCCAGCTGCGCCCTTCCCCCCACAGCCACAGGGCTCTGCACGGCCAGGCGCGGCCCACCCTGGGTTGCACGCCAGCAGCGGTGGCCAGGCTGGGCGGGGCAGTACATGCACCATGCACGCTGGTGGGCAGGCCCGTTCATGCGCCATGCGCCCAGGGCGGTGCCACGCGCCTGGGCCCAGTGTGCCAAAATGGCTCGGGTTGGCCCTGATCACCACTAATACTTGCCATGTAACTCTCTTGAACTTAGTTCTCATTCGATGGTGGGTAGACCACACCAAGGGGAGATGACTCCTCAATTCTTTTTGACCGAGTTACCCAGACACTCTTCCACCACTGCCCCTTCTTAGAGGTTGAAGGCGATGCCTCCCCACCGTAGTCTACAGGGTATTTCATAATCAAAAACCAGAGACTGAAGTGGGCTAATTAAAATATGATTTGTAAAACAACCCTACAGCAGATCAAATTAACGCAAAAGAAATGGTCTACTTCAGTGGGTTTTGGCCAGGGCCCCTACACAGAATTGCTTTGAGTTGAGTTGGAGAGAAGTAAAATGAATTAATAAATAGTAACAAATTTATTTGCTCTTATAAAGCACTTTTCATCCATCAAGCCCATAGGAATTTACAAAGCAACCCCATGGACCATACAGCCTATTAGTTTCTCACCTTCTTTTCCCAGAGATCTCCCTGTGATCGGGGACTAGTAAGAACATTTCAGACTTCGAATCAGCTGATTGGCTGGGTTTAAAGAGATGGGTATCATACAGTTCTTAGCAGTCCCTTATCATTAAGATTTCTCCTTATCAAATATGAAAAAATGATAGACTAAAACCTCATAATTTAGCCCAAAGGCTGTAAATGAAAAGATTTTTTTTAAGTGATCCAATTCCATTCATCCATGAGTGGATGCAAACATTGCAAGACATACGTATTTTCTGTTAAGATGGGCTTGTGGCTTTATTTCCTGAATAAAATAATAGTTGGCTTCTGAGATGTGCAACTTGGCTTGTAGATAGGCCTCATTGCACAGGACATACTTTGCTTAGGAAAAAATGCAGTTAAAGGAAGGGAGTTAAGATGTTTGAAATGGTGGATGATCTGGTTACATTTTAAGGTGGGATGTTAACGATGAGCGAGGTGTAGATATCCAGCAGCCACTGATATGCTAAGTATTGGGACAAAAGAATTAAAATTTTGGCAGTGATATCAGGCAGTCTAGTAAGCTGAACAGCTGTAATGCGAGGAAATGACAAGCTTTGCTGTTGAAGCCAGAGGGCCATATAGACTCGTGAGGGCAACCAACTCGAAATGACCTGAGGGTCCAAGTGAGAAGAAGGGTGGAAAAGGTCCAAGTCTTTTGGGGGAGGGGTGTTGTGGAGTTCTTTGGTGTGTAGATAGAAACAAGGTGAGGGGGACAGCGAAATTGATGCAAATCACTTCCCAAATCTTTGTGTGACTCAACAGGGATCTTGCCCTTCTGTGACTCCCAACCACTGGGTCAATGAAGACTGAGTGGAGTGGAGTGGAGTGGAGTGGAGTGGAGTTCTACCGGGTTGGGTCTGTAGGGTCAATAGCAAGGATGTCTCCCTATCCTGTCTATGAGAGCTCTTCAGCCAGATGAACATGGTCTGCTGTTTGACTGACCATTCTAATCACCATTTCACTCTGGGTTCCCAAGTCTTGCCTGACCAGTGGACACAGCAAGAGTCACGGAATCGTAAAATTGGAGAGCTGGACAAGACCACGCGAGGTTATCTAGTCAAGCTCCTTGCTCTGAGGCAGGGCCAAGTAAACATTGACCACCCTTGGCAGAGGTTTGTCTAACTTGTTCTTAAAAGCCTAAGCAGGAGTTAGGCTGTGGCCATGGAACTGTGTGCAATGGAAGGCGGGTTGAGTTTTAAGCAAGCATGTGTTTCCCGAGGGAATTAAAATGCTATGGACTCTGATTGTTCACAGGATAAATAATCATAATATTTTGCATTTATCTAGCCCCTTTTGTACCAGGAGAGCAAAGCACTTTACAAACACTGAGACTCACCACACCTCTTGGTGGTAGGTATGTGTTCTGGTCTACAGTAGGACTTTATTTCAAAATATCCCTTCTTCAGTCAAATTTATAAGCGGAGCATCCATTACCAAGCCCATTATTTCGAAATAACAGGCCACTCAATTTGAAATCTGAACTCCTGCTTTTCATCAGGAGTAACACTAATTCCAAAATAGTTATTTTGAAAGAATGGTAGTGTGGATGGGCCAGTGCCACTATTTCGAAATAACTTCTCCCTGGAGTAATTTGAACTAATTACACCCCAGTGCTTTCTGTAACATCCACATTAAAAGAGCCTGCCTCAGGCTAATTTCGAGGCTTTTAATTTGTTAAATGGGGAGTTACTAAGTTGAATTTACTAATTTCTAAATAGTTTCCTAGTGTCGACATGGCCCCAGAGAGATAGAAGAAGGCGTGATGCAAAAATGAAGGGCCTTCCACAGAGTGAGTTGAGGACCCAGCTGTAAAACCCATCACTCCTCACTCCCCAGCTCCTACTCTATGCTCCAGACTACATTCTTAATGGTGGGTCAGTTAAAATATTTCGGCTGAAACACACGTTGTCCCATCAGAAATGAGGATTTCATTGAAATCCACATTTTTCTGCAGGAAAAGATCAATCTCGGAGGAATTTTCCATCAGGAAAATCAAAATTGGGCTTTGCAATTCATATCAAGATTAACTTCTGAGTTGCCGAAGCCACAGTGGTGTCTCATGGGAGCTGTAGTTCTGGGTCCCTCATGCCCATATCGGCCTGGCTCCCTAGTATGCACGGTGGTATCTCCTTGTGATTGTACCATTACACGTCATCGTGGGTCACGTAATTCCCCTTAATGACAGCACACGTGCTCGCTGAGGGGAGAAACCTCCACCCCATACCCTCATCTGCTTTCCCATAGTAGCAGAGAAATTGTTTTGGCCCCAGTCCAATAAAGCACAAAAGCACATACTTAACTTCTAAGCACAGAGCAAGCCCATTGAAATCAGTGGGATTTGTCACACTTAAAATTAAGCGTGTGTTTGAGCGCATTGCTGGATCAGGCCTAGGTGTTTTGTGAGCAAGAAGGAACAACTTATCCTTCTTGTCACTTTTTTTCTTTCAGACAGTTGCTCAGCAAACAAAAGGCTGTCTTGGATTAACCTCCCTCCCCCAGAACTCAATGAGGCAAGATATGCAAATGTGGTGTCATCTATAGATCTGTATTCTAAAATATATACTCCACACACATTATTTATGCATGGTCATTTATTCCTTAGGAGCCTCATATTGTCAGAGGAAGCACAACATATGTTTCTGTGGTAAAGGCTTAATCCATACTCCATACTCAATAGAAGGCGAAAAGCACACAGGCTGTCTTTCTTCTCATTTATGCTGTTTACACGCACTGGTATAACTCTATTGAGTAATTCCTGATACACACCCATGTAAAAAGAGATGAGACTCAGGCCTCCCTAAAACTGTGCCCTTTATAAGTTGATAACATGATTCCTCCTCCTCTCCCCCGTCCCCCGCCCCACATGAGTACCTATGCTGTTGGCTAAAGCTTTCGTTTTCTCCTTCAACCTTCCACATTAGAACAGACATTAATTAGATTAAAAAACAATTTCCCTACCAGAAATTTTGGCCAGAACCAGCAAAATATGGGATCATAGTCAACGCTGATGAAAAGATTCCCATTGACTTGGGATTTGCCGTGGTGGGCCAGATGTGCAGAAATATTCAGTGTTCACATGTGGCTAGATTTTGAAAAGAACTGAGCAGGCTTGAAAATCTGACTCTTGCAGAGGTACATATCTCTGTGGTTCCACTAATTCGCAGCGTCCCTATTCCTAGTCCCTCCCCTAATTCCTATTCCACCCCAGTTCCAACCTCCTTTTTGCTGCATAAGTACGTGTCTTCTTTACAGGATTACTGGTTTTTTTGTTTGTTTGTTTCCCCTTCCTTTATAAGGAATAAGTTGTACAGTGTAAGCACATTTAGGCCTCTATAATAGTGTCCATGCTAAGAGGCTGTACTACTTCAACTATATGGCTACGTCTAGACTGGCATGATTTTCCGCAAATGTTGAAAAGTTTTCCGTTAAAAGCATTTGCAGAAAAGAGCGTCTAGATTGGCATGGACGCTTTTCCGCAAAAGCACTTTTTGCGGAAAAGCGTCCGTGCCGATCTAGACGCGCTTTTGCACAAAAAAGCCCCGATCGCCATTTTCGCAATCGGGGCTTTTTTGCGCAAAACAAAACTGAGCTGTCTACATTGGCTCTTTTGCGCAAAAGCTTTGCGCAAAAGGGACTTTTGCCCGAACGAAAGCAGCATAGTATTTTCGCAAGAAGCACTGATTTCAGACAGTAGGAAGTCAGTGTTCTTGCGGAAATTCAAGTGGCCAGTGTAGACAGCTGGCAAGTTTTTCTACAAAAGCAGCTGCTTTTGCGGAAAAACTTGTCAGTCTAGACACAGCCTACCAGTATTATTAAATCATTATTTTGTGTGTGTAGGAAAGTACTAAGAGTTAGTTAGAACAGGAATAGGGAAGTAGAAGGCCATATGGCAAATACAAGCTGAATAGATCTACCTGGAAACAATACATACAATCACACAAAAATTGGGCAATTTTTATTTCAGTAAAAAACAAAAACTGAATATTTTTGGCTGCTTGTGGGGGGGTTAATTCTGGGTGTCCTCACCCTTCTTTTTTTCAGCTGAATATTTAACAGAAAAATCCATTTTCAAAACAGGTTCTTTTTGTCACAAAAAGGTTTCAAACAAAAAGTGTTCAACCAGTGCTAGTGTTGGGTATAATAAAGAAATAAAGTAATGAAAGTGTTTGAAAGTGTTGGGGGAAAGGGCTTAAGGACAAATATGCACCAAAAGTGCAAGAGACATTTTATTGGATTAGTTTAACAATTAACAAAAGCTACAATTCTCTGTAAGCTTCTATGGGATGGTTTTTTTAAGCCAATTTGTATACCATAAGGAGAAGCGTGCTCAATATTTAATTCATACTAATACCTCAGTTTTAAAAAGGCACCAGTCCTCCTGCAGATAAAAGTATTTTCAGATTTAGCAGATCTCTTTCTCAAGTCTAATATATTTTAAAGCATTATGTGGCTTGTTCCTAATTAATAAAAATGTTACTAAATGTGAAATTAATGAGCTGCAAAGGAGCAGGCTAATTACTGTAATTTAAGACTAGCGGGAGATCCCAAGCTGAACAAATAATAATGCAAAATTTTTATTTACATACGTGCCCCGAACACACAGACATCCCTCATATGTAGGAATGATATGCACATGATGAATGGCAGACCATTTGGTAAATGGTGGAGCAATGTGGTAACTTACATCTATCAGGCATCTCTGACTACCTCAGCTCACCTCATCTGTATGCTGCCTGCTATTTAGTTTCCTTTGGGACTAATTCAACAGCCACCATTCAAAACACACACACACACGCGCGCGCGTGCGCGCGCACAAGCTTGCCAAAGAAATAATCCCCTTTTTCCTCAAATTCCCACATGTAGTTACAGTGTCCCTAGATCTATCCTGAATGGTGTCAAGTCTTGGACAAGTGACACATATACATGATGATCTCCAAAAGCCCATTATGGTTAAAAGAGAGGCTTTGTGCCATGAGAAAATCAGGAAAGGCCCTTTGTCAATGATGTAAAGTGCTACTTGCTTGCCTGTTCTGCTGTGAGATGGCAGACTTTACAACTCGGGTATTATACACAGACAGAAAAGCTAGACTGGGTAATTTTAATAAGAATGTGCATATTTTAGTTATAACTTTACCCTCACCCTGAAGGTCTGTAGAGTTGTATCCATTGTACTAGGAAGCCTAGATTTGCAGGTGGAGGGATAAAAAAAATAGCATCTGAAAAGTGTCAGAAAATCTCCTGAAATGTCTACAATATTTTTCCTGTAAAATATGTGACCTATACAGAGTACATGCTCCTTTGGCATGGTATACAGGAGTTATTTGAACCTATATAGAAGAATTACATAATTTACTCCCAGCTTCACTGTGAGTATGCAGCCATCGCGCTCCCGCTGAGTCAGTGCCTAGAACATCAAATGTTTGCTACATAATTTGGGGGAATAGTACGTGTAGTAATAAGCACTGTGGTTTGCAGTATTTGTAGAACTACCGTGAGTTATTTTCCCCAGACAGAATTACACAAATCAGTATTTTAAATGTTATGTTTGACAAGTAGCACCACCCTTTTCTAATCATCGGTTAGTTAGTAACAGATCTGGCTACTCCACATTTTATTTATTTCATCTTGCTTAGGCAATAATAATAGATTTAATTAACTCAGTGAAGCTGGAATTTGTAGGGCTGATAATAAAAAACTAACTCAGGCAAAATGACCTTTGGTCCAAATTAAAACCTAGTATAAAATCAGAATCACTCTAAATCAGTCAGTGGCATGATGCCAGATGATCACCAAATAACACAGCAGAATTCAGTTCTCTGGGAGTTTTGCCTGAGTTATAAGAAAACAGAATCAAATCCTACCGAAAAAAACCTTGGATGAAATCTTGGTTGCATGGACATCAATGGGAAAATCCCCATTGACTTCAATGGGGCTAGGATTTTACCCTTTAAGTATTAATACACATAAGAGTGTTGAACTAAGCATTTCAGGTACAAACATACTTGCAGCCATAAATAAATTAATAAATAAAGGCCACAGCACAATGTGCTAAAAGCAGATTCTGAACAAAAAAAAGTTGAAAAAAATACTATTTTGGCAATATTTACTGTTAAACTGGAGGCGTTTTTTATCATAAAGTTGGCAAATTTGAAAAAAAAACTTACAAAACACAGAAGCAACTTCTGCCTATTCTATATTTTTTAAAATATAACATTAAAAGAATGAAGTACCAAACAGTGAGGAAATGACAAAGTTAAAGATGACGCCCATCTTTAATTCTTCCCCTATAGCTGCCTGCGAATTACAGGAAACTGACTAATTACATGATCTTATACTACTTTTCCTGCAGGATCCCGCCTCATTCAGTGCACAAGATGGATGGCACGCAATGGCAAAAGCAACCGTTCAACATTTCTTTTTTCTTCATTGTTCAGTGTGGGGCTTCATGCCTCATTTGCTCCACCCCCCTCCAAACACTGCACTGAATAAGGACTGTTTGTTCTTTCTTTAATGGCTTTACGACATTTATCACTATAGCTCCTGAGCAACATGACTGCATCGGGAAGTATTAGCATCTCCAGGGGGCTGAATCAAAAACGGCAGGAGGGACTTGATCAAGGTTACACGGGACATCGGTAGCAGAACTGAGAATTGCCCCCCCCCCCCCGCATCTCCAGAGACCTGACCCAGTGCCTTGACCACAAAACCATTTTGCATGTCCAGATTCTTGCTCTATTCACAATACACCATATAACAAATGCAGCTCTCTGGACCATCGACCAATGTATCAATAGTCCCCAGTCAGTGGTGTGCAACTCCACTCATGCTCAATAGGTTACATCCCAGCTTCTGAGAAAGCAACAAACTCTATGGAGCATGAAGAGCCAGCAATAGCTTGGACAGGTAAAAGTAGCAGCCTGGGTCTCCCTGCCCTTCATTCCTCCTGCTGCTGCCACAGCCTCTGCCCCTCACCTCCCCTCATAACCCAGTCTCAATGCAGCTGCTCCTCCTCCACCAATCCTGCCTACAGCCAGTTTCAGACCTGGAGAAGAAGTGCTGAAAAGACATTTTGAACCTCTACCTCCTGCACACACCTTCACTGTGAGGGACGGGGGGTGCAGGGAGAGCCATCCTGAGGAACAGGGAGGGGGCATGAGGGGCACCCCATTTAGCAAAAGGAAATTTGGTGTGAGCACAGAGGGGAGTGGTGCATCTCCCCACCCCCCGAGCACAACCACGAGTCACCTATGCAGCTTTGCTAATCATTAGAAAGGCCCAGACTTCCCTTATGCAGACCAATCAATAGAATGCTGGCTGGCCATTTGGAAGCTGCATCACAGAACTTATGGACACGCAAAAAGCACCTTGATAACTTTGCCAAATCACAACTGGTTGTCATTTGCCCCACAAAAAGCAGACAGCCTAGGGCCAGACTGGAAAGGGGATTTGGGCTGCTAGTGATTCAGATAGCCACCTGCTGGTGTAACCCATGCACCTACTGGGTGTGGTTCATTGTTCCATCGACTGGCACCTAGACCACTTACACTGGAGAGCAAGAATGCGTTTCTTCTACAGCCTTAGCTAAGAGCCAATTGGCTTTTAGCTCAAGTGGTAGACACTCATGCACAAAGCTCCAGAGGTCCCAGGTTCTATTCCGCCTGTCTGCACTACACTGGGATTTTCAAAAGTGCCTCAGCGCCTAATTCCCCGGGGGAGTTTGAAGGCAAGGAGCATGCTGCATGGCCCAATAAGAAGCTTGATTCTGTATAGCTAGTACACTCACCACTCCCATGGAGGCCCCTAGGAGTCTGGGATGTGCAAGCCATGTAGGGCGAGGCCAGAGAGGATGCCCCAAGTGATTTTGCCCCAGGCGCCTACCTTCGCTGAAGACAAAGTCAGCGCTGATGTCGAAGGGCTGAATGCGGACTTCTGACAGCAAGAGAATGACCGTTCTCTGGTGGTCGCTGGTGGTGAGGGAGATGGTCTGCTGAGCTTGGCATTCGTAGGATTTCCCAGCCGGGGTGACTAAGGCGGAAAGGTGGTGTGAGCTGGCCGTGTGCTTCCCAGCTGTCAAGGCCACAAGAACAGGAGTGGAACAGTTAGATCCCCCAATCTGGCACTTGCCAGCATGGGTGGTGAGTGAAGGTAGGACCGGGGGAGGTAAGCCCTCAGCCCCACCCCTTCTGCCAAGGCCCCACCCCCATAGGAGCCAAACCACCTCCTTGCTCCCACCCCCACACACACCACAGGGAAGGCAGGTGGGCAGATGAGCAACCTCAGCCTCCCCAGACCCAACCAAGAGGAGGGTGGGCTCTCGGGAGCAGCAACACTCCACATTCAGTACATTGACAGTAGGCATTTTAGGATGTCGCATTATAAAGCCAATCTCCCCTGCCTCTAACAACTACATTGTTACATCAAAAGCTAAGAGTGGGACACTTTCAGCCCTCTTAATTAGCTTCATTAGCGCTGGCCCTATAATTGACAGGTACTTTTTTTTCTCCCCTGTTACGAATATCTTGGGTCTGTTATTTCCACTCCAGCTCATCTGAAGAACTTGGCTTCACGCACGAAAGCTCATGATACTATATATATATATATATATATATGTTAATCTCAAAAGTGCCACAGGACTTTTTAAAGTTACAGACTAACAGGGCTATCGCTCTGGGACAGAGTACAGTGACTGGACCAAGCATTCGGCGGTCGGAACCTATCCTTCGATTCCAAGTGTACAATGAAGGCATTGTTCTTCCTTTCTCAAACAGCATTGATGGTAGGAGTGCTGGCCTCAGAGAGGGCTTGATTTAAAATACATTCAGGTAAATGAGAGGTTTTTCTATAAATTTCAGCATGCTTTGGATCCGGCCCCATACTCCCAATATGCAGGCAACAGCAAGCACACGATTACACTTAGCCTCTGTATTGGGGTGCAAAAAAACTGGACACACTCATCCCAAAACCTGGAAAAATACCTTCTTCATGTGGAGTTGCCTTTAGAAATGATTCAATGATATAGGGATGTCCTCAGCTTCATGTCCATTGCTCATAGAGTTCTTCGGAGGGCTACTTGCAACACATTTCACCTCTAAGTGCAGGGAGAATTGTCAATGGGAAGGCCAGCTTCACTTGAGAAAAGGCACATTTACCCATGTTCAGGAAGAACATAGATAAGTGTGGTTGGTTAGTTACCTAGATCTTACTGTGTTTTTTGGAAATAAAATAAAATGAGCATTGGCCAAGTAGAAATCCTACGGCAAAATTTTCTCATTATGGCAAACCTATTTCTAAATACAAACCGGCACATGATCAGCTGTATGGAATGATGAGTAACTTTCTGCTCATCTGCAGCTCTTGTGTTCATCATTAGGTTTCACATAGAAGAGAAGCAGGGCTTCATATTTGCTCTGTGTATGAAGGTTATGTACAGGCGGCATGCAAGATAACCACTGCAAGGTAAAAAGCTATTCCAAAGTCAAGGTTGCACATTACGTTATAGACTCAAGCATTGGTGGTGCACTAAGGTATGCAAACCCTTTTGGCACACGCTTTATCTTTCAGTAAAAACGCACCCATTTTGTTACCCAAAAGACTATGTTCTTCATAGAAAAGAAGGAATGTGCCCTTCCCCCCTAAGTGAAGCTGGCATTCTTAGGCTATGTCTAGACTATGCAGCATTTTTTTAAAGAGAATATGCAAATTCATGTGGCATTTGCATATCTTCTTCCAATCTCACTTTCAAAAGAGGCTCTTTCGAAAGTGAAAGTAGTCTGGACACAGGTTTTTTCGGAAAAAAAAAAAACCTTTTTCAAAAAAACTGCTGTTCCTTAGAAAAGGAGGTTTACGTGTTTTGTTTCTTTTTAAAGGGTTTTTTCCAGAAAAAACTGCATCCAGACTACTTTCACGGATCCTCTTGTGAAAGTGAGATTGGAAGAAAACATGCAAATTCTGCAGAATTTGCATATCCTCTTTCGAAAAAAACCCCGTAGTTTACACATGCCCTTAGTGACAAAATGGGAAGTGTGATGTTATACCAGCCATCAAAACGAAAAAATAAGGCTCTTACAACCAATGGAACAAAATAAGACCCCAGTCCAGTATGACAGTATCTGAGGTGCCTGTCTTCAGGATCGCAGACTTACACAGCAAGATATTTTTTCTATAACTTACACACATTTATAAATATACAAATTCCCTATGCGCTCCCTGAGCATAGAGGAGAAATGTATTGCAAGTAGCGCTTTGAAAAAAACTTTATGAGCAGTGGGAATGAAGCTGTAGCTGTCCCGCTTTACTGAATTATTTGTAAATGTAACTGAAATCGCAGAATGTCTTTCCCTAGGTTTTGTGCTTGGAAGAGAACTGAACTGCTGGGAGCTAAGAATGACAACTATGGCATACAATGGGATCAAAATCGTGCTGAAATATTCAGAGGTGGCCGCAATTAATAGGACGGAAAAGGTGACCTCTGCGTTTCAACGTGTCGAGAAGATGGTGCTGAAAGTTCCCCCAATAGCATCCAGGTGAGATGTTATTCATACACAGTAGAGGAAAGGAGTGGTGGGAGGAGAAGTATGAAAAGAAACAAAATTAGGTGAGGGAAGCAGGAAAAATTATGAAATGAAATGGAATGTGGTAAAAAAGAGAGAGAGAAAACAGTAGCAACAGTGCAATCCCCGAATCAGAAAACAACAGGTAAATGTCCATCCCTCTTAGCGTTTGAGTGATTCAATCAAAAAGTTATTTCCTTCCAATTAGCCTGAGGTAGGGCCTGAAATCTAGTTCCCATTTAAGTCAATTGCAAAACACCCAGTGATCTGTCTGGGAACAGGATCTGGTGCCTAACAGCCAGGGGCAATGATCAGAGGTTGAGGATGAAACGGGGGCTCTCACAGCATGTGGAAGGGGTACTAGAAGGACTGGAAATTCACTTCACTTCCTTATTCTCCTGAGTATAGCTATGGGAGTGTAGACCTGCCAGCCTGCCATAGCAGAGGCAAAGAGCGGATGAAAATGGGCACGTTTTTCCGTAGCTCTATCCTGCCCTGGTTAGAAAACCACTGACCGCACCTCCCAAAGGCAGAAATATTGTGCTTAAGGAAAAGAGGGAGGAGGGCTTTGCCTGGCAAACAGATTGGAGGTGGGGGAAGGGTTTTCTCCTCCCAGCAAGGAGAATATCTGGGGACTGCCAGGAAATTGTAAAGGAAAAGAACATCGAAATGGGAGGATGGCAGTGGACTAGAAAGTCTCAGAGGGGTAGCTGTGTTAGTCTGTAACTTTTAAACAAGTGAGTAGTCCTGTGGCACCTTAGAGACTAACAAACAATATATAGTATCGTGAGCTTTCCTCGGCAAAACCCACTTCCTCAGATGATAGGGTCTCTTCCTGTTTTCCTTCTTTATCTGTTCGTGCTGTAGGCCTGGGTGAAAAGTGGCATTTCCCAGGCATGAGGGATAGGCTGGTGAGAATGGGGTGATTAGCTGTTTGCAGTAGACACACATTTTATTTTTAAATCTATTGATTTCAATACATAATCTTCTCGATTTCATCTTATAACCTCTTCTACAGCCCTGGGGTGAGGACTTAAGGGAAAAGCAAATCGGCTCGGAGAGGCCTTTACAAGCCTGCACTTACGGTTGACGGCGTCTTTGAAGTAGGTGGGCTCAGAAGTGTCATAGACAAACAGGATCTTGTTCATTTTCCAGAAGGCTTCCTGCCCTTTGCTGGTGTTGTGGCCTTCCTGCCAATTAAATCCCGATGGTCATTTCAGTAAAAGAGCTTCCTGGGATTTAAAATGCACCGCTCGGGTCATTTTAGGACATTTGTGGCTCCGTCTCACATCTAGTGTCACCCACCCCGAATGCAGGGTGGCACGAATGCAGGGTGTTTCCTCACCAGACGTTAACACGAATCCGAATTTAAGACCTCGGGCTGGTTTGGCGGGAGTGAAAGGTCATTGGCTTTTGGTTGACAAAAGGAAAACAAAAAGCAGCGCACACAGTGATTGTAGAGTCACTTACCTTGAGAAAATAGAGTTTGAGGGTGTAAGTTTTGTCTAGCCAAGAGATCTGGAGTTCCGATTCTGTAGGGCCACATTTTCCTTTCATTTCTGCTCCTCGGGAAAGTGGAATCCCAGCTTCTTCTGTTATCAGCTAAGTGCACAAACCACACACACACACACACACACACACACACACACACACACACACACACAAACCACACACACACAAAAGAATGTTACTGGCACCAGCCCTGGCTGTTCATGGCAGGAGAAGGGGATCGTGTACATGGGCTCCAGTATAAAATAGCAGAGAAATGCGTCCTTCCTCCCTCCTCCCTCCCACCCAAAGGGGAAAAATTACGTCCTTTGTGGGTAGGCACAAGGAGTGTAGACACAGCAATGCGGATCCGTCTGGCTTTAGGGAACTGGGTTTTCCCATGCTCTAGTTCAGACCTTTGACAACTGCCCCTCTCCCAAAGCACCAAATGCAGATGCATCCCCTGTTCCTACCCGTTCCGCTACGGATTCTGCTGGGAAGCGAATTGAAAATGGGTGGGGAGGGTTCAACGATCACCAATATCTTTCTCCCCTCTTTGGCAGTGCAGGGAAGCGAGGGAAAGGGGCTGCGAGCTGCATAAGGACGCCGGGTGCCTTTGGGGTGCGAGGCGAAGCGAGCGCCCAGGCTCCGTTGGAGCGCACCCGGGCGGGGAGGTGCAGGTAGGTCCCCACCCGAACCTAACGCCCTTGCTAAGCTAAGCTAAGCGCGCCGCGAGCTCTTCTTACATCCACGAAATTGCTGGCCGACACCTGGTAAGGGACGATGACTTTGGCTGCGAATTCTGCCATGAGGCAGGTGGTACCGTTCTCCCGCACCACGAAAATGTCCTTCTCGGGGCTGCTGGCGAGCCCGGAGAGGTTCTCCACTTCTTGCTCCGCCCCGACCCGAGCCACGGCACCTGCGGGCCAAACCACAAAAGCAACAGATCCCCCTTGTCAGGCTCCGCGGAGGGGGGCACAAGTGGCAGCTTGGCCCCGCTCCTCGGCAGCCCCCGCGCCCAGCCGGGCGCTAAAGCCCTTGGCGAGACATGAACGGGCTTTAGGGCAAGCGCTTCTCTGGGGAGCCAGCCCGGCGCCTGAGCTCCAGCGCATCCTGCTCGGAGCTCCCCGCAGCAGGCTCCTTGCAAGCCGGGAGCCGCCGGGCAGGTGACCCAGCCTCTCCGCGCTGGGGTGAGCGCGATACTCACAGACCAGGCACAGCAGCAGTCCCGGGACGCGCAGAGCGGCTCGGAGCAGCCTCCCCTCCATGCTTCTCTCCCGGGTGCGCCAAAGCAGAGGCGGCTGGAGCCGGGAACTCCACTCGGCGATGCGCGGGCGGGCTGCGAATGCGCCAAGAGCGCGGCGTGGCACGGAGAGGAGGCGGCGGCGGCAGGAGAAGTGGGGGCTGGAGAAACGCCTGGAGGGGGGGGGGGGGGGAAGAGCTGTCCAAGGTCCCCCCGGCTCAGCTGCAGCACAAGCTCGAGGCTACTTCTGGGCTTGTTTCAGCACCTGCAGGTCCCAGCCGCCTGCCGCGTGTGCGCCCTGCGAATGGATCCAAAGGCGTCGCCTGCTTGGGGGTGGTTGAGTGGCGCACGCAGAAGCACTGGGGGGCGCTCGGCAGCTCTGGGGTTAACAGAAATCCTCGGCCACCCCCTTTGCCTCGGCTTAGCCACTGACGCCTTCGAAGGCTCCTGCTTCTGCTCTAGATCAGACGCGGCTCTGGCAAGTGGTGGAGACGGGCTGTGTTGCTCCCAGCGCTATAAAACGGGGTGTCGAGGCACTGCAGTGCCATCAATCCCGCGCCCTTGTCACTCTGGCTCGATGTCATGCGCTAACAGCAAGTCAAGGCTTCTGTTGGTATTTGGGGGGGTTTTCACGATCGCCCTCCCCATAGCCAAGGGGCGCACAATATTTTCTGAGAGCGCTGCTTGGAAAACGGGCCGACTCAAAACCGGCTGCGGGAGGAATTAGTCTGTTTGTGCTCGGCTAAAAGAAAACACATTGTTCGCTTGCCTTCCCAGCCCGAGCAGAGGTCGTCACGGCTCTGAAAGGTCCCTGTGTGTAGCCAGAAAAAAGCCCAAGTACTTCGGGGGAGTTACTAGGGGGGAGCAGAATGTGGTGCCCTGTGTCTGCTAACCAGCGCCCATCATAATCTCTATGTCCTCCAAAACGCCCACGGAAGTTTTAAGACTTTCGCCTCTTCCAGGAGTGTCTGACTATGTCCTATTTAACAGAGATGCAGCCGTGTTAGTCTGGTCTTGCTGTAACAAAAGGCAGGACTATGCAGCACTTTAAAGACTAACAAGATGGTTTATTAGGACCTAACTACATGTATCTGACTTCAAAGATACTTTAACACCAGACTACAAAGGGTAACATCAGAACTGTCCTTCATGCTTAAATGTGACGCTTTAGGAATGGGCCTTAACAAAGATGCTAACTACCTTACCCATTACAAAGATAGCTTCCCCAATATCATTATCTCATAGACACTAACCTCCCCCCTCACTCTCCCTCTGTTCTAAAATCTGATTTGTCAATTTTATATGTGTTCACTTTTTTTTTATTGTATCCCTTTGGTATATATGGTCATGCCAATTTTCTTCCACAATTTGTTCTGAGGAAGTGGGTCTGGCCCACGAAAGCTCATCACCTAATAAACCATCTTGTTAGTCTTTAAAGTGCTACATAGTCCTGTATTTTGACTATGCCCTGGCATTTAAGAACGAGAAAACTCCTCAGTCAAAGAGGATGAGAATTATCCCATCACTTGACATATCGGAGGTGCAGGGGAAGGGGATCAATAAACTTTTTCAGAGGGTGTAAAACAATCAGCACTATTCATATACACGCAAAAGGTATGGATGGGGGACGTCTGCCCCTCCTGTTACGCTGCTGCAGACAGCAGGTAGACAGGAATTTACTGGAGCTGTGGTCTGTAGGTGCACTCTGCAATAATACAAAAGCAACTCACCCCCAATTGCTTGCATTTTCCCGGCTCCCACTGCTAGCCCCGCTACAATGATATGGCGTTGGGATTAATTACCACTGGCATTATATCAACAGAGAGCGATTAACTAGTAATTAAGGAGTCTTTGTCTTATAAATTGGGCCATATCCGCCAGTGTAACTTTGGTTCGCTGAAGTGAATGAAACTATGCTGAATTCCAGCAGTCTCAGGCCCATAGAATGTCTCTTTTGAAAGGTGACAGAAATTTAGGGACATCTGCTTAAAAGGTAGAGGGGTACATATGACAGAACATTCACACTGGGACAGTGCCTGCCTGCTAAGGAATGCTTCACCATGTTCATTATAATCCCATGTTTTCAGAGGTTCTTACTGTGTTTGTCACCCACTCATCATTTTGCCAGATGTGTCATATGCATGGTCTTACCCCAAAAGTTTTCTACAAAGCCCCAGCAAAACCCTTCCACCCACCCACACACCCACAAAGCTGAAGATTGGAATTTGAAAGATGTGTAAGATTGAGGACCAAATCAAGCACACACTGAAGGAAATGGGCAACTTTCCCTGGGACTGTCAGTGAACACGGGATCAGGTGCATAGACCTAGATACACAACGTTATTTAAGTTCCTGAGGCCTGTGGATTTCAATAGATGCTAAGAGCCTAAATAACTTTGTGGATCTAGGCCAGAGGTGGGGAACCTTTTCTGGGTCTGGGGCACTGACCCACAGAAAAATCAGTCGGGGGCAGCACACAAGTAAGAAGCAAACGTGTGTGTGTGTGTGTGTGTGTGTGTGTGGCAGCAGAGGGGGAGCCAGGAGCCTCGGGGGACAGATCCAGGCAAGCTGGAGGCTGCATACGGCCCCCCAGGCCTGAGGTTCGCCAGCCCTGACGTAGGCCATAGCCCTGAGGAATAACTAGTGCCTTTGCTTGCTTCCAAATAAAGGCTTGCTTGAACACTGTGTACAGAGCATGGTCAGAAGAAAAAAAAATATCAATAGGCTCCATTCAGAGACACTGAGCACCTCTGGGGCCACTGGCCATAGTGGAAACACTGCTGAAAATCAGACAATGAAACCACAGTGGGTAAATCTTGTCCCCAGCCTCCACCGATACAGCAGCTCCCCTTCCAGCACAATCAGTGCTAGTTCCTGTGTAGAGATGTGGGTGGGAGGATGCCAATGGGCCAGGCAGGGTGTATGCACCTTTTACCTCATGTAGAACTCCTGGACCAGTGATGGGCAAGGGTTACCCAGAAGGTTGTATGTGTGGCCTGTGAGACTTTTGTTCACTTTGCCCATGCATGGGGTTTTCAGATTCTGCTGGTTTTCATCCCAGCAGTTCCCCCCCTCCCCACCCACACACACTGGTTACTAAGCTGACACCCACATAAAGCCAGGACACAGGGAGTGAGTTGTGTGCTGATCACACACAACACAGACAGCAATAGTCCTCTGCATCCAAAGGACCCTTGATCACAAAGGTAGGTGAACCTGTTACATGTGAATAAAGCCCATGGTGAGTTATGATTCTCCTACTCTCATGAATGGACATTCAGAATAAACACAATGGTATTTTTTCACCATTATTTTGTTCATTGGGCACATGTTTATTGTTTGGTTTGGGTTGGTTTTTTTTTAATCTAAGCTGTATGTTCTAGGTGTTTTTCTATCTAATCTTCCTTTTTAAAATCGTTCTATCAGGCAGCTGCTTGAATAAAATAATGGTTGTTCCCAGATGTGATGTTAATGTTGTTGAAGGAAGAAACAAACTAATTTTGCCAGGCATGTTATAGTTGTGTTTGATGGTGGGTTATATGTTCCTGTGAGAGTTGCTCACGGATCAGTAGTGATTTCATTTAAGGCGAGCAGCTGTTTAACGTGTTGATTTACAAGCAAATGGGCAAATGTGTTTATGTGAGGATAAGGTCAGAAGTGAACTCTATGATGTGTGTGCAAAGCTGGAGATCTACATACAGATGGATAGGGATAAAGGTCTTGCTAATTCTGACTCTTGAACTCAGTACCAAAGAGGCAAAGAGAGACTGTACTACAGTGTTGCGGGGGGGGGGGGGGAGGGGGAAATAATTAACCAAGTCATTAGTAAATCAGTGGATCTCAGAAGAGGCAGTAAACTGAAGGGCTTTTTGCCCGAGTCTGGTGGCTGTCCATGTGAAAAATCCCATAACATTTTTGGGAAAGTGTAAAAGCTAACTATGCATGTGCTTACTTTCTGAACACACATTCCAGGTAAGGCTGGATGTTCAGAGGTGTTATGCACCATTAACTTCAGTTGAGGTTAAAGGCCCACCAGCACTTCTAAAAATCCGGGCAAAGCTGAGTGAAGCCTTACTGAGTGCCCATGTCTGCTACTAGAAGGTAGCAACACAACCAGCCGCTACCTCGTTTTCATAGAGTGTTTCCCCATCTGATATACATATGTCTGTGTAAACTCAAATCTACCCCTCTACATATGTTAAGATCAGTTTGTTAATTAGTGGTTACAGTATTGTACATGTGCATTTAAGGGAATGGATGCTATATTGTATTACACTGAAGTTGTTGGGAAATTGTGTGATGCCTCACAATTACAGTGTGAAGCAGGCATATTGTCAAGGGGTAGCATTAAGAGTTGGGAAAAAGTCTCAGAGGGATAGCAGTGTTAGTAACTTTAAAAACAACAAGCAGTCCTATGGCACCTTAGCCTACACTGCCCGGCTGTTTTGGGATACCAGAAGTATCTACACAAGCTGCCTGTTATTTCAAAATACTTTTCAAGATAACAGGCTTGCTATTTCACCATCCTGGTAAACCTCTTTGCATGAGGTATAAGGGATGACTTGAAGTAGTGTGTTATTTTGGAATTTGACACTGTGTAGATGTGCCAAATTATTGCAAAATAGATTTGAAGTAAGATACGCAATCTGAGTAGTGCAAATTGTGTATCTTATTTCGAGTTTAGGGTGCTGTGTAGATGCACCTCCAGAGACTAACAAATATATTGTATCATGAGCTTTCCTGGGTAAAACCACTTCATCAGAGGAGTTGGAGTGGAAATTACAGAAGCCAGAGTATATGTAACAGCAAAAGCCATTACCTGTCATTGAATGACCAATATTAATGAAGCTAATTGAGTCAGGCTGAATATGTCCCCTTCATAGTTTGTTGATGTTTAAATACGAATATTAAAGGTGGAGGAAATTGCCTTTGTAGTGGTTAACCAGTTAATACCTTTATTCACGCCCAAGTGGATAGTGTGGTAGAGCTGTTTTTCGCTTTCCTCGCACGCATTCTGATAGCGCTTAAACGTGCAAGCTCTAGGAGATGTTTGTGGCATGTATCTATGATACAGAGTGGAGAGGCAAAGCAAAATAACCCCCCCCCATAATGGTGTGTGGCATGAAGATTTTAATGGCATTTCCGCATGGGGACTAGCAAAGGATTTAAGGGCAGCCCCCCCCCCATGTGTATGCACACTACATACATGCTACATCCATCCCGGTGACATCCATGTAATAAGTGCCATGGTGTTCTGTTGGGATTTTCCCAGGATGGGCTCGCAGGGTTTCGTGGGACCCTTCCTCCTGTCCGGGTGTCTGAGTTCAGAGAAGTCGCCTTCACCTACAGAGAGCGCGAGGGAGACTGAAAACGGCCCAGCAGCTCCTCCGGGTGCGGATCTTTCGCACGTGCTGCAAAGCGGGACACGAGATCTTCTTGGGCCTCCCAGCTGCGTGTTGCAAGCTGGGTCCTTTCCCTCCCCGAACTACACGCAGCGATCGGCGAGGAGGGGAGCAGGAGGAGTGAGACGAGGCGGCGCGTAGTGCGTTGAGTCCCTCTTGCAGCTCCTAGGCATCCTTGAATGACACAGAACCGGACCTGCTTGCTCGTTACCACCTCCCGAGGCTCGAATTACCACCTGCCTCTTGGTGCCTCTTGGTCCCACCGAGATGGACCGCGCCGGACGTGCGCTCCGAGCTGCAGGAGTTCACCCTGCGCTTTGATTGTTTCCACAAAACGCTCCAACGCACCCCGCCCCTCACCGAGTGTGTCCCTCACAGGCCGGGGGCCGGTCAATCGACAAGGGAAATTAATTGTAGGTTCACCTGACAGGGAGTCATTGGAAACCCTCCAGCGTGCTTAGCCGCAGCTGGGGCGGTCCCCGTTTTACAGCCACACGTCGAATCCATGCGACCAGAGCATCGCAAATTGCCCTGGGGGAGCAGGATTGTGTAGGTCGGCCCTGGCCGCTGAAAAAGCCAGGAGCGCCCGGTGCTCTGCGCTGGGAGGAAGGGGTTGTATGGACAATTGTCTTGGCAGTGACCCGGGAGGTCCCAGGCTGTTTCGGACACCAGGTGGGTGAGGGCAGATGGTTCACTGGCCCCGCTTCTGTGTATTGACTGTAGCAAAGCCCGGTGCAGACTGAAGGCTGGACTGTCCCATCAGCAGCGTGTGGGCCCCTCCCAGAATGAATCTCCCCCAACTTCAGTCTCTCTAGGTCAAGGACACTGCACAAGACGTGAGGAGCCTGCAGCGGGAATAACGCGCAGCATCCCCAAGCTATAAAACAGCGGAGAATGGAGGGGCCTTTCCCAGGCAGGAAGAGAAGACAGCTGGTGTGTGTGTAAGAGAGAGAGAGGCAGAGGCAAGGTCACAGGTACCAAACAGTCGGTGGATCTAGAAATGTCCAACCCCGCCCGAAGAAATTATTTCACCGGCCGCCGCGTGTGCGGGGCTAAGGGATGCCACAGCGCAACCCCGTGTCGAATCCGGAGCCCTCCAAGCGAACGCGATTGCTGCTGTTTACACGGGCTATCTGCGCACGATGGAGCTGACTGCGGGTTTGGCAAGCGAGGAGTCTGCAGCATCTAGAGAGGCCTGATCCTTGGACAGGCAGAAGAGTCTCGTTTGCGGCTGGAGAGGGGCTGCAGGAGATTACCCTCAGGAAAAGGCCTCTGCATCAGAACACCAGGAGATGCGAGCGGATTCAATGCAGGGCGGTGACCTCCCCTTTCCTTGGTCCTGGTGCGGGTGCACACTGGGCAGGGATCTCTATAGCCAGCTCAGAAGGCTGCCGCGGTCAATTCCGACTCCCGGGTTTCTCATTTGAAGCTACTTGGGCTCTGTTTGTTCAATTGGATGGCCCCTGGAGCGCCTCTTTCCAGCCCTCGCTTTTTTACGAGAGCGCATTTGTAGCCCCATTGAAGTCAATGGGAAAAGTCCCCAGGGATTGCCACAGGGCCAGAATTTCTCCCGGTGAGTTTTGGAAGTGCCCCAGAAAGGGATCACTCCCAACACATGGAAATAGCCAGAAACTGGCCGAAGATGGAGATAATCGCAGCAAGGAAACCTCTTAGTTAAAGAACAACAAAACAGAGCCTGGTTAGTCCGGTAAACCTGTGCCTGGAGTCAAACCCAAATTCAGAAAGCGAATATCCAGGCAAGCTATTACAGGCACTGTGCGCATACGCCCAAACCAGTCCTCGGGAATTTCCACATGCCCGTGGGGAGGTCTGGAATAGCTGTAGATAATGAAGGATACACAGGCCAATATTTTTGAACTGGTATGTGTTAATGATTCCTTACAGAGGGGTATGCAGACAGCAAACATCGCCACTGCAGTATTTGAACAAGATGCAGAATTTTGAACGCTGGCTCCCATGTGCTGTGTAGACATACCCTAAATGTTTCCTGGTTTTCAATGTTAGTAATACACATTTTCTGTGCCCCTGTTTTGTGTGGTTTTTATGGAGCCGGGGTGTTCGGCTGGTTGGCTTGGCCGGTGGTGATCAACATTTAATATATCTGCTTCTCTTCGGAGATCTAATGCTTCTGGCTACAGAGTCTTTTTCAAACCAGGGTCAAAATATAAACATAAATCAAGGTTTGTCTAAGCAAACACAAACAAACAACACTAGCACCTGAGTAGCCAAACCGAGCATTTTGCAAAAACATACCTAACATGTAGTTATATAAAATATTACAAAGCAAATTGGTAAGAGTTCACCCGCATCCGCTGCTTTGCATTTATCATTGTCTTCTTTTGGCACTCACAGTTAAATGCATTCCACTGTGTAATTATTTTTCAATGTCATAATACAATTCTCCCATTGCCATGTCTGTGAATTATCTTTAACAGAAGATGTTTAGGATGAAATTTTGTTAGAAGGCGTTTCGGGGGTTAGTACAGAAACCTATAAAGGACCGTTTTGGATCCACACACTCATACCTACCTAATACCTGGTTTTTTCCCCTTGCTGAGGCAAGGTGGGTGAGGTAATATCTTTTGTTGGACCGACTTCTGTCGATGCCAGAGACAAGCTTTCCAGTTACACAGAGCTTTGCTTCAGGTCTGGGTCCTTTTTCTTCATAATGTGGAGTTTCTATTCCCTTATCCATTACTAGATATTCCCTCTACAAGGAGTAGCTTGCAAAATATAAAAATCGGATAGTGAAACAACAAGCGGAATTGTCTGTCGTCGTTGTTTTAAAATTGCTGTCATTCTCGTGTATAATTCTCCTTAATGAAAGTAGTCTAGCATTTTTACTCTCCCCATTTTAGGCTACACAGACACTGCGCATGAGGGCTGTTACTGGATGGAGCAGGAACAGAGTTAGAGATGCTACGAACTGTACCTGCTGATAAAATAATATTTGGAAATGATTTGAGGAAGAAATGAGAAACCAACCTCACATCGAAAGTGACCGGACTATGTGAAACTGTATTTCCTCGGCGACTTTTTGATGTGTGGCTTTCGGAGCTCTTCTACTGCTGCCTTCGGTATTTAATTAGCACTTCAGCTTCTATTTCCAAAATAATTTTTTGGAGTGTAGGCGGAGGGAGAGCAGCCCCGTGTGAGTCCGCAGTTGCCAGACCGAGTAGCTGAGAGGGGGCCAGGAGTATCTGTCAGTGACTGAAAGGTGACCATGATTTACAGTCTAATTTCCAAGCTTGATGAAGTGGAACTGAAATCTCCAGGCGCTGTCAGACTCTACAGAGCAAACCAAAAAGCCTTCGGATTCGGCCATGTGCTTCTTTGGTGCAAGGTTTGGGGGCACAGCTGTTTGTATCATTCACATACATGGGTCTGTTTCATAGGGTCAGCCTTTCATTATTACTGGATAAAGACTAGAACATGTAACTGGGCAAGTATTGCCACCATAAAAACCAGTTTATCTAAGGCACGCACCGTTCAGCTCAAAGCTTAGACCCAGCTGTTTTTAAAGCGTTCCTCACATTAGCTGATCCCTGGCCCCTAAAATAAAAAAGGCGGCAGTTGACTTCACAGGATACGTTTAGAAAAGGGGGAAACTGTTTCAGTCTTCAGTTATTCCCTGGATGATAACGGGGAACACCACCCGTCTTTCTAATAGCTAGTAACGCAGGAGCATCCTTGCTAGGCACTGCCCTGAAATATTTGCTGTAAAACTCTCTTTGGGGAGAACATCCCTGTAAAGAAATGGCTGATTAACACAATTGTTTGACGGACTGTAACTAAAGAGACAAGTCTCCCTTTCCTACCACAGCTACTTCAAAAGGCGACATGGAAAAAAAATATAGTATTGTTTCAGGCAAGCTTCTTTCGACACTGCTTTCTAGCTTGCACAATCATTTCGTGTGCAAGGTAAATACAATCGCACTGCCAAATTAGCATTGTGTCAATGGCTAAGTAAAATGCAAGGCAGTGGAGACTCAAACCCGGAATATATAAATAAACAACAATAGAGTCTGCACACTGGGGATTATTTTCACTGTCTACACTATGGGACAAAGTGGAATTAAGATACACAAATTGCATAGCTGAAGTCCAAGTACCTTACCGGGCAGCTTTGATCTTCCTCTGCAGTGTAGACCATGAGAGTACAAAGCAATATAAATTACATTGGTGCAAGTCCCTCGCCTGAACATAATTTTACTAGTGTAAAGTGATCACCTAGGTATAGCTAACTACTTAGACTTTAAAATACAGACGCTTCCACGCGGGTCTATATGCATCCACATTGGGGCGTTTTAATTAAAACTGTACCCTTTAATTAAATTAGTACAGCTGTGTGGGATCACAGTGGAGGAGACCTCACGAGGTCATGGCGTCCAACCCGTGCTCAAAGCCAAACTAGCCCGCCGTTTCCAGCAGTAAGTTACCTAATGCAGGCAAAAAACAGGACTATGTAGCACTTGGAAGACTAACAAGATGGTAAACCATCTTGTTAGTCTTCCAAGTGCTACATAGTCCTGCTTTTTTGGTTCAGCTGCACCAAACTAATATGGCTGCATCTCTATCGCTAATGCAGGCAGACTTTCTGAAATGCATGGGACTGCCCTTCCCACCCAGGGGCAGTTTAAACATACCCCGAAGGCCAAAATCAAAACGGGTGGAAGTTTAGTGACTCCTAAAGTTTAGTGTTTTACCCGAAAGCGGAACGACACAGCCCGGGGCAGAGAATGTGAAGGCCGCTTGCGCGGTGGGGGAATTGCAAACCGCGCACCCGGTGGGTTTTACGAAGAGGGTGCTAATCCCCATGTGCAAATCCAGCTCGGGAGCCCGACTGGGCGGGCTGGCTGCAGAGGCCGCTCCCGGGAAGGGGATGGCGGGGTGGGCTGAGTTCAGGCGTGTTCGCCCTGCTGGGGGGTTCTGCAATGGATGCCCCGGCGCGGCCCCCCCTTTGCTGCAGGGCGGGCTGGGGTGTGACGGGGCTCGGCAGTAACAGCGGCTCTGCCCAGCGCCCCGCACGAGCTCCCTGCGGCGCTGGCCCCGGGGTCGGCGCGTGGCCTCCGCTCCCGGGCTGCAGGTCGGCGCGCGCCCTAGTCCGCTCCTTGCTCTGCCTGGGAGCCTTCTGGGGGCGCCCCGCCCCGCAACAAGGGGACAAGGAAGGGGGGAGGGGCAGCTCCCGTGGAGGAGAGGACAAGAAGGGGGAGGGGTAAAGCCCCCCCCAAAAAATGGGGCAAGAAGGTATCTCCCAAAGCGATGAGGGGGAGGGGTAGCCCCTGAGCAAGGGGGTGAAGGGAGAGGGAGAGCACCAGAGCAACGGGGGGGGGGGGGGTCCCAGAGGAAAGGGGTGTGTTTGTGAGTGGAGCCAAGTACAGAAAGGAGGAGATCAGGAAAATAACACAGGGATCAGGGTGGGCCTTAGGGAAAATGGTGCCCGGGGTAAACTTGCATTGTGGCACCCCTTTGGGCATGATGCCCCAGTGCCCCCTGCAGCCTAAAGGCTCCCAATCCCTTCACCCTCATCCTGCACCCCTTGCGAATAACCCCTGCTCCCTTCCTGTGCCCTAACTCCTACACTATGCCCCGAAACCCTGTACTGTGCCCGCCTCACCTCATTCTCTGTGCAGTGCCATCTTTGCTCCAACCCCTGCCCTTCCTGCCATAGGCAGAGAGTTATATGGGCCTGAGATCTACAGGCACCATGAATATTCAGAGCGCGAGGGAGGGGGGGGGGGCGGGAGGTTGGTTTTATAATGGGACATCTACTGTGTGTCCAGGGACATTGAAGTGTTCTCTTACAGGTTTTTGTATATTACCATTCCTCATATCTGATTTGTGTCGGTTTATTCATTTCGGTAGGGACTGTCCAGTTTGGCCGATGTATATAGCAGTGGGGCATTGCTGGCACATGATGGCATATATTGGTGATGTGCACATGAATGAGACCGTGATGGTGTGGCTGATCTGGTTAGGTCCTGTGATGGCATTGCTGGTGTAGATATGTGGGCAGAGTTGGCACCGAGCTTTGTGGCAGGGATTGGTTCCTGAATTAGAGTTACTGTGGTGTGGCATATAGTCGCTGGTGAAAATTTGCTTCAGGTTGGTGGCTTGTCTGTGGGCAAGGACTGGCCTGCCTCCCAAGGCCTGTGAAAGTGAAGGACCATTGTCCAGGATGGGTTGTTGATCACTGATGATGCATGGGAGAGGTTTGAGCTGAGGACTTTAGGTGATAGCCAGTGGTGTTCTGTTGGTTTCTTTGTTGGACTTGTCTTGTAGTAGGAGGCTTCAGGGTACATGTCTGGCTCTGTTAATCTGTTTCCGCACCTCCTCAGTTGGGTATTGTGGTTTCAAGAATGGTTGGTGAAGATCAAACACCTACAAGATCTTTTGGAAGTGCTTCGTGGAGCCTGGGGTCAGCTGGGGACTGAGTCCCCTGCTGACCCCGGGCTCCATGGCTTTGAAATGGACTTCCCACTGGCCCCAGCTGTACAAGTTCTGCCCCAGTAGGGGCTCTTGTACATTTCAGAGGAGGAATGCGGAAGTGCCTATCAACTAGTTGACTAGTCAAAATTACATTTCCATCAACTAGTCAATTAACCGTGTTTTAACATCCTTACCTCGAACATGGTGCTGGGGGCTTTTAAGCCAGCTCTCCCCAGCACCGGCTCCTGTTCCACTCTGCCTTTTGCTGCCTTTGATACCAAGGCAGCAAGGGTGGGGGGAGTGAGTAGTTGAGTACTCAACTACTCGCTTACATCCCTAATGGGGGATTTAATCTATCCCTATATTGACTGGGTACATGTCATCTCAGGATGGGATGCAGAGGTAAAGTTTCTTGATACCTTAAATGACTGCTTCTTGGAGTCTAAAGGGCAGTGGCAATGCCTATTCTGGCTAGACCCCTTATCCACTGATGTATAGTCATCCCAGGCCCCTATTAATTTTTTACATATCCCAACAGATTTCATACTTGAGGTCTGCTTAAATCCCATGCCCTGGCTCCAGAGGCAATTCTTAAATGCAACAGAGTTTGAGCTGCTTGCAGCTTTGCCGTTGGGGCAGGGAGTTTGTTATAAAAAGAGGGAGTCAGGGTGATTAAGAATAACAAAAGTCTGGGCATTCAAGTCATTGAAGGATCGTTAGATCATCATAAAAACATTACTGGATACTCTATTTAAAAGATGGGGGGGAAGAGTTGGAATGAGTGTTGTGCTGCAGGGATTTGCATTTGGATCACTGCTGCTAAACTTATACATGTTCTTGAAAAGGGGTGACTAATCCAGAGCTGACTGCAAAGAGTTAAAGGATTCTCACAAAGCTGGGTGACTGGGCAACACAAGGGTAGATGGAATTCAGTGTTGCTACATGCCAAGTAATGCACATAGAAGAATACAATCCTAACTATAGATACAAAAATGATGGGGTCTAAAATATCTTTCTTGAGTGGTAACAGCTATCTTGAAATCATTATGGATAGTTCACTGAAAACATCTGTTCAATGTGCAGTGGCTGTCTAAAACCGAAAAAGCTAACAGACTATTGGGAATCATTACAAACGGCATATTGCCTATATATGTCATGATATGCCCACCCCATCTACAAAAGATATATTGTATTTGGGAAAGGTACAGAAAGGGCAACAGAAACAGTTAGGGGTAAGGAACAGCTTCCATATGAGGAGAGATTAATCAGAGTGGGACTTTTCAATTTGGAAAAGAAATAACTAAAGGGTAGCGGGATGTGTTAGCGACCTCGCAAATCATGAGTGGTGTGGAAAAGTAGAATAAGGAAACGTTATTCATTCCTTCACAAACTTAACACAAGAAACTGACCCAATTAAATGTATAGGCAGCAGATTAAAACAAGCAAAATAAATTATTTTTTTTACAGTCAACCTGTGGAACTCTTTACCAGGAAATGGTAGAAAGGTCAAACCATAACAGGGTTCCAATAAGAACAAAATAAATTCAAGCAGGACAGGTCCATCAATGCCTACTAGCCAGAATGGGTAGGGATGGTGTCCTAAGCTTCTGTTTGCCAGGAGATGGGAATGGCAACAGGGAATAGATCATGATGGTCGTCTCTCCTGTTTATTCCTTCTGAAGCATCTGGCATTGACCACTGTTGGAAGACAGGATACTGAGCTACAAGGACCATTTATCTGATCCAATATGGCCATTCTCATGGTCTTATATAGAGCTGAAATGTATCTGCCCCCTTGCTGTAACCCACTAGATCCCATTCCCCTTCCAGAGCTGAGATCGAGCTTAGGAGTCCTGATGAGGTCTGTCTCTCTCCAGAGAGTTAATAACGAAGTAAGAATAGACATAAAGGCTATGTCTACACTTGCGGCTTCTTGCGTGAGAAATATGCAAATTAGGCTAAGGGTGGAATATCGCCGAGCCTCATTTGCATTCTTAATGAGCCGTCATTTTTGCAGAAGAGGCTCTTGTGCCAGCAGGAGCCGTCTACACTGCCCCTTCTTGCGCAAGAAAAAGTCTCTTGCGCAAAGCCGCTTCGCCGATTATTTTCAGGAAGAACGGCATTGCACAAGAGGGGTTTTCTTGCGCAAGAAGGGGCAGTGTAGACAGCTGCTGCTGGCACAAGAGCCTCTTCTGCAAAAATGGCGGCTCATTAGGCATACAGATGAGGCTCGGCGATATTCCACGCTTAGCCTAATTTGTATATTTCTTGCGCAAGAAGCCGCGAGTGTAGACATACCTCAACACTGTTGAAGCTGCTGTCTTCAGTCCACTCATATATGCTCTCGCTCTCTTCTTCCTCCCTCCCTCCCTCAGTTATGGCATGCACATCATCCCTCCCCCACCAAAATCTGAAATGGCCCCCTTGCCTTAGAGGTACACAAAAATATATGTACAGGCAGTCCGCAAGTTATGCGGATCCGACTTATGTCAGATCCGCAGTTACGAACGGGGTTTGCTGCCCGTCTCGCTGGTCTCCAGCAGACCAGGGAGATGGGGAGCAAAGCCGCGGAGCACGCGGGCAGCGGACAGCCCAGACTTGCCGCTGCTGTCCCGCTGCCGGCGTGCTCCGCGGCTTTGCTCCGCGTCTCCCTGGTCTGCTGGAGACCAGCAGACCAGGGAGATGGGGAGCAAAGCCGCGGAGGACCCAGGCGGCGGGACCGCGTGTGTCTCGGTCCCCCGCCCGCATCTCCCTGGTCTGCTGGGGGGGGAGGGGTGCAGCTGGTATCCCCCCCCAGCAGTCCAGGCTTTTCTCCGGATGCCTGTGGTAGAGCAGCTGGGGCGCTGCCGGTTGGTCCCGCAGCGCTGCTCTGGGCGCTACTGGACCAACCCGGTAGCACCCCCGCTGCTCTGCCCCAGGCGTCCTGATTCAGCCGCTGCTGGTCAGTTTCAGCAGCGGCTGAATCAGGACGCCTGGGGCAGAGCAGCTGGGGTGCTGGTGGGTTGGTCCAGTAGCGCCGAGGAGCGGCGCTACTGGAGCAACCCAGCAGCACCCCAGCTGCTCTGCCCCAGGCGTCCCCAAGTCAGCCGCTGCTGAAACTGACCAGCGCTGACTACAGGAAGCCCGAGGCACAGTTGCTCTGCCCCGGGCTTCCTGGAATCAGCCGCTGATCAGTTTCAGCAGCAGCTGACTTGGGGACGCCTGGGGTTCTTAAGTTAAATCTGTATGTAAGTCAGAACTGGCGTCCAGATTCAGCCTGTTGAAACTGATCAGAGGCTGATTCCAGGAAGCCCGGGGCACAGCAACTCTGCCTCGGGCTTCCTGTAGTCAGCCGCTGGTCAGTTTCAGCAGCTGCTGAATCTGGACGCCAGTTCCGACTTACATACAGATTCAACTTAAGAACAAACCTACAGTCCCTATCTTGTACGTAACCCGGGGACTGCCTGTATAGTATCATAAGCTTTTGTAGGCAGTTGCTTATGTATATTTTTGTTTGTCTCGATGGGTACATCTACACTTGACCCCTAGTTTGAATTAGGGAGGCAAATGAAGGCAACTGAAGTTGCTAATGAAGCGCGGGATTTAAATATCCCGCGCTTGGTTAGCATAGTTGCGGCCAGTCGCCATTTTGGAAATTGACTAGCCCGATTTAACTAGCCACATATAAACGCGGTAATCAGAGAAAAACTCTTTAACTCCAATTAACTGGTACTCCTCATATAATGTATTGTATGACACTACATATCACTATGGGCAGCGCATGGCGTGTACCCAGATCACTAAAAGCACTAACACTAAAACCATACTGAACATAATTTAAGCTTTCTTTGATCTTGCAGTGCCTCAGCATCATTGTCATCAACTTCAAGTATCATTGTAGGTGGAGAAAGTGTAAGATTTTAGGCTGAATCTGCAATGACACTAGGACATACCCTGGAATAAATTACCCAGCTTTTTTGAATAAATTCATGTTTTCAGTTTACTTGTCTTCAGCCTCTCTTGCATAAAAGTAGAGTACAAGATGTGTAATTGCATAACCTCCGGAGCAGTATACTAGTCCCTGTGACGGCGCATTGGGGGTCCCCCGTCTCCTGCACCCCGAAATGGCACAAACAGACTGCACCAGCCGGTGGAATAGAGGAAGTTTATTGCCTCTCCAGGATACAGCACAGCACAGATGTAATCTGGTCACAGAGCTGGGCTAGGATGCCTCAGGCCCCCTTGAGATGGGGGGGGAGACTGGGCCCCTAAACTCCAGCCCCTTTCCCTAGGCTGTCTCCTCCATGCTCCCAGACAGCCACTAAACCAACCCTCTTCCAGCCCTGCCCCCCAGCCAGGGCAACACTCCCCCTTCCTTTGTTCCTCTCCATGGGGGGTATCTGGTTCAACTAGTTTGGCATCACCTTTGCATAGTGAGGTTTTCCCTGCTGGGTCTTGCTCCAGACAGCAGAGGTCACCACAGCCCAGCAAGTACCCCCGCTACGTCACAGTCCCAGTTACTAGACTGAAGATTTGGATTGGGAGACATCAGAGATGCTGGTTAATAGAGCCTTTGGTTGATTAAGTGCTGGATTACACAGCTTTTACTATATAAAAAGTCATGGGAGGGGCAGTTTTGTGCTGGTCTAGGGGATAGTGTCACCTTATGCAGATTGAATGGGTACCTTTGTTGCAGATGTATATGTGTTAGTGTACCTGTAGTTCGTATGGGGCCTTTGCTACTGAAACAAGCCCGTGGTCTTTCCTTCTAAATCAGTGTGCTGCACTCTTGGCTCATTCAGCTAACACCAGAGCCCCAAGAACAGCAGCATTAACAAGGTAGCAGCCTTAAGAACACTCCATAGCACTAACATCGCCCATCAGCAGAAATGCAAGTGCACAGGGGACTTTATCAGCAGAAACTTAAGCATCTGTAACTTAGGCAGCTGCTGAGTAGGGTTCATGATGAGCTACATTTTGGATTTATGTGCCTAAATCCCTTCATGAATCTAGCCCAATGTTCATAACTGAAATAAGTGGTATGAGTATGCTTGTAGTGTGGGCACCTTTAGTGGAATTTATTGTAGATACTTTACACTGTGTGCTTCCTTTTGAAGTAAGGATCTCTCAAAACTCTTGCATCAATGGATCACACTGAGCACGTATTTATTTTTACATTTTTATTAGAGAAGTTGAAAGTTTCATCTCAGGATTGACAATAACATTCATCTCTTTTCATTTAATTTGTTTATAGGACTATATAGAATTGGTTTGTACAAGCATATACAACAACCTAATTGGTGCTTAGTATAATTAAATCAGTAATCTGATTTGTTCTAAACTACCCGTTTTCCATGCAGTCTCCTTTGTACTGGCAGCATGGGCAAATTCCAAGCAGAATGCTTACATGCGTTCTTCTGCAATATAACTACAGCAAACATGCAAATTAACAATGTAGCAAATAGTTTTTATATTTAACAGACATAAAAAGGTTATTCCTGATATGAAATTCTGAAAATCTGCATAAATACTTCTGTGTAAAATTAAATTAATTATGTACTTTTTTTTCAACTAGAACTTGAAGTATCAAGAATGCCCACATAATTCATATACATATATATAGATAGATAGGTCTTGTTACGCTAAACGGCTTCAGAATTAATCAAATATTTGGTGCCATACATTTAATTTGTATTTATTGACTAATAGACTGACAGACTGTGGTCATACGGTTGGCATTTAAGTCGTAACTGGTGACTGTATCACATGCAAACATACTTCTAGTAATTCAGCTTACTAATTTTGTCACGTGGCAACATTTAGGTGATTTTCTACAATATTGTGATTTAAAGTGTATAAATACTTTATACATTGTTCACAGTTACAAACTTTTGCCAATCGCCATTTAACAATCTTTAAGATACAATGAACTCTGATATCTGGGATCTGCAGCAATAAGATCAAAATGCAATTTCTGTACAAGCAACAGATGATGTAAACTTTGCTTAAAGTGCCTAACGCATAATTCCTTTAACTGGAGAGCACTGATTTGTTTTGGCACAAACAATGTATTTCTACCATGTTAAACACTTGAAAGACTTTTACAGAATGTCCGCTTCTTTCAGGAATGATAGAGTTGATATGGCACTTGCTATTACCATAATCTGTATGTGGAAATGTTATCCCAGTGTGTTTTCTGCTGATGAATTTATAGATCATTGTACTTTCCAATATATGCAGTTAATTTTCAATTGCTTACTGTTTGCTGGAGCTCAAAAATGTGTGTGAAATAGAAAAAGCACCAAGAAGAGACTACATGTGACTCCTATTATTTAGTAGTACAGGCAGTCCCCGACTTATGTCGGATCCGCAGTTACGAACGGGGCTCCCCCGGAGGACACGGACTGCGGGACCTTGCGGTCCTGCCGCCCGTGTACTCCGGGGCTTTCTCCGCATCTCCCTGGTCTGCAGACCAGGAAGACGCGGAGCAAAGCCGCGGGGGAGCTCGGGCAGCGAGGCAGCCCAGGCGCGCCTGGGCTGCTCCGCTGCCGGCTTCCCCGAGGCTTTGAAAAGCTGCGGGGGGGCTCGCTGCCGGCTTCCCCGAGGCTTTGCAAAGCCGCGGGGGGGGGGAGGGGCGGGGGGCTCAAGCAGGCAGTGAGGCAGCCCAGGCTGTCCCGCTGCTGGCGTCCTCAGAGGCTTTGCTCCCCGTCTCCCTGGCAGACCAGGGAGACTGGGAGCAAAGCCGCAGAGGACCCAGGTGGCGGGACCGCGGTGCGTCTGGGACCGCGGTGCGTCTCGGTCCGCCGCCCGCGTCTTCCTGGTCTGCTGGGGTGGGGGGGGGCGTAGCTAGTACGCCCCCCCTCCCCCAGCAGACTAGGCTTTTCTCCAGACGCCTGTGGCAGAGCAGCTGGGGCGCTGCCGGTTGGTCCCGCAGCACCGCTCTGGGCGCTACTGGACCAACCTGGCAGCACCCCAGCTGCTCTGCCACAGGTGTCCTGATTCAGCCGCTGCTGGTCAGTTTCAGCAGCGGCTGAATCAGGACGCCTGGGGCAGAGCAGCTGGGGTGCTGCTGGGTTGGACCAACCCAACAGCACCCCAGCTGCTCTGCCCCAGGCGTCCCCAAGTCAGCTTCTGCTGAAACTGACCAGCGCTGACTACAGGAAGCCCGAGGCAGAGTTGCTCTGCCCCGGGCTTCCTGGAATCAGCTGCTGATCAGTTTCAGCAGCAGCTGACTTGGGGACGCCTGGGGTTCTTAAGTTGATTCTGTATGTAAGTCAGAACTGGCGGTCAGTTTCAGCAGCGGCTGAATCTGGATGCCAGTTCCGACTTACATACAGATTCAACTTAAGAACAAACCTACAGTCCCTATCTTGTACGTAACCCTGGGACTGCCTGTAGATCCATTTACAAAGCTTGATGTGCTGAGTGCCTCCAGGCTCACAGCATCTTGCAGGATTGGAGCCAATAAAATAACATATCAAGCATGAGAATTAAAATGGTAAATTGCATATTGTTTTGATGATAGTTGGGTTGCCATCTGGGCTTATGTTAAAAAAAAAGAAACATGGAATTTGTATTTTAAGGGGATGAGCCTACAATCCTGACACAGGGGCAGGGGGGTGGAGGGAGGGGCGGGGGAAAGGAACCCATTAAGATGAATGGAATATTTTCAGGATAGGGAATACAGAACTGGGCTTTAAAATGTTGTGTGCCTCTTTTTAAGTGTTTTGCTCAACAAAGGAATTTCAGTACTCAATGTTAAAGAAATATGCAAAACCTTAAGACTTAGTGGTTTGTGTCTATACTTTGTTTGAGAACAGGAGGGAAAGAGCCAAAAGCCCAGTTTTCCCTCCTCAGCAATAGATGGTTGGAATTTTACAGATACGGGATTTCCTGGCTTCAGTTTGCATACTGGAGCTTTAGACCACTGTTGCTGGCCTGCGATCCATCTCTGCTTCCAGCTTCACCATCTGCTGCATCTCCTTTGCCTGCAACCCAAAATAATTGCATCATTTCCTCATGAAGAATCATACTAAAGCTTATGCTCAAAATCAAATCCATTTTCAGCACAATAGTATCTGCGTGGATTATATGTAACAAACACTGGAGAAACATGATAATTTTTCCCCTTCAGAAAAATATCTGCGTATTTTCAAACGGCAGTGTGATTTTTCTGCTTTTGCTTCTCAGTTACATTACGCTAGCGATCACTTCTGATCTTATCTTAGGATTTATGGGTCACTTTTCAAAGAAACACTTGATAAAACACATCTCAAAGCTTCACAGTGTGTGGAGAAAGTCATGTTGTTTCTGACTGAACTGCCTGTGGAGATGGGACAAGTGTTGTGGAGTTACTCACTGTGCCAGCCCTGGCTGAGTTTGGACTGGTTGGTGTTGCTTACTGAGGTTCTGGAGTTATTTGGGAAATTAAGCTCTACTTACTACCTGTGAGCTGGACCCATTTCCTGCTGGGGAAGGCAGTAACTGATGTGAAGGATTATGGGACTTAGTGAGGACAGAGATTGTTGACACTTTCCTTAAGGTGGCCATGATGGTTTCACTTAGCTTAATGATTTTGGCTGGTGGCGCCTCTGCTTTTATTGCCTCAAGAGTAGGCTATTGCATTGTGCTCCACATAGGGGCTACACCTGGAATCTGATGCTGGCACATAGACACACAGCCTGTAGCAGCCTATGTGTTAAGCAATCTGTTTCAATGCACATTTTGTGTTGGCTGCCTCTTAGGCTGTAGGTAAGGTTAAAGGTGTTTTTTATATATATACCCTTGGCAGTCCTAAACTGCTTGAGAAACTACCCCCTCTCCCCATGTGGCACTGGCAAAGCGGGGTTCTGAGATGCTTCGGTTAGAAACCACTCAATTCAAAGAGTGTGGAAAGGCACTAACTCCTGTGCATTTTCCATGAGGGCCCTTCAATTTAGGAACTCCCTTATCATCTTGATCCAAAATCACCTGAATGTATGTCCAGTCTATCTTTACAGCCAGTCTTCGGGGGAGAGAGGATGTCTTATAACTGGCATATAGGGAGGCGAGGACACTTTGTCTTCCCCAGTAGGAGTGTCTGTTCTGCTTTTGCTATACAGGGAGGAGTGGTTGCTGGATGTGTCTTACTGTGTGAATTGGGTATTCTGATCAGTTGTAAAGATGCCCATCATTTGGATAGGCACTCATCTAAATACATAAAAGAAGTTACATATTCTATACATGCAAACAGGCGTTTCCATATGTAAAATTGCCCAAATGAAGGTTCAAAACAATCATTTAGATGCCCCGTTACCAATTTTACAAAATTAAATCTGGGTTTGTGTAGGTGCCATAGACGGACCCCCTCTTTAAACGGTTAGTTCTGTGCATTTCGCCATCACATGTATATTTAGCTAATTATGACAACATCAAAGGCAACTATGTGAAATATTATGAACACATTTAAATCTTACTTTACATTCTCATGACTTTAAGTTTGAAATCAAAGAAGAAAACTTTCAAAATAAAAATATGGAAACATAACATTAAAACATGAATCAATGTGCACAGCCTTTTCTGAAATACTGGAACTGATTTGCTGTGTTCATTCTGCGTGAGAGAATTCTGCAAGTGAAAATGAAATTCCAACTAAAATGCAAACTCTTAGACATGTCAGTTACTGAGCTATAGATGCAAGTCATGTCAATCTGAGGTTTTAATGTGGTTTCCCATACCCTAATATCTGGATCCCCATCTTCAAATCCAAGTCAATGAGGGGTTGGCAAGCTTTGGTCCATGACCCATCAGGGTAAACCTCTGGTGGAGCACGAGACATTTGACTTACATTGACCATCCACAGGCATGGCCCCTGCAGCGCCCAGTGGCAGTGGTTCGCTGTTCCCAGCCAATGGGAGCTGCAGGAAGTGGTGGCCAGCATGTCTTTGTGGCCGCACCACTTCCCACAGCTTCTGCTGGCCAGGTACAGCAAACCATGGCTACAGGGAGTTGCGGGGACCATGCCTGTGGATGCTCTATGTAAGCAAAATGTCTCGTGCCCCACCAGCGGCCTCTCCTGATGGGCCACAGACCCAAAATTGCTGACCCCTGCAGTAAATTATCAGCTGAAGATTTAAGCAGGTCATTAAATTCGGCAAAACTGCACAACTGGATGTTTAAATGTAACAAAGATATTTTATCACTATCGAGATAAGGGGTTACTATGGATTTCTTATGAGTGATAGTTATGAGGAAGCTGTAACAGGAAAGCTACAATCGTGTGAATGAGATTCCCAATAGATGGAAGCCTCTTTTCTTTAGCCACTAAAAAGCTATTTCTAGCTATCTAATATATGTCTTGCTATTTTTAGCGTGCCTTACTTTTATTCTTATGCTAATACATGTGGAAAATCGGGCTCTATCAGCATTAGCAGTTAGTCATATATGTGTCAACATTAAAATTGTTTCCTTAATCAGTAAATGCTTCTTACAGACACACTTTAGAATTTCAAGCATGTCTTTAACTACTGATAATATAACAATACAAATCATTCTCTCTAAAGGAGTCCTGTTCTTGTTACTGTAAGAATGTACTTGTGGGTCTGAGATGCTAGAGCATAAAATACTGTTACTATGTCAGACTCTTAAATATTTATTGTGCATAAATATTAACAGTGCGTTCATTATGATCATAGTACTTCCCAGTGGTGGCAATTACAAAGAGTACGCCAACGATAATGATTTAATTTAGAAGGAAATCACACTGAAATAGTAGCTTGTTTAGTATAGATCAGTCCTACCTTGGGTTTGAGACACAGCATGACAGGATTTCAAAAGCTGTTTGTACAAAAATAATAACATCAACATTGAGTAGTACAACATGAAGCAAATAAAATGAATGAAAACTGAGGTGAGTTTGAAGAATGAATTTGAGGGAAAAAACACACAAAACAAAAGTCTAATAAGTGTGAGTGCATAATTTATGCTGAAGTGAGTTCCTACTCATGGGAGTATTTGTCTGCACTGTAGGTCTATTATGAAAGATATCTTCAACCAGCTTGACATGGAAGGGATATTTAAGACCTTGAAAAGTTTTGATCCAGTTAACTGGAACACACATGCCCACGAGCCAGATATTAGTGCTCTGGGCCTTATTCTCCTCTCACTCACACTAGTGTATGTCACAAGTAAATCCACTGACATACCGTAATGGAGGTATACTAGTGGGAAACAACCATGACGCCAGCATCAGTCTCTCAGAGCCTTTTATAAGAGACTCTAAGATCAAGTCCATGTAGAACAATTAGCATTGAGGCTACTTTCTCAAGATGAGCACTCAAACCCTTAAAAGCAAGGAATGACAGAGTTGAAGCTAAAAGCTCCGCTGCTCCCTTGTCCTTATAGTGGGATGGAGCCAAAGCCCATGGAAGTCAATGGAAAGAGCCTCAGTGACTTCAGTGAGCTCTAGATCAGGCCCCTTCATCTCTTTGGCTGTGTCTAGACTGGCCAGTTTTTCCAGAAAATCAGCCGCTTTTCCGGAAAAACTTGCCAGCTGTCTACACTGGCCGCTTGAATTTCCGCAAAAGCACTGACGATCTCATGTAAGATTGTCAGTGCTTTTGCGGAAATACTATGCTGCTCCCGTTCGGGCAAAAGTCTTTTTCTGAAAAACTTTTGCACAAAAGGGCCAGAGTAGACAGCAGAGATTTGTTTTCCGCAAAAAAGCCCTGATCGCGAAAATGGCGATCGAGGCTTTTTTGCGGAAAAGCGCGTCTAGATTGGCCACGGACGCTTTTCCACAAAAAGTGCTTTTGGGGAAAAGCGTCCTGCCAATCTAAACGCGCTCTTCCGAAAATGCTTTTAACGGAAAACTTTTCTGTTAAAAGCATTTCCGGAAAATCATGCCAGTGTAGACGTAGCCTTTATGTTGTCCTACAATATTTTGTCAATTAGTACAATTTACGCTGCCAGGGAATTCTCTCAACCAGCCAGATTGCAGTGATGTTGCAGTCACTGACACACAATTATATATTTTTCCTCATTTATTCAGACTACTTTGCACTAGATGGAGGATGATCCAACTGGGGTGGAAATTATACTTCCCTTGGGTAAATCTAGCATAGTGCATCTGCTTCATCGGAAGAGTTCACGCTCCGGAAAATTAGTGAAAAACTCAAGAAAGAAATTCATAATCCTTGAAGGGGACAGCCATTAAATCCAACTTTTACTTCTCGCTCACCTCACATGATTGTGCTGGCAGAGTCAGCTCCACCACAGGGGAGGCAACTGCCCTTGAGCCTGGCAATACAAAGGGGCCCTTTAAATCACTGTGAGAGTGCTGTGCACCATGCTCTGGATAGCACTGAGGGCTGGGGGAAACCACTCTCTGCATGGCACTGACAGCTGTCTAGCCTCAGCTCCGCCCCTTCTGCCAAAAGCCCCACCCTTTCCGGCAGTTTGGAGCAGCCCCCCACCTCCCTCCACCATGCCTAGAGGCCTGGTGAGGAACCACTAGGGAAACAGAGATTTTTTCCCACCAGGAATAAAATTCGAATTTATCTCTAAGACAATTGCAATTTTTCTTCTTACCAGCAGAAAGTAACATGGTATTATAACCAGAGGAGGGCAAAGTGGTTCTGATAAAACCCTGGAACTGTCACCCATCTGTAGACCAGGATACCCAAACCAAAACCTTTTGAGGTTTTCAGATATTTTGAGCATTTTTTTCACTCTTATTTTCCATCCAGGACTGGAAACAGATGTGGCAAAATACTGAAAGAAAGTTTCCTTGAGGTACTTCCAGAGGTGGCTGACCTGACACGGCATGTGCTGGAATTTGGGGAGACTTCCCGCCTAACCATCCAGTCTTATGAAGTTTGAACAAGTTGGAGGATGAGATTTGGATATGCAGTCAAGTTTAGATGCTTATCTGAACCACGTCTGAACGCCATAGCACTTGGAAATCCTTCCAATCCTACATTTTCCACCCCCAAATAGGTGAGTGGGCAAAAATAAAAGCTGTTTGGAGCTAATTTCATTGCCGAGTGGCAGTCAGAAGAACCAGGGGTGTGTCTAAACAGCAACTGGGAGGTGTAATTCCCAGTGTGGGTGCACACACCCATGCTAGCTCTGCTTGAGCTAAGACCCAAAAATAGCAGTGTGGCTATGATGCCACCAGCTGCATCTCAGGCTGACTGCCAAGTACAGTTCTCCTGAGTCTCCTGGGTACACACTCGGGTGGCTAGCCCTAGCGGCTGCAGCCATATTGCTCTTTTTAGGTGCTAGTTTGAGCTTATTTGGTGGATGTACATCTGCCCAAACTGGGAATCACACTTCCCAGCTACTCTGTAGATTAGTGGCGCTCAACCTATTTACCATTGCGGGTCACATACAACACTGTGTGGGCCTGAGGATGTCATGTAGGCCGTAGCTATGTGCTGATTGAGCCGCAGGTTGAGAACCATGTGGATGTACCCTACGAGTGGAATTGTACTCTTTCTCTTTTAAATTCTCATTCACTTTTCTTTTAAATAAAATACCTGCTCATTCTGTTTCTCCAAGACTTCTAGATGCTCAAGCTGAACTTTTCTCAACTGATCCATTTCCTTTGACTGCTTCATTGCCAGCTATAAACAACAGAAGACAATACAGGTGACACGTAACACACATTATTTTGTCTACATGGGTAGTTTCTAAAAATATTATTGGCTGGTGTTCACCGTGTTGCACAAAACATTAGGAGAAGGCACGGTCACTGCTCTGGATTGTTTATGGTTGAACAGAGCTAAAATATATACCAGAGCAAACTATTTCAATTCATGCATCATACTAATGAGTTATACATACTTTGCTCATGTTACTTTAACTCTGCTTAGGATTTTGACTTGTATGTGTCAGAAAACAGAGACAAAAATTCATTTTATGAGTCAATTCTCAACTCTGGTAAATGGAAAGGGGAATTCAGATAAAATGCCCACAGATTTCAGTCAGAATTTAGAAGTTCAGGAGCGGGCTCCGTGTCAGCTTCATAATGAAGAGAGACCTTGAAATTCAGTTTAAAACTGACTCTGAGGCTATGCTGAGACTGCACTCTTATTGGAAAAAGCTAGGCAAATTGTGCTCCGCAGTTTGCGTAGTTTTTCCTGATTGGTTTTTCGGAAGACGCTTTTCCAACATTTTGCCCCGTGTAGAGGGGACCAAATGATGGAAAAGCCTCCTCTTTTGGATGAGCTTAGTGAAACGAGGAATACAGGGCTCCCCGAAAGAGCGCATCTGCTCTTCTGCAAAAAAAAGTGGAAGAGCAGATGCGTTCCCCGGACACGGCAGGGTTTTTCCGGGATACTGAAGGTACCCCGGAAAAACTTCATAGTGTAGGTATACCCTAAGTCTCTAGTTTCTTAAGCTAGTAGAAATCGTCAATGTCATTGGAATGCGATAACTAAAGGGTACATTCAAAACGCTGTACAGAAGTTGGAGATATAATTCCTGAAAGAGGTGAGGTTCCAGTTAACAAACCACATACACACACACTGGTTTCTCATCAAAATTAAACTTACCCTTTTTCTCTCTTCCAGAAATTTTTTAGTGTTGCTGCTGTTTAGTTCTCTTACTCGCCTAAAAACAAACCAACAACAAAAGGATTTTGAGCTTCAGGATTTATTAAGAAGTCCAAGAGCCAGAATGACCTGAGTCAGTGATAAGGAGAAGTTAATTGAGGGGATTATTTTGGCACACGCTACATTAGACTGAGTAGTTCCACTGAAGTCAGTGAGACTAATTGAAGAGCAAGACCCTACTCCAGCCCTAAGTTATTACATTATGTTCAATATTTCTGGCTATCTTGCATGCTGTGGCTAAGATGGTTTGAAGAAACTGACCAAGATTTCTGTGAACTAAGTTTGGTTTGATCCCCATCCTAGAATTATCCATTTAACCGAGTTTGTTTTATTAATCCTTGTATCTCCTATTGCACTCTGACCTTAAAAATGCTTCACTACAATACAGGTTGAACCTCTCTAGTCTGGCACGCTCTGGTCCGGCATGATTTTAATTAGCCAGATGTCCACTTATCATGGATATGGCCAAGTTTTCCATGGTCCCATAAAGTTTAACAGCCACCAGTGCTGGCTCTCAGTGTTCTGTGCTTTTACTTAGCTCTACTGTCTTCTAAGAGCCCAGTAAAGCAGGGGAAGTGTTGGTAATGCTGACAGACAATACTGACCTCCCGTGGTCAGGCAAATTCTCTGGTTCAGCACCGGTCAGGTCCAGAGGTCTGGACTAGAGAGGTTCAACCTGTAGTTTAACCAGCTCCTAGTAGTGTTTAACAGTTCTTCTCTACTCTTGCTAAAGATTCCCATGCCCATGCCTCGTAGGACCACATAAGCTCTTTTGGCAAAAGTATCACATAAGGAGATCATGTTCAGCTGCTTTTCCACCAGGACCCCCACCTCTTTAAGACTCAGTGCTTCCCAAGATAAGAGTCCTCCATCCTGTACACATGGCTTATGTTCTTTGTTCTCAGATGTATACAATTGCATCTGTAGCTCATAGGGCTAACCTGCTTGCTTTGCTATGTCCTTTTTTATGGGTTTACTGATTGTTTTTATTATAATAGATTTATAAATCTAGTGTATTTTGGCTGGAACAGAACTTACAGGCCACATCCCATGTGATGATGAGGAAAAGCAAATTAGACACAGATAATAATGGTAAGATGAGGCAGATTAGCATACTTATATTTGAGATCTTTGGCCCATATTAGCGGCCAACCAATTGCCCTCTATAAACTTAACTGAACAGGTACACTATAAAGAACATAGAAGTAACCACTACCAAACCAGTTCAGGCCAGAACTAAGAGATCTGAGAATGAGCTAATGACCACTATAATATGTCTGAATATACCAGCCTATAGAGCAGGGCTACCCAACATGCAGCCCATGGTGCGGTTTGGGTTTACGCAGGGCTCAACACATGGCCTGTGGGTGGGATCCTTTGAACATGGCCTCCACTGGGAACACACTCCACAACAGCGAGGCATCTCCCCGGCGGAGTGAGCATTGAAAGATGCAAGCAGACAGTCTAGCTGGAACGGACAGGTACAGGGTGTTGGCATTTCTAGCCCTCAGTGAGGAGGAGCCAGGAGCATCAGGGCATTGTGTGAAAGAAGCTATTTCCATATACTTGCATACACATTTACTTGTATATGCAACCACACTTACATTGCGGCCCTCAGCATGTGCTGTGAGTATCATTATGGCCTCCAGGGCTTCCAAAGTTGAGTAGCTCTGCTATAGAGTAAGCATACTCTGATGATATGTGGGTGAGTCTGGACATGGAGGACGGGCACAAAGAGCTCAGGCTCTATGCAAGGAACAAACCACCATGTTTAGTGAGTGAGTTTTAGTTTGGTTTTAAATTAGCTTCTCTTGGGTCTTTCTGTAGCTTTCTAGCTGTTTGGCTTCTCTTAAGTTCTTCATCTTTGAGAACTGAGGAACCTGGACCTGCAGACTCTGTTGGCATGCCAGCCCCAAGGCTGGTCTTTTGTCTCTTATCGGCAGGTTATCAAGGAATCATCCGAGTATGTTAATCTAGGAAGTTTTACAGTGAATTATACCACATGTGCCTCTACGACAGGGGTGGCCCACCCATTCTGGGCAAAGAACCAAGATATCAGTGGATCGAGTGTGAAGAGCCGGGACAAAGTTGTTGATAAGATAATAAAATTAAAAAAAAGACTGCCCCTTTGGCCACATCAGGCTCCCGCCAGCTGACACCATCTTTAATGGCCACGCTGGATGGCTCCCCTGCTCCGGTGAGCACAGGGAGCTAGGAGGAGAAGGCCATTTTTGGGCTTAAGAGTGGCTTTAGGAGCTGTGGGTGGGATGAGTGAGGGGGCTACGTGAGCTGCACCCTTCCGGGGGGTGGAGGGAGAAGAGCCGCATACGGCTCACGAGCCGCAGGTTGGTCATGGCTGCTCTAGAACAATATTGTTTCCTTTTTCATTCTGATTATTTTTCCCTTTGATGACTATTCCATTTATCTCCATAAAAGACTTGGAAGCTGTATTTTTGCTTTCAGTGTAAGTGTTCTTGTTATACATCCTGAGGATCCTTGAAAAACTGAGTGGCCTGATTATGGGACAAGAACCTTATCTTCTGATTACATTAATTGGTGAGCCTATAACCCATAAGATATAAATCTATAAGATAATACCATGAATCCCCTTAAATCAGGAACTAACATTTAGCCATACATTAGTTTGCTTGTTCCCAGTTTGAGCCAGTGAAGTGTCTTCTTTATTTAACACTCCCCCAATTTTTGGGTCATTTGCAAACTTTATTAGTGATGATTTTGTTTTCTTTTAGGTCATTGATGAAGATGTTAAATAGTGAAAGTCTAAGAACTGATCTCTCTGGGACTCCAATGGAAACAGACCCATTCGATGATGAATCCCTGTTTATAGTTGCATTTTGAGACCCATCATTTAGCTAATTTTTAATCCATTTAATGTGTGCCATGTACTTTTTATATTCTAGTTTCTAAATCAAAACATCATGTGTACCAAATCACATGCCTTACAGAGGTCTATTATGTCAACACTAGTACCTATAGCAACCAGACTTGTCATCTCATCAAAAATATGTAAAGTTAGTTTGATAGGATCTATTTTTGATATTTTATAGTTATTATTTACATTATAAAAATATATAATTAACGTTTACATACAATGCATATAATACATATAAAGAATTCTAATGAGCTGACAAAAATAATTGAAAGAGCTGAATTAGACTAATTGCAGAAGTCTAAGGTGTGTCTAGACTACAGAGTTTTGTCGACAAAAGTGGACTTTTGTCGACAAAACTATACCAGTTTTGTCGACGCTGGTAAACCTCATTTTACGAGGCATAACACCTTTTGTCGACAGAGTTCTGTCGACAGAAGGTGTTGTTGCATCTAGGGTTTTGTCGACAGAACTGAATGTAGTCTAGACGCTCTTTGTCGACAGAAGCTTTGTCGACAGTATCTGTCGACAAAACTTCTGTCGACAAAACCCTGTAGTCTAGACGTATCCTAAGAGAGCAATGTCTTAAGCTTACTTTTATGCATAAACACACATCAGTAATGAAATGTCATTAGCAGATGGCTTTCATAAACCAAGGGTTTTGGCAACTCTTATCCAGTTTGTACTAGAAATCTATAAAATGCCACTGTTCATACATACAGAAGGAATAAATTCAAGCTCTAATATCCAAATAGTTCAATGAAGAGGAGGCAATAGAAGGAGAAAACGTTCAACTATCTAGCAAGTCCAAAGCCCCAAAGAAACCTTGAAGGCTCATGGGAAACCATCATATAAACACTGCTTCCACCTGTATATTCGAAACACTTTAGATTAAAACAGAATTTTAAAGAGCTACAAAAACAGCCCCCAACCTCTGGAAAATGCAAGAAATCTGAAATTTATGTCTCTGGTCACCTAAATCTGGAGGTCGGACTTCAAAACTAGGGATAGCTCTGCCAAAGGTGCAGTGAAGACATGCTGCTTGGCTTTTTCTAGGTTCTGGCCTCTTGGGGTTTGGAGCCCACTAACAGGGAGTATTGGCCAGGTTTCTAAGACCAGTCAGCCAGCACCGGGTGAAGGAGGAAGCTGTGGTCTGAGACAGGCAGATGAAAACATGAACAATACTACACTGTCAATAGAAAACAACCCCGGCTTCTCTATCCCTCATACCTTTTTTTGCATCCCTCTGCCAAAACTGGTTCTCCCTCTTACTAATCTCACACTGAACCCCTTTTCCCCCCACAACCTCCTTCCCATCTGCTGCTCCCTCTGGAATGCCTGTTCCATTTCTCAACCCTGCCAGGAGAGGGCAAAAGTGAAGGTTCTGTGCTACCTTTTCATTTCCCATTCCTCTAGTGGCACTACCTCTCCTGCTTCTCTGAACCCAAGACTCACCCAAAACCAGACCCAAGTTTCAACACTGCCTTCTCAGGGCATCTCTAACAACCCTAATAGGTAACTGTAAGCAAGTGATACTGCATGACATTTAAAGGGCAAAAAAGCAGATCAGTGAATAAAAATTAAGGGCTTATTTCAGGAAATACTTTCATATACATTTAACTTTATTTGTGTAATTAGTTCCATTGTAGCCAATGGCACTACACATGGGTGTGAAGTTTGCTCCTTTGTTAGTATTTCCAAAATTGGGGCCTACACTATAAGATCCACAACAAAGAAACAAATACACACTGCCCAGAAAGAGCCATCCAAAATATATACAGCATAACAGACAGAAACACAAGCCATTTCCCACACATCATAGCATACTTTAGTCAATGTGAATGCAGATCAATCAATTATTCCTCCTCATACATGGATCTGACACTTACCTCTCCCTTTCAGCCTTATTTTTAATAGATTTATCCTGGCTTATGGCTTTGCTGTTTTCCATAGAAATTTTAGCCTGGTTAGCACGCATTTCCTTGCTTTCCCTAGGGCAATATGAACAATAACATTATAAACTGAAATGTGATTGTTAATGGTTGTTAAAGTTGCTTATTGATACCGTTCTATATAATAGTTAAAGTTGTCCCTGAAGTCTTAAAGAAGTAGAAAGAACAGACTCTATAAAGAATGTCTTCTTCCTACTGGACTGTAATTTGTTTGAACAAGCACTTACAAATCTCAGGGGGGTCTAAGGAAAACAATTTGAAGGAACAGTTTTAAGCATTTTACACTTTGAATTAAACAGGCTATAAAATACACTACTGTCTCTATAGTTTATACCATTTGACTGAGTGAGAGCTATTATCAGTAATTTAAGAAATGTGACTTGCCTTTTAAAACCACAATAAATTTACAAAAACTCTGCAAGAATGTCTAAGTAGAGTATGACTAATATTAACACTGGATAGTTCTGGCATATTTTTCTTATTTGATGGTGTAACTTCAAGAAGTGTTGGGTGGAGGTTGATAAAGTTATAGAAAAAACAATTGCAACACAAACATCAGAGATGACAAAAAAAGAAGTTAGGAAAAAAGTCTTTCAAAAGTGTTCAGCTCCAGTCTAATGCCTCGTCTACACTAGCTGCCACTCCATCGATCTATGCAACTTCAGCTACACAAACAGCATAGCTGAAGTCAACATACTTACTGCAGCGTCTTCCATATGGTAAGATCGGTGGGGGCTGCTCTCCCTTCAACTCCAGCTACTCATCCTGGCGGAGTACCGGAGTCAACAGGAGAGCACTCACAGATCAATTTATTGTGTCTAAGCAGACATGATAAATCAATCACTGCAGCATCAATAGACTACACAGTGGAAAGAAGGCCTAACTCCCACTGCCTCAATGGGGGCAAAGTTGTGCTAGCACTAAGCATTTTAAAAAGAGCTATCTAGATTTCAGAAGGCTACAATTTTGAGTAAATAAGATGAAGCTGACTTGTTTGCATTAACATTCTAATTTCTCTTTAATAAAAGTAAAAATTAATAATTAAGAATAGCTGTAACATCCACAGGCTGCAACAAAGATCAGGTGCAAGGTGCGATACTGCCCACAGTTTCTGCCCCACAGATTTTACAGTCCTATCTGTAATAATTCCAATCCACTCAAGAGTTTCTTTTAAGGTGTCTAATGCTTCTAACCTGAGGATCTCAAAGCACTTTACTAACAGAAGCCTAATTAAATTTTACTGTGCTCCTGTAGGGTAAGTTTTCTTTTCTATAATTTACGAATGGGGAAACAAATGCACATAGAGTTGGACAACTTTCTCAAAGTCACACATGAATTCTGTGGCACAGCTGCTGCTTTTTCTGCCCTCAGAATCCTACTGCAATTCTTTATTTGCGACACCACACAGAGAAGACCAGGAATTCAAGTGAAGAATCTGCAGCAGGAATGGAGGAGTTCCTATTACAAGAAACATTTTATGTAAATTTCTGTTGTAACAAAAGAGGTCAAGAGAATTAGGTAACCTATGGTATGTGCACATTATTCACGCATTTGTTGCTAGATAGAATGTTTTTTTCAAAGCTTTCCATCAGGCATCAGTGAGTGTTTAAATATAGCACAGATCAAATGATTATATATTAATAGAGGGTATTTTAATTATTTTGTTAATATTAAATGGAAGGAGTATGACAGACAAATATTGCTAAATTGCTTGCGTGTAGTAACATTTTTTTTCTTGCAAAATCTAAATTAAGTTTACGAACTGTCCTCTCAATTTCAAATATTTTATTGTTGGTGAAAGACACGAAGCACTAACTAATGTTCTTTAACTTTGCACCATGCTTACTTCACATATTTTCCTTCAAAGATGAATAAAAATGCAGCATTTATTTCTCCACGACCTTATACTGTGAAGCATTTTTAAAGAGGAATACAATGTCAATATAGAGCTCAACGCCACAGTATCATAGCAACAATAAGATAGAATACACTTCACAGATATTATGCATTCTATCTAGGGCACTTCTTATGAATACGCTCATAACACTAAATAAGCATTTATCTTCTGTCTTCAGTCTGAAGCATGTAACAACATACTGTCTTAACAGCAGTTATAGAATAATTCATTTTTTATTTACAGTGCTTTTGGAAAATGTAATATGTAGGTGTTCAAATTGAACATGTTGATTTCAGGTTCAAATTTCACTCTCATCCCTTGCATTAACATACAAAGGGCTGGATCAGGAGCCTCTTGTGCTAGATGTCATACCAGTCCCTATACAGCTCCTTCCCCGAGAATATATAATCTACTTTGTAATCATTTTGACCGACTCAAAGATTTCTTTGCATGCCTCTAATTCTTCCAACCTGAGGATCTTAAGGAACTTTCCAAACAAAATATCAATTAAAGTCCACTAACGTCAATTAGCAGATATTATCAGTATTTTATCCTACTTAATAATGCAATTTGGTGCTTTCTGAATAATACTGCTCCACTCACATGCTGATCTCTTCTTGTATTACAAAATACTTTTGTTTCTCTCTCCCTCTGACTCATTGCCAACACATTCACCTGGGATGCATTTTAGTCAGAAATGTCAGTGTGAGTCCTAGATTCTCTAATTTCTCAAGTGCTCTACACAGCATCTCTAATTCAGTAAAGTTAAACAGACAGAGCCAAAGGCAGATGGACTCTCAGAGATACCATGCCTCATGGGGTACATCTAGACTACAGGGTTTTGTCGACGGAAGTTTTGTCGACAGATACTGTTGACAAAACTTCTGTCGACATAGAGCGTCTAGACACATTCAGTTCTGTCGACAAAGCAAGCTGCTTTGTCGACAAAACCCTGTAGTCTAGACGCAACCCTACAGGCAATAACACCTTCTTTCGACAGAACTCTGTCGACAGAAGGCATTATGCCTCGTAAAATGAGGTTTACCAGCGTTGACAAAACTGCTGAGTTCTGTCGACGTTATGTCGACAGAACTCAGCGGTAGTGTAGACACAGGTATAGTTTTGTCGACAAAAGTCCACTTTTGTCGACAAAACTCAGTAATCTAGACACACCCATGGAGCTGGGAGACCCCAACCTCTCAGTGTTCAATGGCATTCTTCAGATAGCAGTTATAAGCATTTTCTTGTTTTATGCTTCCCTCTTTGAATCTGCTCAAGCCCAAGCATAAGCTGTAATTGCTTTTTCCACCAGGAGTGGAAAACGTTCAACTTGCTAACAGATCATTTCAGATTACCACTCTCTCTACTACCGCTCGACCCGGTCCTGATAGCGATTCAGCATGTCTCATTACTCTAGTTAATAGATAGAGGGGCTGAAAGAATGGCAGGCTGTCAACTGCTTCTTCTCTTCTCAAGATGATCCTTTATTTTCCATGTGGCTTGCTCAGCTGACTCTTGGAAGTTACATGTACTCCATGCATTCTGTACATTTTACAAATGATGAAGTATGAAGTCCCTTTTGGGCATTATTAGGAACAATTCAGTATTTCACATTCTGGTCTGTGGACATGCATATATGTAAGTGTTTTATATTTGTGTGAGGCAGGAAAATCCCTAATCTTTGTACAAATGGATTGGATAAAAATCCCTGGGTGAGCGGTGAGCACAAAAGAGACAGCAGCAAACAAAAACAAAAATATTTGGAAGGTGATTCCTAAGTGGGATGGCACAGAACATTATTTAAAATTTACTCATGCACAGAAATCAAGGTGTTGTGCCTGGCATCCGTGAAAAATCAGAGCAGCACTTAGAACAGTAAAGTACACATAACAATGATTTGAAATGAGACATTCAGCATTAAGAACTTCTTTCCAAAGATGCTACCGAGCCATTAAAATACTAAAGAGATGTGAAAATTCTAAATCTAAAGCTTTGAACTGTGAGGGAAGGAAGAAAAAAAATAAATTTCCATAGAGCCTCAGTGACACGCATGTTTTCTTGGTAGACATAATATCTACCCACACCGACAGCTTTGGTCTAATGTCAATAAGAGAACAAGGGAAGTAAGTATTGAATTGGAAACAGAAACATTTCAAAAGAGATTAGAAGAAATATTCCTCCAGGGAAGAAACTATAATTTAGCAAAATGGCTATGGTTCCTTTCTGAGTTGTTGCAATAGCATAACAGAATACCCCAAAGGCTGCTCTAACTTGTACTAGGGACTGAATCTTGCCCTGCTTGGTGCCAGAACTAGGATCTGTAAAACAATGTAATTTTAATATACTTCACAATACATTAAAATATCTCAATATAAAATACACAAATATATCCCCAGACAGGTTGAATAAATGGGCTAATTTGGAGAGGAACATGAAGATGAACATAGTAAAACCTTTCACTGAGACCATTTCCTTGGTTGGATGGAAAGCACAGAGATCTCACCATGGATTCTGGCTTATGCTAAGGTACTACATTATTTCATTCAGGAATTTTGTTACAATAGAAAATAATCTCATTTAGTTTCTGTAGCTGAGAAGTCAGTCATGGTTTTGGGGCTTCCTATCAGATCAGTGCTAATGAAGTATTTTTAAAAATAGTATCTATTAAGTAACATCATATAGTTGTAGACCTCCTCACATCATAGTCTGTGGAATGAGATAATTCTTCTGCTCGCTATTGTTTTATGTGTGTAACACTGAGGATTACGATACATAACTCCCTTAGTAAAGTGCTTTGAGATCTACTGATAAAAATGCTATATCAGAGATAAATAATATTACTATTCGCATTTAATTTAAAGTAGACAGTGAAGTTAACTATGAAGGCAATGACAGTGCTGGCATGCAGCATTTTCTACATACTGGAGATTACAACATGAGGTTTTACTAAAACAACATGCAACTGTGAGGTAGTTACACAGGAAAAAGTGATAACTGTAATGTTTTCATGATCTCATCCCTCACGGGCTTCAGCAATAAGGGAATACTATTTTTGAGCCTCCTCCACCAATAGCTCCCATCAACTTCAAAAGGTAGTTTCAAATGCTCAGTACCTCCCTGGTTCAGGCCCTTTGAATTTAAGATCCTTAGCATCAATGGAGCTATAACAATTTTCTCCATCTGAGGATCTGCCCCATTATCCTGTAATTCTTCCTTTGATAACTTATTTTATTGCTGTGGCACTATGTCCTGATAAACCCATTGTCAGGGCATGGGTTCTAGGAAGTCAAGTGATAATATTGGGCTGCTCACCTGTCATGAGAAAACTTTAGCTGTTGGGTTTGTTGCTCATGAGCATTAATCAGCAGTTTTTTCAGTAGCTCACACTGCTGGCTGAGATGCAAATCACGGATTTCTTGCTCTTCGGCACTGTGGGTGTTGATCATCTCTGACCACTCTTTAGTATGCTGGGCGACAATTTCTTTTACCTGCGGAGAAAGAGCAGTGACTATTGTGTCAGGACGTCTCACAGTTGTAACATAAGATTCATCATGAATACAGTGGAGGTAATTTCAAGATACGTACAATAATCTGACAAAACTAAGTTGCAAGAAATACATTACAGAAGCCAAACTGCTCCACACTGACATGAAGCTACCGGGGAAACTACAGTGCATTATAAACACCAGTAAAATGGACTCTCTCTACTAGGGCTGTTACCCTGCTGCTCTCGGTAAAATGATAGAATTAATGTCCTCAATTGTATGACAATTCTTTTAAAGCATCCTGTAATGTATGCTTCATTATATCCAACTGCTACACCTTCTTGGCTGCCACAAAAAATATAAAATCAAAGAAATCAGAGATGAAGAATACCTAGTGGGATTGAATGTCTCTACGGGCTAAAACAGCCTCTGGTTTTGTGGAGAGAATCTTATTCACGCAGTAAGTTTTTTCAGAGAAATCCTGTATTTAATATACCCTGCATCTGCAGATAAGCTACATTGCTGTGTTTTATGCTCATTAAGTCAGCAGGGAATCTGACAAGTATTCTTTTCCTGTGCCGCTCGCAAGACTCAGAAGAATAATAAGATTAAAGTTTTGGAAAGTTCCCAAGAGACAATGTGAAGAAGGCTAAACCCTCAGAGTTGTTATTCTAATAGTATATTGTACTCAATGATTTAGAAAACTAATAGAAAGATATAACTTATTATCCCTTCATAATTAGCTAAGCAATTTTGACAAGCTACCTTCTTTTCCATAAATGCACACAAAGAGCACCTCACAAAAAAAATCATCTATTTTCAGGTAGGTATTTTTTTTTAAGTGCTACTATGGAAACTAATAGCCGTTGGGTGTTCTTATATGGAAGCCAGTCCAAGTGCTTCATATTAAAATTGCCATCCCAGAGCTCCCAAGTGAGACTTTGATGCCAGTCCCCCGAGGAATATGCACCTCTAGAAGTACTTCCTCTCAAATAAAAAACAACGAATAATCCTGCAGCACCTTAGAGACTAACAAAAAATGTAGCTTCCATGGGCATAACCTACTTCTTCAGATGAAACACATTCCTCTCAACTGTATTTTAGGCAGGTGACCATGGTTCCCTTTAAGCTGCGTAGCAGCACAGCCCCGCAGCTGCTTAATAAGCCCTGCTCAGTCACAGGCAGCTCCATGCACAGAGCCCTTAGGCATACATCTGAACAGGCTCGTCAGGTCCTTGAGAGCGAAATAAAGCGAGAGACGTATTCTTGGAAGCTGAGCCCCTCTGAAGTCTTTAGGCAAGCGGTACCTAGGCTCTCCACTAAAGGTACAAGCAAACAAAGATCATGTTGCATGTTAAGCACCGGATTCCCAGTTGATAATTAAGAATTTGCTGCCTTTTCCATGCTAGAGGAGTATCAAATCTACTTAAAGGCTCCTCTCGTGTTTAATTATAATTAAATATATGTCCCATTTGAAAACGTATATGGTTTGGTGCAGAGAAAGCAGAGAGCTGCGTGGAGTTTGGCTTTCTCTAGCTGGCAGGAACACAAAAGCCTTTGGAGACAGGAATTTGTTGAGACTAATACAGCGAAGGCTCCCATTCAACAAAGGTTCTTAAGTATGAGCATAACTTCAAGCATGGGAATAACCCCTGACTCTAATGGGACTATTCAAATGGTTAATGTTATGGCAGAGCTTAATAACCCCTTACTAAGTTGGGACCTAAATGCAGAGAAGCGAAGCTTATGGGAAACAGCTTGTGGGAAAAATGCATTTAATGCATGCTCCCAGTGGTAATGACCTCCAAACCAGACTAGAGTGGATATTAGGTTTAGTAGGCCACTGGAGAGATGCAGGGAAATACCCAGAAAACATTCATGCTTTTTGGATGGGATTTTCAAAAGAACTCAGTGTTGGCCTACCACTGCTCTCATGGCAACCAAGGGGAGGTCTACTGTTGACTTCAATGGGAGTGGAGTTAGGACAATGCTGGGTCCAATGCTGGGAAATTCCACTCTTCATGTTGTACACCAAGATGGGATCGGCCCAAGATGTCTTGCTTAGAAATGTTTTGAAAAGCCAAATGACTAAAGCAAACATTGGAAATCTGGTTGAAAACAAATACTTCGTGACAAGAGCTAGAGAACCAAATCATTATAAGAAAGCAACGAATTCTAGTCTCTCTGGAAAGGAAGGAAAGAAACGATCTGATGGTCTTTGAATTGTGGCTACATTAATTCCAGAGAAATATAAAGAAGGAAATTCTGGAGACTGAACCGACACTCTAATACCAATGAAGAAACCCACAATGGAGTTTAGATAATTAAGCAAGATCATTATTCAAGTGCTTGATCTGAGAAGACAAGGATAGAAATTTTAAAAATCAGCACACACATGGAGAGGTACTCAATGGAGAATTAAAAATATTAATTCCTTAGACCTCAAAATGAGCATGCAGCCTAAAAAGGTAAGTATTGCTCCTGGTAAAACAAGCCTTTCTGAAATCATCTCTATAGCTGGATATCCTGCAAAGCTGACAGACTCATTTCAAGTAAAGCAAAATATATCCTGGGATGAAGAAATCTGTCAGAGAGAAGGGAGTGTGAGAAGATATGAAATCCTGCCTTTCTTCTACTTCCATGTCTGTCTAGAGAGACTAACATTTTGATATAGAACTTTCAGTAACATTGCATATTTGAGATGTTTGTTTAGGCACCATCTAAAACCTTGGATGAATAAACCTTGAAATATTTTTTTCTTCTTTCCCTTGTCTGCTTTTCTTGCTGAATACTAGCAATCTAGTTTTCTCAAGATAGGATTGTATCTTGCATTAGAGCAAAGACAACTACGTGTAAAGTATGCATTTGTGCATTCAGAACGAATATTTCCTGTCAAACTTGGACTGGTTCTATAGCCACAATGTTGAAGAGCAAATCTCCACAGCCCATTACCACTGCCGGTGTTGTGGGCATAGCAGCCTAGGATTTAATACATCTTGTGACACGTGGATGATGCACATGTGACACATGCTGGATTAATCTCAAGAACTCACTTGTTCTTGAAAATCAATGGGCCAAATCGTGAGAGGCTGTTGAACATCTGGGCTATGTCTACACTCACGGCTTCTTGCGCAAGTATGGCCGTTCTTGCGCAAGAATCTGCAGAGCGTCCACACTGCTCGCCTGCTCTTGCGCAAGTAAATTTACAGTACGGCTACGCTCTTTTTTGAAAGGTGTAAGCCCTCTTGCGCAGGAGTTCTTGCGCAAGAGGGCAGTGTGGACGTTCAGCAGGGATTTCTTGCGCAAGAAAGCCCTATGGCTAAAATGGCCATCAGAGCTTTCTTGCGCAAGAAAGCGTCCACACAGCCATGGGCGCTCTTGCGCAAAAGCACAGCTCACACACGGCAGTGTGGACGTTTTCTTGCACAAGAGTTCTTGCACAAGAACACTTGTGCAAGATGTTCTTTGCGCAAGAAGCCGCGAGTGTAGACATAGCCCTGGTGAGCATCTATCACTCCCAATGAATTCAATAGGAAATGTATGAATTCGGCATCTCTCAGAATTTTCCCCAACATCATTTCTGTCTGTTTGGCAGGGATGTAGAAGAAATCTACATTCCATTTGATCTGGAGGAAACTACCCAGACATACTAGCAAAGCCGACATAAGAGGGGTTCTGTGGATCAGTAAAGCCAGAAAGGCTGGAAGTTTCAAAAGGAGCTCTAGCTTCTTTGAAAATCCCAACCTAAAGCTAGACCTGGATAAGAAAGCCAGCCATCCATCCACACGGGGACGGGTTTCTTGTTTGACAGAACCTGTTTAGAAGTGTAAAAGGACATACCCTACCATCCAAATCAGGTCATTGGAAGGATAATAAACCCATTATCAACTTAAATGTCCATATATGTGAGAACCAATTTGGACAGCGTATGGTCACATCAAAGACTTCCCTACTGTGTAAAGCAGGGGTGGGGAAACCTTTTTTGGGTCGGGGGCCGCACACAAGTGAGAAGCAAAGAGAGAAGCCCCTGACTGAGAAGGAGAAAGACACTCCTCACATTCCCCTCACACACCAGCGCCCATGGCAGGGGTGGCCAATCCATTCTGGGCAAAGAGCCAAGGTATCAGTGGATCCAGCGAAAAGAGCCAGGGCAAAGTTGTCAAGAAAAACAAAAAACAAAACAAACCCTCTGCCCCTTTAAGAAAATGTGTGTAGAGGCTTTTTGGCTGCATCAGGCTCCTGCCGGCCGACACCATCTTTAATTCTCCTTCTTTACTCTGGCCGTGCCGGATGGCTCCCCTGCTCAGGTCAACACAAGGAGCCTGGAGGAGAGGGCTGGTTTTGGGGGCACGGGGCGGCTTTACGAGCCACGGGGGTGTGTGCGCGTGCGTGCAAGCCACACCCTGGGGAGCGGGGCGGGAGGAAGAGCCACATGCAGCTCACAAGTTGGCCATGGCTGGCTTAGGGGGACCCTGGCTAGTAGATTTTGTGTGCTCCAGTCCTGCGGGTGGGTGGTTGGTGTGCCAACACGGGTCCCCAATGCTGAGCCTTGGGGGCTGGATCCAGGAAAGCCAGGGCCACATCCGGCCCCTGGGCGTGAGGTTCCCCACCCCTGGTTTAAACTATAAGATCTCTTACACATATCTTTGGATTTAAACCTGCTGCCTAGCAAGCAATGCTCTCTCTAGAGTTCAGCCACACTGTTTTTTATAACTAACTTTAATTTTGTACTTTTCTTTCTTTTTTACCAGTCTGCCAACACAGTTTGCTTTTATTGAAGACAGAATTCTGACACCCCCTCTCGTGGCTATCCCCTGATTTTGAGTTGCGCTGCTTAGGAGGTGCACCATGAATGGAGGGAGAGGGGCTGAATTTATGCTGCCTTTGCATCTTCCCGACACCAGTGGTTTCCTACAGCAGCCTAAGGGTCTCTCCACTGGCCTTACGGAACTGGAGCATTCTATATGCTCATCATGCCTCCTCTAGCTGCTAGTGTCCCCCTCCCCCCCATCTTCAACCTGCCTCTATCCACCTACGCAAATAAGGTGCTGAGGAGCATACAACCCTGTTCCTATGTCTCTATCCTTTATGCACAGGATATTTATTACCC